>NC_090733.1:150698539-150848539 GCF_036898095.1 Palaemon carinicauda
AAGCATGGGAGCAAAATCTGAGAACGTCCTCTGCATACAAAATGGTATTTCCCATCGGATACTGTAATTGTATCCCATCCTTTAAGCCTTGCCACAATAAATTGCCTGGAGCATAGCCGGGTATCCCCCGGTGTATCGAGGCTGGAGACTTGGTCTTTTTTCAGGGGTGAGAGGGATACAAAGGGTTTGGTTTATTTATTTATATGTTGATCTGGGATCGCCTTTATTTATAAATTAGTTCTATGAAACGTATGTGGCGACTGATTGCCGAAGGGTTCCCAAAAGGAATATATTATCAAAATATTAATGGTGAATATTGGAGAAGCTGGACAGTTTAGTAGGAAGAAAGAGAAGCAAATGGAAGGAAAGAATAACAAACAAACAAAAACCGTGTGAGGTACAAAAGAAGAATAACTCAAAAACAGTGAAAGTGCTGTAGAAGGGACGCATGAGAAATTCATTATGAAATAAAGGACTTAAGACAGAATAGAATCTAAATAAACAACTAAAATAAATGGGGCAAAATGTTGATGTACAAAACAGCCAATACTCGACTAAAAATAGTACCACATAAAAATTTAATGTGACCAACACTTTACTCCATTGCACTATACATACTTGCAATAACACCATAGGACCACGTAAAAGTAAAACGAATTGTGCATTAATGTTTGTATTTAAAAAAAAAAAAAAAAGTTACACATATTGCACAGATAAATCATTAATAAATTGTCTCAACGAAGGATTGGCTTTCTTCTTTTCAATTTAAAATGAGAATCCGGAGGTATATCCAAGTCTCCCTTTCAAGAGTTAGCGATCTAAAAAGGTTACTGTTAAAATGCTTCAAAAAGACTCCATCAAAATTTTGATTTCATGAGGATGTTCTGCACGAATGCGAAGTTATTACTCTTCAAGCACCATTTTTATCAGATTTTACATTAAGAGATCGAAAACACGAATGTTAAAAAGCGCATTTGAATGTTTTACGCGTCGTTGACAATACTGAAGATGCTGATAAGAGCTAGTACTATTATGAACATTCTCTTGCTTGAGGGTACACTCGGGCACACTATTCTATCTTATTTCTCTTCCTTTTGTTTTGTGCACGCATTTATAGTTTATATAGGGGATATTTATTTTAATGTTGTTATTGTTCTTAAAATATTTTAATTTTTCTTGTTTCCTTTCCTCACTCGGCTATTTTCCCTGTTGGAGCCCCTGAGCCTACAGCATCCCGCTTTTCCAATTAGGTTGTAGCTTAGCAATTAATAATAATAACAATAATAATAATAATAATAATAATTATTATTATTATTTTTATTACCATTATCAACAATGATAATAACAAGAGCTATGCTGTTGTTAATTAGCACCCAATCTTCAGTTATAAAATAACTATATATAAAAAAACAAACTCAAAGTGTGTTCTTCGCGTTGATGATTACGGTGATAACTATCATCAAAAAATACTAACAGAAATAAAATATGACACCCCCTTACAACACAGCTAAGAGTACGACACGACTCCGACGTAATTACACACCAATCTAATTCGAGTAAATCGGGTACTTCCTGCAAAACAATAGACCCACCTTTCGCGAGGAACCAACGCCCGCGACTCGAATCCGGGTAAACTGTCACTCGCGTGACGTCACGCGTGTCACCAGTTCGCTGAAGTTGAAAAACGGAGCAAGAAGTGATGTCAACCGAAGCGGCGTGATAGAGAGATGTCAAGTGGAGTGATCATTATCAGCTGTCATTTGCGAGGACTGATGGATCACCGTTGGTTTACGATACAGTGTAACTGAAGAATTTGGAGAAGAGACAAGGGGAGGAGAATGGGATGATTTGGAGGAAGGAGGGATGAGAAAGGAGAGAATGAAAAGGGGAAAGGTAGGGCAGTGGAGGGGAAAGGGGGAAGGGAAAATCTAACAGGTAGATGTGGAGATAAAGTGGAGAAAAAAAAGTTGTGGTGATGGAAGATGTGGGGGAGCAATAGACTGAGAGAGGGTTTGAGAGAAAAAGAAAGAACTAGGAGTAAAGGCGATCAAAACATGTGGATGAAATGTAGAACGAAGAAAAACTGGGGAAGGAAGGGGTAACTAAGATGGAAAGATGGAAGAGAAAAACGGAAAAAATAATGGAAAAGAGAGTTCCAAAGCCCTAACTATGACACTGCAGCCAACTCATCATTAAAGGTAAAAAAAAAATGTTGGACAAGGATTACGTAAAATTACTCGATCATTTGCCTCCTTAAGATACTTCTCGAGTTCCAGACTAAACTAGGGCTCTACAAACACAAGCTTCTCAAAACCACCTAAAAGTTAAGGGTAGAAGAGAGACTTTTTAGCTACGGTAAGCTGCTCTTCTAAGGGTAGTCAAGGGTAGTGGCATAGCCTCTGTACCATAGTCTTCCACTGCCTTGGGGGTAGAGTTTTCTTGCTTGAGGGCACACTATTCAATCTTGTTTCTCTTTCTCTTGTTATTTTGAAGTTTTTTATTTTCTTGTTATTTTCAAGTTCTTATAGTTTATATGTGAAAGATTTATTTCAATGTTATTATGGTGATTAAACTTCTTGTAGTTTTCCTTATTTCCTTTCCTCACTAGGCTATTTTCCCTATTGGAGCCCCTGGGATTATAGCATCATGCTTTTCCAACAAGGGCTGTAGCTTAGCTAATAATAATAATAATAATAATAATAATATGGCTAAGGGAAACCCTGAGAACCGTTAGAATTGTTTACATCGCTCTTTTTTATTTATATTCAAATTTCCAACGAACTTGATGTTTACTGAAATATATTAACGTGCATACGTCAAATGTACCGACAGACTTCTCGAACGTGCAGGTTACTTTAGGTGACTAAAACATTGCTAAGAAACTTTCTGAATAATTAGACTCGACATTTTTCGTGTTCTGCTGTAATACGAATGTTACTGCATGTATGTCGTAAGTTCCTCCATTGTACAAAATAAGCACAGGAGGATATACAGTATATATTTATATAAATATATATACAACAACAAAAAATGCAACCGTTTCTGGTCCACTGCATGACAAAGGCCTCAGACAGATCCCTTGTAATGTCTGGGGTTTGGCCTTTTTTCATCACCACGCTATCCACTGAGGATTGATGATGGTGGAGACTCATCTGGTCGCTCACAGCAAACCAACTTAGTATGGGTGGCCCTGACTAGTACAGCTTTGCTGATCATATCTATGCGCAAATCCTTTCACAAAGGGATATATATATATATATATATATATATATATATATATATATATATATATATATATATACATACATAAACATACACACATACTGTATGTGTGTGTATATATATATATATATATATATATATATATATATATATATATATATATATATATATATATATATATATATATATATATATATATTGGGTATGTTTGCATGAAAAAAAATGGATATGAATACAGAAAAAATAGATCCATGTGCAAGGAAAGATCTTTATAAAGGAAAATAACAATAAATTACAAATCAAAATATTTCTATAGGCCTAACAAATGCTTCAACAGCGGCACAGAGAACCCAACTAAATACAATGCGCCTAGATATTCGTAATTCTTAAATTCTCATAACCTCATACAGTTAGCAAGGTCCTCATTTTAGCTCATGTTTATTAACTTCATGAAGCTAGAAGGAAATATATCACATTATTTCAGTCTATTTACCCTTTCTATCTCATTCGACAACCTCGTTTATCAGACTGAAAAAAAAAAATTGAATCCTACCGATGTTGACGTTTTAAGAACACATTTCTATCGAGTCACTTATTTTAACGATTCCTTCAACTCCACAATTTATTATTCAGGTAATTCGTGAGTCATTGTGCTACTTTAGCTGCGACGGCATTCGTCACCAGAGATATAAATTTACTTGCAAAAAGTACGACCTGAAAAGTGACTGTTCTGACGGGAATAAAACGCATTCAATAGACCGAGGTCGTTTTACAAAACTGAAAAGCGCTTGGCGTCATTACCGGTTTCGTGAAGGAAATTCATTGTTCCCAACATTCATTTCTTTCTTAGCTTTTGTTCTTGATAAACGTAAAAAGTTGGTTTAATCGTTATAATTATTATTATTATTACTAGCCAAGCTACAACCGTAGTTGGAAAAGCAAGATGCTATAAGCCCAAGGGCTCCAATAAGAAAAAATTGCCCAGTAAGGAAAGGAAATAAAGAAATAAATAAATGATGAGAACAAATTAACAATAAATCATTCTAAAAACAGTAACAACGTCAAAATAGATGTCATATATAAACTATTAACATAAAAAACAGATATATATAAACTATAAAAACTCATGTCAGCCTGTTCAACATAAAAACATTTGCTCCACCTTTTTTCAAGTTCTACTGATTCAACTACCCGATTAGGAAGATCAGTCCACAACTTGGTAGCAGCTGGAATAAAACTTATAGAATACTGTGTAGTATTGACTATTGAGCCTCATGATGGAGAAAGCCTGGCTAATAGAATTAACTGCCTGCCTAGTATTACGAACAGGATAGAATTGTCCAGGGAGATCTGAATGTACAGGATGGTCAGAGTTATGAAAAATCTTATGCAACATGCATAATGAACTAATTGAACGACGGTGCCAAAGATTAATATCTAGATCAGGAATAAGAAATTTAATAGACCTAAGTTTCTGTCCAACAAATTAAGATGAGAATCAGCAGCTGAAGACATTATTAATCTTTTTTCACATGATTCTACTAAGAGTATCTTAATACTTCAAATAACAATGAACGGATGACAGGATATTGGATCGCAACACCCCATGACAGACTGCAGTTCCCGAGTGCAGTTAATGTGACATACTATCAAGTCTTGCCTTTTGCTTGGCAATCTAAAGCAAGCAGAAAGCAGTTAATGTGACAAAATTTAAAGAATAACACATATTTTCTGAATGCAGTCTTTAGAAGACAAAGAATTTTATTAGGTCAAAAATTACAATTTGACGTTTCTTTCGGATTACCAGTTTCTCTTTTTAAAACTTTAACGTTTTTAAGGAACACAGATTTAACAAATAAAATCTAAATAAGTTTTTTAGCAGATTTTCTACTGTAATTAAATTTTATCGCTTAGATTTATCATTTTATACAATAATGCTATACGAATTTATTCGGGCGAGTTGGTAAGAGACGCGTTTGACTTAGGGCTGGATAATCTATCGCTTTAATAAATAGGAAATCATATCATGAGGCCTAGTTCTTGGGCTGGGGAGACCATTCAACACTGAAGTCCATGTTTGGGAAACACCGCCGTTTCGTTATAAAGTAAAGGGCAAAAGAGGACGAGCATCGTGGAAAAATTAAGCAGGAACAGCAAGAAAGTGCAACTGTGGGAATAAGGAGCCCTGCAAAGGCCCCCTAAGTAAATTTATAATGCCTACAGTAGCCCATGTGAAGTATACTGATGATCATATCCCGCTAGGAAGGGATGATAGTGACATTCATATCCTATTCATACAACCTTATAAGTTCGTTCATATCAATAAATAACTAAAACCAATAATAACCATAAGCAAACACAGATAGGGTCAGCATTGATCATTCTCGAAGGTTATTATTACTAGTCCAACAACATGAGCGTATATGAACATGAAAGCGTGAAGCACAAACTTACGAAAAAAAAAAATAGCAAGACAATTACCATTAAGAACTATTTGGAAAACCACCTTGACATCTTTAGAGTATTAAATCTATGCTAGTTAGACCGACTTTAGGGAAACCTGACCTTTCGCTTCAGTATCAAAGCCTGCACTTATAAAAAGACTTAGACAATCGTTTCCGAATTACTATACAAATAAGGCAAGTAGGCCTACACACACAAAGACTTAGACAATAGTTTCCGAATTCCTATACAAATAAGGTAAGTAGGCCTACAAACAATGATTCGCAGGTGTTTGTTCATAAAACATGAAGAAAAGAAAACCGTTGAATTCCGCACTAAAATACCAACTTCAAATATCAATAAAGTTATCTTAAGGATGTTAAGTGTTCCTACTCATCAACATCCCTTATTAAAATTCCTAATACAGTCGTCTGCACGAGAGCATATAATTAATCCCATGCAGTTTGCTACAATTAAAACGGAGGGACTTATATCATATAGCTTTCCACGTTTTGTTTGTTCCATTAATACTGATCAATCATTCTCTCTCTCTCTCTCTCTCTCTCTCTCTCTCTCTCTCTCTCTCTCTCTCTCTCTCTCTCTCTGACGCGCGCGCTAACAAATTAACAATAGTTTCGATTCAGTTTTTTTTTTTTTACAAGTTAACATTTAAACGATATTCGATTACAATTGTGAATTTCTTTTAAATTTATAATACTGCTAATACTACTAACACAACAACAACAACAACAGAGGTAAAAATATGCTACGACACTGGTAATATAATTGTTATTAATGTAATCTTAATGGTGTAGTTAAATGCTAAAATGATGGAGGTTAAAATTAGCTTATAAAATTACAGTTACAATAGCATCAAAATTGAGTCATAATTTTCGCAAGAAATATTAACATATAGTAAGGTAAGAACATTGCTGAGAGAGAGAGAGAGAGAGAGAGAGAGAGAGAGAGAGAGAGAGAGAGAGAGAGAGAGAGAGAGAGAGTACAGTATACGCGTTGGGTTAGAGCAGGGGAGGAATGATATTTCATATCTGGCTGAGCCGTATTTTTCTCTCTCCAATTTCTCACAAAACTTTTATTACATACTCCTCCCAGGCCACACACACACACACACACACACACACACACACACACACACACACACACATATATATATATATATATATATATATATATATATATATATATATATATATATCGTTTTAGTCCACTACGTGACAAAGGCCTCAGACATGTCAATTCACGTAAGGGGTTTGGCCATTCTTCATCAGCACGCTGGCCAATGTCGATTGGTGATGGGGGCGAGAGTTGCAGTAGCTATAGTAACAATGACAATACTAATTTTAGTCTTAAAACCCATTTCAGAAGTAGTGATCAAAAGAGCAGTAGCAACAGTGGTAAACTTACAAAATATGTCAAAAGTAGTAGTGGTCTAAGTAGCAGTAACAATAGTAGAGGTTATAGTAACCATGACAAAAGCAATAGTTGCCTAGTAGCAACGACGCGAGTAACATTAGTCCTAGTAGCAGTGACTCGAGTAGTAGTAGTCACAGTAGTAATATTAAGTGACAATCGTAGCGGTAGTCTTTATAGCAGTGGCAACAGTAGCGTTCGCAGCAATAAAGCTGATAATGATAGTAATAGCCGTAGTGCCATTCAAGATAAGTAACAATTAATTGTGCATTGATGAGATAACAGGAATTTCCGTGGAGTCAACCAGCCACTCCCCCACACCTCTCGTCTTAGGTTATAATAATCGGGTTAGTTATTCAGATTAGAGCATGCAAGGTAACATCGACATTGAATTATACAGTTCCAGCCGTAGTCTGACTTGGTATTTATTCTCAAGTTACGTGTAATTTTCGAAGCTCGTGTTTCAGTAACAACAATTCCTTGCCACGAATAAACTAAATTCATTATCTTAATGACAAGTGAAGGCATTGAATAAATTGAGACAAATGAATAGCAACACATTGCCTTTTAATATAAATGACAAAATGCTTATAGATATGTCATATACAACCACGATTTCCATGACATTAAATTCTGCATGTCATAAATAAACACAGATTTTAATGCCATGCATGTAAAGCTTTGAAACTTCTCGTTATAAATACAAAAAAATTTAAATTTTCTTATAATAAAAAGTGTATTAAAAATACTTTTAGAAACATTTTCTAATCTGACCCACCTTACCCAGACTGGAAAATATTCGAAGGCTTTTGATTATTTTATCCTTACTATAATGAAAATCACAATTCTCATATAAACAATATATGAGTTTTTGCATAAAGTCATGCCAGAGCCCGCTTCATGTGATACAGAATGCACTTGTTTGAAACTACTGTACACAAATAATATTTTGCCTCTGAATATGGATTTCATGAAAAAGAATGGAAACTCCAAACATATATTATCGTGTGTGAGTATATATATATATATATATATATATATATATATATATATATATATATATATATATATATATATATATACTATATATATATATGTATATATATATATATATACTATATATATATATGTATATATATACTGTATATACATATATATATATATATATATATATATATATATATATATATATATATATATATATATATATACTTAAATTAACAATGTTTATCCATACACTGTAAAAGATCTATCAGTATTATGTAGACGTAAATATGCACGTGTATATATATATATATATATATATATATATATATATATATATATATATATATATATATATATATATATATATATATATATATATATATATATCGAATGTTTTGAAAGTAAAACGTTATTAACAGAGAGAACTTGTAATGATCACCGTATTCCAGGATAGATTTGTTACTTTTATGATGTAATCGACCGATATCAATTACCAAAAACACATATTTACATAGTACTACCTATTTATCAAGTCTGTCGTGCGTTTACTTGGGATTATTACGATATATGCCAGAGGATAGCGTATGTAAATTGTAATCCCAAAATTAGTGTAAGTAACGATTCACGCCCATATATACTGTGAAATAAACGATCAGGTGTTTAAATATCTTAACGACCAATTCACTCGGTGGTTGTAAACAATAAAACATTCACTTGTACTTACCAGGAAAACAACACCGGCACAACTTCGGAGAGATGCAACCTTTCTCCTTAGAGTCTTCTTCAATACTGACACTAAGAACAGTCACGGACTCGTGTGTTTGGTGCTGGCGCTGCCAGCCTACCACTGTGCCTGACTGCCTTGAGCGTCCGTCCAGTGTTGTCAGAAATGGAAATTTGTCCCTAGATTTGGGAATTTTGGGCGTCTGATGGGGATTTATGTACAAATTTCAATGAAGAAACAAAGATGAGTAAACCTTTATATTGTTGCATTTAGTTTGTTTGCGCTTATATGAAGTATAATGAGTAATTTTCATATCAGTAAAGCCTCTCGATTAAGACAGAAGAGATTATATTTCTGGAAATTGGGATTTTTATGCTGTTTTGGGGATTTTCTATCACGATTTTTGAGGATTTTTATACTATCCCTCCTGGCAACACTGCACACAACTCCTAAAAGCTTCTGTTTAGCTGTTGTGGCCCGCGTCTCGATATGCGATGTTGCCAGCGCAGGATTGAAAGTTAACCTTTTTTTACTATTGGAAATATGGTATGTTTCCGGTTTTCCATCGAATCTATAAACATAATAGTAAAGTTGTGCGTAAGCTGTGATGGACTGTCATATCAGGCTGTCGATAACGACAGTAATTGACAAGAAATAAATAGTTCTATTGCTGATGTTACGATTGTGCAAACGATGCCGCTTCTCGCCAGGGAGCAACATTCAATCCATTGAAGTCAAATCCCATTAAGCTTTTTCATCTCGACTTTAGCTCAGGAGAAAAAAAAAAAAGAATTCAAGATCCCAAATCGTATCACATCTAAAGTGTTTAACAGAATGGTGCGAAAAGGTAGTAAAAGGGAAATGTTTTTTCGTTGAGTCTTTGGGCAGTCATGAATGAAAACAGTCAGTTGCAAAATATAACGTTCGATGCAGGTTTCGTTTCTCTAATTTGCATAGTGCCGAAGCGCTACATTCATTTCTGATATCAGATTATTATGGTCATATGTGTATGTTCAAACTGATAGGCTATTGGTAGGTACTGTAATAATTCCTTTGAAATAAACAACATATTTATGGTTATTGTTTTGACTGAAGAAAAAAAATCAAATGAGACCAGTATTTACTATTGAAATATGCTTTGTGACATTCCCAGTAATATTAGCAATAAAGCTGGAAAACGCGTAAGGTAAGTGGATCAAATAAATGGAATGGCATCTCTATGTTTCGCTCCGATCATATATAATAAAAAGTTAGAATACAAACTTACGGGTAAAATATAAAAAAACATTACCGGTTTATAAAAACTCTGGATTTACTCTTTAAAAAACCAACAGGTTCACTTTAACTAAAAAAAATGTGAAGGTTTTTATCCTCCGAGTGGGAGAGGCAAAAAATGTCTTCAATAAAAATTGTCGAAAGTATTTATAATTTTCTATTGGCATTAAGTCTAGACAATGAATCAGGTGATTGTTAGACCATAGACTGCATTAAGTCAATTATAATGAGAATACTTGAAAGCTAATCATATCAATACTTTGGTTCAGGAATCATGGTTTTAACGGTCAACCACTTTTAAATGCGTAGATGCTCATTGCATCCAGTAAAACATCATGTACTGGTTATAAATCTATCGCTAGTCTATTTTGTAAGTTTTCCTTAATGTTATTCAGGAAAGATCTGAATGAAATTACTGAGCTTTATTGTAAAAATAAATCACAAAACCTTTTAAACATTTTTAAAATTGTTGATTTTCATTCTTGCTAATTCGCAGTATTTAGAAAAGTTGCAATTTGCAAATTGTTTTAATGTAAAGAGCGGTATTTCATTAAGATTTTAAAGAAAAATGTCCTTATTTTCAAGTTAATCTTTCTTAACTCTGTAAGATAATAATAATAATGATAATAATAATAATAATAATAATAATAATAATAATAATAATAATAATAATAATCCATGTGATAAAAACTAGATCACCTCTCTCTCTCTCTCTCTCTCTCTCTCTCTCTCTCTCTCTCTCTCTCTCTCTCTCTCTCTCTGATAATAATAATAATAATCGATGAGATAAAAACCAGACACTCTCTCTCTCTCTCTCTCTCTCTCTCTCTCTCTCTCTCTCTCTCTCTCTCTCTCTCTCTCTCTTAATAATAATAATAATAATAATAATAATCCATGAGATAAAATCTAGATTCTCTCTCTCTCTCTCTCTCTCTCTCTCTCTCTCTCTCTCTCTCTCTCTCTCTCTCTCTCTCTCAATAATAATAATAATAATAATGATAATAATAATAATAACAATAATCGATGAGATAAAAACCAGACTCTCTCTCTCTCTCTCTCTCTCTCTCTCTCTCTCTCTCTCTCTCTCTCTCTCTCTCTCTCTCTTTCAAAAGAAAAAATCTATTAGTATTTAATTCCAATCGAATAATTCTTACTTGATTATAGTATTCTATACCATGATCAAGTTTATGCAGCCGTGTCCCAAAATTCTAGAAAGAAGCAAAAGCAGAAATGAAGTCGTGCTTAGGCCTAGGCGGAGGTTGAGTAATGTCCATTTACAATGGCGTACGACTGAGGATTTTGAGAATGCATCAATCATGATCGACCTTTGGGAACTGACAAGTCATCTGTTATACTTTTGGGCGGTTTTGATACCAAATGCCCTTCGTAGGGTAAATCTTACTGAAGGAAAAAATTGGATCTTTATATATTTGATTTATATCTATGACTATATAATCTATTACCGGATAACTGTTCATCTACCTGTCCATGAAACTGATATCTATCTATTTATGTATCTCAGGAGCTAATTTCTATTCATCTATCTATCTATGGAGCAAATATATATATATATATATATATATATATATATATATATATATATATATATATATATATATATATATATATATATATGGAGAGATGGTCCTACCAGTATTAGGTAGTAGGTTGGCCAGAGTACTAGCCACTCAATGAGGTACTACTGCTAGAGAATTATTGACTGGCCAGACAGTACTACATTGGATCTTTCTCTTTGGTTACGGCTCATTTTCCGTTTGCCTACACCTACACAGAATAGTCTGGCCTATTCCTAACATATTCTCCTCTATCTTCATACACCTGACAACACTGAGATTACCAAACAATTCTTCCTCGCTCAAGGGGTTAACTACTGCAATGTAATTGTTCGGTGGCTACTTTCCTCTTGGTAAGGGTAGAAGAGACTCTATAGCTATGGTAAGCAGCTCTTCTGGGAGAAGGACACTCCACAATCAAACCATTGTTCTCTAGTCTTGGATAGTACCAGAGCCTCTGTACAATGGTCTTTCACTGTCTTGGGGTAGAGTTCTCTTGCTTGGGGGTACACCCGGGCACACTAATCTATCTTATTTCTCTTCCTCTTGTTTTTTTTTTAAGTTGTTATAGTTTATATATAAAACATTTATTTTAATGTTGTTACTGTTCTTACAATATTTTATATTAATTGTTAATTACTTTTCTTGTAGTTTCCTTATTTCTTCTCCTCACTGGGATATTTTCCAACTAGGGTTGTAGTTTAGCAGGTAATAATAATAATGATAATAATAATAATAATAATAATAATAATAATAATAATAATAATAATAATAATAATCAGAAATTTGGAGCCTTACTAAAGCCTTAGAACATAAGCTAGTTACAACTCAAAGAGTAACGGAAAGAATAATGCTGGGAGTAATACTAAGAGACAGAAAAGAGCAACAGGGATACGAGAGCAAACTAAAGTAGAGGATATTCTAACAACATGCAAGAAAAAGAAATGGACATGGGCAGAACATATAATGAGAAGGACAGACAATAGATGAACATTAAGAATAACAGAATAGGTCCCGAGAGATTATAGAAGAAGCAGGGGAAGGAAGAGAAGACTAAGGATTGACGAACTAAGAATGTTTGAGGATTTAGACCGGCACAAAATTACCATAAATAGACGCAAGTGGAAGAACATATCTCAGGCCTTTGTTCTGCAGTGGACTAGTAACCACTGACGATATGTATATATATATATATATATATATATATATATATATATATATATATATGTGTGTGTGTGTGTGTGTGTGTATACATATATATATATATATGTATATATAAATATATATATATATATATATATATATATATATATATATATATACCTGTATATATCACTTTGTATGTCTGTCTATATTGTGATTCCATTAGAGTCTAAATTATCAATGTTATATAGTTTTGGAATATATCTATCATCTATCTATCTATTTATCTATAAACAATTCATTCATGATGCCAGTGGAACATTACTTATCACGTATTTATGTTTTGAAAATAGTATGCAGTTTTCCTATATGTTTATCTATTAATCTATCTATTTATCTCTCTAACTATCTATCTATCTATCTATCTATCTATATATATATATATATATATATATATATATATATATATATATTTGTGTGTGTATGTGTGTGCGCATAGCTTATGATATTGTGTAATATTTCTTAACAGCTGATATGATTTTAAGTATGATATTTAGTTTTCCTCTATATCTATTTGTCTATCTATCTACAGCTAATACCTATCTATCTATCTATAACTAATATATAATTATCTATCTCTATATCTATACAGTTTATAAACTTCTGATCAGTATGAATTGTCAATAAATTATGTAATAATTCCCGTGAGTTGCTGGAATTGTTTTAGTTCAAGACTGTCTTCATTCGTTTTTTTTATTTAAATACACACTATCCAATGTAACTGCACTGGTTTCGCCAGTCGTCTCTATCTTGAGCTTTTAAATCAATATTTCGCCATTCATCATCTCCTACTTCCCACTTCATAGTTCTCAGCCATATAGGCCTGGGTCTTCCAACTCTTCTAGTGCCTTGTGGAGCCCAGTTGAAATAATATCACCATGAAATGTCTGAAAAAGTATTCAGCTTTGTAGCTCTTCTATACGATGAAGTATGTTTTATTGTACGCAATTGCTTCATATTACATTGGAGCCTTTGCCCATTGATGGCTAATATGTGTTAATATAATTTTTAATAACTATTTCAAACTTGCAGCAAATGTTTTTATGTTGAACATTTTATACTTTATTTATGTAATATCTGTTTCGATGTTGCTACTGTTTCTAAATATTTTATTTTAATTGTTCATTATTTCTCAGATCGTTTATTTATTTCCTTATTTCCTTTCCTCACTGGGCTATTTTTCCCTATTGGAGCGCTTTGGCTTATAGCATCTTACTTTTCCAACTAGGGTTGTAATTTTAGCTTAGCTAGTAATAATAATAATAATAATAATAATAATAATAATAATAATAATAATAATAATAATAATAATCTTTAAGAGTTAGACTCCATTTCGTGGAACTAATAGACAAAATGTGTCACAATTTGTCATATATATCTACGTTTTCAGTAATATCTGTTATGCTTCTAAAATGACGATATTGGCATATTTACGATTAAGGATTATAAGAAATTTGCATATTTTATATTGGGTTGTTTATCAATTAATTAAGGATAATATCATTGAACATAGTCCTGATTTATTAGAAATTATGGCTTCTCTTTTATTAGGAAAGTTTATGAGACCTACACATATCAGAAAAATTAACTTGAAATATCAATGCCTTCTATATTACTTCAAAATATTGATGACAAAAAAAAACTTATACTGCAGATTTCGCATATTTCTCATTTCTTGTGTTATATTATTATTATTATTATTATTATTATTATTATTATTATTATTATTATTATTATTATTATTATTCTCAATTGCTGAGCTACAACCCTAGTTGGAAAAGCAGGATGCTTTATAATATATAATTCGCTAGATAATTTGTGTAATCTTTTTTCCACACTTTATACGTTGCAGGCTTGCTTTTCTGACAAACACAACATCTTCCCTGTCCAGTAGATCTTACAAAATGGTTAACATAATATCTGATAGCCTCTGGAAGGTTTGCTGAACCTCCTCGCCTGTCTCTTCCCGTTTGAATTTTGATGATGACCGAGCTATTTCTCTCCCATATTCCATATGCTGAACCCTTGTGGTAGAATTTATGTGCTTCTAGAATTTATATGCTGCACCAACAAACAAATTCAGGATATGTAGATATTTCACTACTTCTCAGAACGCAGTCTATGTCTATAGGGTGAGTGCATTTTGTCACAGACAAAATGCACAAGTTTTTTATCAGATATAATTAAGTAACTGGTGTTTTTCAAAGTTTCTTTCACATTTCTATGATGGGGCATTTCTATAATAGTTACTTGCAACAGTTATAATAGTATTGTTGTTCCATCTTGTACATGATACTGTTTTATCTTATTTCTTTGAAGTGAGGGGACATTTTCTTTTACGATTTTTACTAACTGTCCCACATCCACGAATATTTTTATGTACTACCTCACTCAGGATATCATAATTAGAAAAAAAATATAAATAAATACATGATCACCTTTATTAGCAACTGGCTGCAACACATGTATAAATGTATGTATATATATATATATATATATATATATATATATATATATATATATATATATGTATATATATATATATACATATATATATATGTGTGTGTACATATGTATATATATATATATATATATATATATATATATGTATATATATATATATGTGTATATATATATATATATACATACATATATATATATATATATATATATATATATATATATATATATATATATATATATATATATATGACAGCTTGGATTTCGAGATGCGAGGCTGTCTTTGCTTCAAAATTATAAGAATACCCATCTCCACCGTACAGCATCCACATCTTATGGCCAAATTTCACACCATTGTTTCTCATGAAAAGTATCATTTTCCTGACTCCTCTTTCTGAGCATTTCGAGTATAGGTAAAACTTCTGCCATCTTGTACTCAGTTGAGTTGCTGTTATCAGCAACATTAGTTGAATCAGTGGAACTTCAAAAGTTCAAACTTGCAGCAAATGTTTTTATGTTGAACAGGCTGACATAAGTATTTTTATAGTTTATATATGAAATATCTGTTTTAATGTTATTAGTGTTTTTCAAAATATTTCATTTTAATTATTATTCATCACTTCTTATATCGTTTGTTTATTTCGTTATTTCCTTTCCTCACTGGGCTATTTTTCCCTGTTGGAGCCCTTGGGCTTATAGCATCTTGCTTTTAAAACTAGGGTTGTAGTTTAGCTAATAATAATAATAATAATAATAATAATAATAATAATAATAATAATAATAATAATAATAACTGATCGAAACCTGTCTTTTCTCACTGTTTTGGTATTCCAAGGCTTCACTTGTTAACCATAATCCTTTTCAGGTGGTACGCTGTGAAATCCACTAATGAGTAATAAACCTAGACACTTCCTCATTTCATCCTCATCTCCATTGAAGTTCTTGCAATTTTTATCCCTTACTGCATGTATATTTGTCTATTCTGTTATATGTTCAACCGTTTCGTCAGTATAGATTAGTTGGAATAGAGATTTAAAGGCTGGTAATGAATGGCAGAGGCAAGGGACAGTGACAATACCACAGCACAACACAATGCACTAGAGACTGACCTTATACACATATGATCAGCGCCCCAGCCCCCTCTTCACCCAAGCTATTAAGAAGTGTCTTGTAGAGGAAAAATAACAGTGTTGTAATGACTTAGAAAAACAAATAGGATTTAGTCTATGAAAATGGAACAAGGAAATTACATGTGTATAATTTAAACTTAAAATTGTGTATTAGAATTTTGTTTTTATCTCAAAAATTGATAATTAAACAAAACAACATTTCAACGAAGAAGAATATTTCGGAGAAGGAGGAAAGGAGAAAGCTGACCAGAAACATAGACCCCACATAGAAGTGGGAAAATATGTAGACAAAGAAGAAGAAGATTTCAACGATTTTTCCCATATTTCTCATCTATATAGTTATTAAGGAACCTATCATTTATATAAGAACTCTCTCACATTCTAGAGACACAGAGGAGTCCATATTAATGGTAAAGATGCTATTTTTTTTAATGGCTTGACGATTTTTGCGTTCCAAAACTGGAACGTTGGCGTGCAATTAAGAAAAGGCGAACCGATACGATAGTCGATGCGTCATATACTTAATGATATTGGCCGTAAGCATGTAAACAATATCATTTTTCATGGTCTTAACTTTTATCTCCAACAAATTAAGCCGATTTCCGTAACTATACACCAAGTGATGCGTTGTTACCATTACTGAATAAGCAAAGAACGAGAAAATACAAAAATAACTGAAATAATTTTTGCAAACAAATTTGTAGCATAATTCCGTTTTTTTTTTTTAAAGATAGGTCTAAAGTAAATGAAGTTTTGATGCGGCTGTGTGGTCTAGAATGAATGAAAATTATAAAGGAAAACACAATGATGACTGATATTTCACAAGAGATTTTAGGCCAGTTGAATAAGTTATATCCAAAGATTATATATGTTTTTCAAGCGTAGGAAAACAAGTAAGTTTTAAATCAGATGGTTTCAGGCTAAAGTACACACACTCCCACCCTAAACAACCCCGCAAAAAAAAAGAAATAATAATAATAATAATAATAATAATAATAATAATAATAATAATACATGAAAATTGAACCTCTTTTAAAGGAAACAGTGGATAGGTATGATGAAATACTCAACAATGAGGATGCTACAGTCGAAAGTCCTCAGCTTTGATAATACATATTTCCACTTGCTGATCTCAACAGAAGAAATGGCAATTGAAGCAGAAGTGGGAGCAATTGGCGCCACGTAACAGATACGATTAAAAGATAAACAGAATTATAGATTATTCGTATCAGCCTCTTGCCGAGTGTGACTTGAATCAAATGAACTATCGTTCATCTTTGGTGGCCCGTAGAAAATGTTCCTGCTTGGCGATATGCTGGGCTTGGGTTGGAGACCCGCTCAAGCTCGTTAATTTCTTGTAGTGTGTGCAACCTTACCTTCCTTGTGAGCAAGGTAAGGGGTATTTGGGAGAGCCTATAGAATGTATAGATCTGCCTGCTTACTCCTCAGCAGCCATTGCCTGGCCCTCCCTGGTCTTAGCTTGGTTAGAGAGGGGCCCAGGACGCTGATCATCTGTATAGATGGTAATTTTCTAGGGCATTGTCCTGCTATGGCATTATCACTGACCGTTGCCTCTGCCATTCATGAGTAACCTTTTAAATTTTTAAACTCTCCATAAACCGATGATTCCGTAGTTAAACACCGCAACAGCAACGCCTCTATGATTATTTAGTTTCCGTCACTCAGTCTTTACCTTCTTCCCTAAGGTGTTAACTTTGTATTCAAACGTTTAAAGGCCGTTCAAAGGACAGGACATGTCAGCGCTCATGACTCCTCTCCAAACAAGTTCGGACCAGGGAGGGCCAGACATGGGTTGCTAAAATCGAGATCTTGCATCATCTGTTGTTATTATTGTGTTCGAGTCGGTTATGGCCTGATATTATAATTAACCTTTACAATTTTCAAAATGGGACATAGAATGTCTTTGGACCTTGCAACTGCCTTTCCTCTGTTATATATTGTTATACTTAATTCATAACATGTTACGGTACACACACAGCCACGCACATATATATGTATATATGTATATATATATATATATATATATATATATATATATATATATATATATATATATATAATCTCTTCCTGCGCCTATTGACGCAAAAATCCTTGGTTAGATTTCGCCAGTCGTCTCTATCTTGAGCTTTTAATTGAGTACTTTTCCATTCATCATCTCCTACGTCGCGCTTCGTAGTCCTCTGCCATGTAGGCCTGGGTCTTCCAACTCTTCTAATGCCTTGTGGAACCCAGCTGAACGTTTGGTGAACTAATCTGTCTTAGGGAGTTCGAAGAGCATGCCCAAACCATCTCCATCTACCCCTCATCAACATATGGCACTCGAGTAATCTCTCTTATAGTATTAAAGTTCTAATCTTGTCCTGCCATCTAACTCCTAATATCCTTCTGAGGGTTTTTTTCTCAAATATACTAAATCTATTGGAGATTGTTTCATTGTCATACCATGACTCATGTTCATAGAGTAACACCGATCTCATATAGTCTGATTTTTATATGTAGTGTCAGGCGATTTGATTTCCAAATTTTACTTAACTCAGTCATTGTGTGATTTGCTTTTTTCAATCTTTCACTAAACTAATTCTAAAGACGATGTATTGGAGATCATAGTTCCTAAATACTTAAATGATTCTACCTCATTAATCCTTTTTTCATTCCAATGATATTTCATCTTCCATTGCATACTACGTTTTCATCATCTCCGTCGCTCTTTTATTTATCTTCAGCCTAACCTCGTGTGATATTTCACGCATTCTGGTAAGCAATCATTGCAAATCCTGTGTTCTGCTAACAAGGACAGCATCATCAGCATACTCTAGGTCTGCTAAATTCCCATCACTAATACATACACACACACACACACACACACACACACATATATATATATATATATATATATATATATATATATATATATATATATATATATATATATATATATTGGCTGTGCATTTATGTTAGCAAACGAAACAAAGCCCTTACGCAGAAAGCTCCTTAGAGCTTTCAATCACTTTTTAATAATGGCACTCCAAAAACCTACAAGAGAGAAAGACCATTCCCACGAGTTATTTCAAAAAGAAGACAATGAAGATGGGCACGCGATTCTGGGAATGGGGAGAGTGTCACTTAGGAAACGGTAAAACATATTTCGTGTTAATTAAGAAAATGGGTTCTCTCTTTTTTCTTCTTTCCTCTTACTTTTGTTTAGCTTATTTTTTTTTTTAATGGGGATGAAGCTGCCGGACATAATAGCCGAGTTGTTTAATTTTTCATTGTGTTGGAGTATTATTATGTAACATAATTGCTTCTCTTATATATGTCTATACAGTAGGAATATGCATATTATATATATATATATATATATATATATATATAGTAACGGCTGATGATGATAATTATAACTATATATATGTATTATAAATATACTATGTATATTGTACAGAATTTCACATAAATATGTAAATTCGATTAATTCTGTTCATGAGCATAGCAAGTGCAAAGCTAATGTTATCGGAGTCCTATCAAATGAATTTTCAGTGAACAGGGGAGTACTCCAAAGGATATGTGTTGTCACCTATGTTGTTTATCCTCCTCATGGATTTTGTAATGCTTGGAACTGTAGGGGATGGGGAAGAAGGATTGGACTGGCTTGGTAATAGAATACTAGCTGACCTAAAGTATGCTGATGATGATGTCTTGCAATGCTTGCTCACCAGAATGCATGAAGTATCACAAGAGGTTGGGCTTAAGATAAATAGAAGAAAGATAGATGATGAGAATAGAATATGCAATGGTAGAGGAAATATCTCTGGAAAGAGGAAGGATTAATGAGGTAGAATCATTTAGATATTTCGGAATCATAATATCTAATACAAGGTCTTTAGAATTGGATTTTGATAGAAGATTGGTAAAAAGCAAATCAGACAATGGCTGGGTTAAGAAAATTTGGAAATCAAATTGCCTGAAATTACATATAAAAGCAGGCTATATATCAGTTTAGCTAGATCTATCTTACTCTATGGACATGAGTCATGGTATGAAAAAGAAGCAATACCCAATAGATTTTGTAGACTTTAGAACAAAACCCCCAAGTAGAATATCGGGAGTTAAATGACAGGACATGATTAGAAATGAAACTATAAGAGAGATTACACAAGATCATGGTGAGGGGTAGATGGAGATGGTTTGGGCATGCTCTTCTCACTCCCCAAGAGATTAGTTCACAAATGTTTAACTGGGCACCACAAGACTCTAGAAGAGTTGGAAGACCCAGGCCTATATGCCTATATGGGTGAGGACTATGAAGTGTGAAGCAGGCTATGATGAATGGAGAAGTATTGATTAAAAAGCACAAGAGAGAGATGACTATCGAAATCTAATCGAGGCCCTTTGCGTGAATAGGCGTAGGAAGAGATGCTGATATTGATAATATTGTGACACACACACATATATATACATATATATACTGTATATATATATATATATATATATATATATATATATATATATATATATATATATATATATATGTATATATATATATATATATACATATATATATATATATATGTGTGTGTCTGTGTGTGTATCTGTACTAGTACTTGCCAAGCTGCAACCCTAATTGATAAGACAGGATGCTACAATCCCAAGAACTCCAATGGGGAAACCAGCCAATTGCGGAAAGGAAATTGCGAAAGAAGTAACGAATAAACTATAAATGAGAATTAATAAAAATATATGAAATATATTAAGATCAGTAAAAGTGTCAGATTATTCATATATGAACTAAATGAAAATCATGTCAAAATTTTCAACAGAAAAGTATTTGCAACACGTTTGAGCTTCTGAAGTTCCACTAACTCAATTGCCTGATTAGGAATATTATTCCATAATTTACTCACTGCTGAAATAAAACTTCTATAGGGTACTGTGTAGTATTGACCCTTATGATGGGGAAAGCAAGTCTGTTAGAATTCACTGCATACTTAGTACAGGATGGTACAGTCTGGGAAAATCGAAATGCAAAAGATTGTCAAAATTAGGAAAACTCTTATGCAACCTGCATAAAGGACAAAGTGAACAATGGTACCAGAGATTGATATCCACATCTAGGGAAAGGAACTTAACGTAGCATAAGCTTTTGTTCAACAAATTATGATGAGAATTAGCAGTTGAAGAAAAAAAACACTAAAAATTTTAACAATGCCTCAGGATTGATTGATCACCGAAAATCTTAAGTCTTCCTCAATTTACCCTCTTTTTGAACATTTGAAGAAGAAACATGGAATGTGTTTCTCATAAGTAAAATTGCAATCATGAATCACAACTACAATTTTAAATAAAATGTATACAGTTAAAGAGACGTTGTCAATGTAAATATCTGGTTGTTATGGAGCCGCTGGCCTTGACCTGCTTACAATCATACTTTGAGTTTTGTTAGGGTTCATCTTTATGCCCCATAATTTGTACTATGTACTAATTTCAACTAGATCTCTATCACAGGATTCAGAGACTCAAAATCTACATTCACGAGATAGAATTGATGCAAAGAGAATAACATCATCTGCATATGCGATGAGCTTGTTTTAGAGGCCAAACCACATATGCGTATATGATACAAAAGGAAAAGTAATATACATGCATACATACGTATATAAATACACACATACACACACACATATATATATATATATATATATATATATATATATATGTATATATACATATATATGTATATATATATATATATATATATATATATATATATATGTATATATATATATATATATATATATATATATATATATATATATATATATGATCATTTTTGTACATTTATATGTGATTTTATATATATTTACATAATTCATGAACACCCCTTAATATCGGATTCTCTCTGCCTCGGGATCAGAGCCCCAAGTGGGAATCAGCTACCATTTCAAAGATGATTCCCCCTTGGGCCTATAATCTCAAGGTAGAGAAAACCCAATATCAAGAGGTGTTTAGGCTTATATGAATATATATATATATATATATATATATATATATATATATATAAACACATGTGTGTACGTGTGTCTGTGTGTCTGTATGTACATTTACGAGTATATATGCATGTCTCCATATTACAAATGATATAATGAATTTACACACTTTATTTATGGATTTCCTAAACAACGACTTCCGTCTAATCTCTGTCTCTGTCTGTCTGTCTGTCTGTCTGGGATGATGTGAAGAACCGGGTTGGGTTGGGGCATCCATTCTGAAAACGAGGAGTGTTTTAGGATTAAAGAGAAATGGAGCATAGAAGAGAATTCCAAAGCTAAAATAGGACCTGTTTGTTAAGAGAGAAGAAACCCAACCAGGTGAATAGCATCTATGGAGAGAGAGAGAGAGAGAGAGAGAGAGAGAGAGAGAGAGAGAGAGAGAGAGAGAGAGAGAGAGAGAGAGAGAGAGAGAGAGTGGGGGTGCATTAAATTAGATAAGAAGCTTTGAAGAAATTAGAATTATTTCAGAATGCAAAATAAATTAAGTCGTCTTGTAGCGATTAGTCTATATATAAGCAGGAAGTTCCTTTCACCAATGGTAAGCTTATTACCCTCCAAAGGACACCTTGATTAAATGAAAGGATAAGCCACCTCCTTTCATAGATTATTTATATGGCTTTTCTATTCTAGCGTGTTACATATGATATTTTTTTCATATTTTCTTATATTATTTTTCATACGAATTTTAGTCTTTATTTCTCTATTTCATTCCAGCACAGAACTGCTATCCCTGTTGGATACCATGATTTGTAGCATCCTGCCCTTCCAACTTCGGTTGTAGCTTGGCTAACAACAACAACAAAAACAACAACAACCACTGAAATAGATACAGGTATTATGAAGAACGTTGCCTATGTTGAAAATTATGATTGTTGTTATAACACACATTATGAAGATAGCAGAGATAATATTATGGGCAATAGAACGAAAAGAATATGATGATAATGTTAATAACAATAAAAAAGAGAAAGCCCCATACATAAACAGCTCGAAGATCATTCATCTCTCTTTATGTACTTCGGGAAACGTTTAAACAAGTTTATTAAGAAACTGAAAAGGTTTGTTCACATTCATCGTAACTCTTTTTAGTGAATAATGCAAAAACCCTTCAAAGATTCTATGGATCTTACAGCTGGTAGAAGATGAGGTGACTTATTCATGATTATCTGATTATGTTATGGCTCTGTACGCAACAATGGTACAGAAAGATGTACTTAAAATGAATGGGTTTGATAGTCGATTGAATAGTAATAATAATAATAATAATAATAATAATAATAATAATAATAATAATAATAGGTAGTACGTTGGCCAGAACATTAGCCACCCGTTCAGATACTACCGCAAGAGAGTTATGGGGTCCTTTGAATGGCTGACAGCACTATATTGGATCCTTCTCTCTGGTTACGGTTCACTTTCCCATTGCCTACACATACACTGAATAGTCTGGCCTATTCTTTGAAGATTCTCTTCTGACCTCATACACCAGACAACACTGAGATTACCCAACAATTCTTCTTGGCCTAATTGTTAAGTGGCTGCTTTCCTTTTGGTAAGGGTAGAAGAAAGACTTTAGTTGTGGTAAACAGCTCCTCTAGGAGAAGGACACTCCAAAATCAAACTGTTGTTCTCTAGTCTTGGATAGTGCCATAGCCTCTGTACTATGGCTTTCCACTGTCTCTTGGCCTAGAGTTCTCTTGCTTGAGGGTACACTCGGGCATACTATTCTATCGTATGTCTCTTCTTTTCTTTAAAGTTTTTATAGTTTATATATGAAAGCTCTAATTTATTTTTGTTACTGCTCTTAAAATATTTTTATTTTGATTACTCATCTTGAAGTTGTGTATTTCCTTGTTTCCGTTCCTCACTTTGCTATTTTTTTCCTGTTGGAGCCCTTAGGCCTATATCATCTTGCTTTTTCGACTAGGGTCATAGCTTGACCGGCAATAATAATAATAATAATAATAATAATAATAATAATAATAATAATAATAATAATAATAATAATAATAATAATAATAGGTGCCTACTGTAGGCTTTAATGCCTTTAGATATGAGGCCCCTAAACTATACAATAAGCTCCATCTAGGCACCAGAAATACTGAAGATATTAAGGCTTTCAAAAGAAAAAATGAAGACTTTCTTGTCCTCTATGTATTTCGTTAGTGGGGATTTGACAATAAACGAGCATTATGCGATGTGAAATGTTGAATGCTGTGGAACGAACATGATAAAATGACTGAAAGTCCTGTAGAGACTATGGTTTCCCTTCTGTATAGGACCAGAAAAGCAGCCTTTAAAACAGTGAAAGTATCAACTTCACCACTGTTTTTTATAATTTTCGTTTTCATCTTTCATGCTCAGCATTGTCTTGGTTACAATGATAAGTTCTTTGGTGCTAAGTTCATCTGAGGTAATCCCCACTGCCATTCCCGCCGAGAAGCCTCACCTTTGTCATTTCGTCAATTTTCTTTCAACCTTAGTATATGTTTTACCTTTCACGTCTCTCTCGAGTTCTCCTTTATTTTGTAAAGCGCCGTTACATAGATATAACATAGTTTAATGAATTATAATCTCCTGATAAGACAAATTATTCAGTAGTATTCTTGCTACATATATATGAATAATATGGTAGTTATTTTACTGTATTTTCGGCGTTTTTAAAGACCTATATAAGCATATTTATTTGGGGAAAGCTACTTTTTAATAGTAGTAGAAATAGTAGTAGTAGCAGACCTCATCGGTGGTGGAATTCGCTGTTGATCTGTAGTAGTAGAAACTCAAGTAAATTTAAGCAAACAAAATCCTGTTATTGTGAAAATTATAATCGTAAAAATAGAAATGATATAAAATTGCAAAATTTACCAGAGCTTTGTTGATAACAAGGAAAATATTGCAAATTTGCAATTAGGTACGAATTGACAGCTGCGACGGCTGCACCCACACGGCAAGAAGAATTCGGCATCAGTCACTTCGCCCCGGTAAACAATTCTGCTCCTTCCGATACAAGTTTTCTCTAGATTTTGCCATATCTTCGTTGAATCACAATGTCCAGTGGGGATTTTTACATTCGATATTACGTCGGCCACAAAGGAAAGTTCGGCCACGAGTTTTTGGAATTTGAATTTAGACCAGATGGTGAGTATAACAAATTTTTTTCCCGTGAAAATCGGCACGTAATTTTTTTCCCATCTAGTTGGCCAGCGGTCTAGTTTTAGAAAGTCGGGCTACTAGTAAAGCCTGAGGCAGTGTTCTAATTATTTTATGTCCAGGCAATTCGTGAAGCAATAGTAATTGTGTTATTTTATTCCCTTTTAAACCTGTAATTTACTGCCGCATTTCTTCATTAACGAAGTCTTTCAAATAGAGTGGGTTTACTTTTACCCTACACTACGGTTCACTAGTCATGTCCTGGTAGGCTTCGTAGCCTAGTCACTAGCATATATAGTAGTCCAAACACAGGCTTCCCTGTTTTGGTCTATGCTCTAAGGGTAGATCTAGTGCTTATTTTGGTTAAGGAGGAGATAAATAGCCCACTCAATAGGTGAAGTTGAATTAGGGAGCCTTTGTATATCAGCGGCCAGTTCCTCACGCATTCATTAAAAATGGATATCAACTAACCTAAAATTTCCCCCCCTAACCTAACCTACAAGCCGTGTCCTTACCTACTTACCTAATGTGTGCTAACGCCCCCCTGCGACCCCCCTTACACTGCCTTATTCTAAGTTAGATGTAATAATACATACAGGTGGCCGTTATCGTACATACACCCCTAATACTAATGTATTACAAGCCAGACTAGGTTGAGATGCTGTAGCCTCTATGAACTGCTATGTTTTAAGACTACTCGCCTACCTTACTTACTCACCGGCGTTTGTCTGTGGTCATCTCACTACCTAATGTCTAATCTTAAAATGACGGAAGAGTTTTATTTATACAATAAATTTGAGAGAATTTATGTGTAGTAGTAAAATGTCGTTCATACAACATCTCCAAATAAGATGATTTTTTTCCCATTTTGTGCACTACAGAATTACTAAACTTTGAGAATGATTCTTACACCTATATTTATATACTAGAGATAAGAATGTCTAGTAGTGTCCAAATAAAGATAATTGGATTTACAGACATTATCAACTTTCCACCAACTTGCAGCTATTGGATGGTTGATGACCGATGAGTTGACCTGACATATTTGGCATTCTTTTGTCTTGTAATGTTGTTTACCAGCAGGTGCGGCAAGATTAATGGGAGCCTTTGTATATCAGCGGTCAGTTCCTCCCGCGTGCTTAAAAGATGGACACTAACTAACCTAAACTTCCATCCCTAACTTAACTTACAAGCCGTATCCTTACTTACCTAACCGGGTGGCTAACGACCCCCCTTACACTACCGTATTCTTAGTTAGCCGTCATCATACATACAGGTGGCCGCTATTATACATACACCCCGATTAATGTTTGCAATTACACATGAATTTTTAAAATTGAGATATTTTTCTGATATGATTTTGTCGAATTTATCATTCATTTCTGTTTCCTTTACAAATGTTTTATCAGCCCAAACTTTTACGACCCTTAGTTATTTAACAGTGGCAAAAGACGAAACCTCAATACAGTGTTGTATACAAAGGATTCTTGTAATTTGACAAAATGGAAATTAGCAAAATACTGGAATAATGTTAACCTAACCTAACGTCATCTAGGGCACCAGATCATGCTTGGCCTAGTTGGTCTTGTTCCTCATTAGTTATATTTAGATTAAGGAATAAACAAGAATAAAAAATTTCAATACAGTATCACAAAATGGAATGGATTTTATAAATCAATTTACAGTTTGAGTAAGAAGCAATTATATGGGATTAAATTTCAACTGTGTACCATCGAATGTAGTGATTACTATTCATTGTGCATTTTGAAATTGGCTAGCCAGAAAAGTCTCAACTTCATTATTCCTAATATTAATCATCTAGATATTTGTTAAAAATGAGCTTGTTTGTTTTAAAGTAAACATCATATATGATTAAAAAGCAAATGTAATTTTTTTTTTTATATTAGAGACTATGTTTACAAATTTTGATTATTTACACATTCATCCTATCCTATTAGCTTCTTTGTGGGTTGCAATATAAATACCAATATGTATGATGAAGAAATGCAGTATCTTGAATGTTCATAAGTTTAACATCGCTAAATTAGTAGGCTACAAGGAAGAACGTAATCCTTGTGTGCTATTGTTATGTGATATTGTGTGGCATATAGGTGAGGTCGAGAAAAATATATTGATTTTAGTATTTTTTTATAACTACATCATGTTGATAACTGAAACCAAGGTTTTATCATGCCATTAAGTAGAAGAAAAATTTCCTATTAGGATTTAAAAATATGTTTGTATATTTTGTTAATTTTGTATCAATATATAAAGGGTGGAAAGATATTTCATACTTTTTAGGCAGAAACTTGAAGTTTTGGATATGATTTGTGCTTTAGTTTAAGTTCATTGTGTTGGATTTGCTATCTTTCACTAGTAAAATTTTTGTAATGTTTTTCAATCTCTTATCCACAGGCAAACTTCGATATGCTAATAACTCAAATTACAAGAATGACGTCATGATCCGGAAAGAGGTAAGATATTCTTTGAGGACAGTTTGTTCCTACGAGGATACAAACGCCTAAGTCATTTATATGGGTTTACTCTTAAGACCTAAGTCAATTTACTACAATCAGGAAAAGGAAAAGAGGAACTAGTAACTATGTAATAGGTTACTTGGCATCCTCACGGCTGGGCAGCACTCACAAGCTACTGCTAGGCCGAGTAACTGTACTGTATTCTTGGTCGTTGTTAGAGAAAAATCTCCTTCCATTGCTATGATTATCAAATCTACTCTTAACCCTTTCAGTGCCTTTACTCTTTTACAGTGTTTTGTAAATTGTGAGTGTATCTTCAAGTATCATGCATACTTGGCCAGGCTTTGAAGGCCGCCATTGTGGAACCTTACATGAGCCGGGTCGAGGTTGATCCGCATCCCTTTTCCCTTGAACTGCTATGGTAAGCGGTGTTCGTCCGAATCTCCTTCTGAGTATTGCAGGAAGAACTTTTGTGCACGTTGCAAAAGGGATAGATCCCCTTCCCCATCTTCTTCCCTGGAGAACAAGAATCGTATACCTTCTCCTGTGATACACAATATCTCCTACCCTTATCCTCATTTTCCACAGCCTACTGTAATTTCAGCAACCCAGGAACACGGCCATGATTTTATACACTTTTCAGATTAGTAATACTTTTGTTAATGTTTTGTTGCTGTTGTGGTATAGCGATTATGAGTTGCTACCTGAGACTGTTCCCTAGGCATAGGCCGCATCACATGCTGCTTGGGATTCAGTCACCATAATATTAGTTCCTGATTATACAGATCTGAAGAGATCTCCATCACCTCCTACGAGTGTGCTCAGTGGTGAACAATTTATTTCAGATTTTCAACATCACTCTTCCCTTTTTGAAGAACTCTCCTGTTAAAGTGCTGAAAGTTTCACTTCAATCTCATTCAAGAACACATCTGTAGAATGAGCCTGCCATATCCTCATGTACCGAGGCAACCCTTTGTTCCCATAATAACAAACCTTCCGTTATTTATTTGTATATTCTCTCGGCGAAGCTGGAAGGTAGCCATTATACTTAAAGTGCAAGGTGATTGGATAGGCTGAGGATGGCTGGGGTTTATGCAGCCACTTCTATATATAGTGTACTCTCACAGCTGTGAGCTATGCCACTTTTTCTTTTGGCTCAGTGGAGAGTGGACATCTCCTCTCTCTCCTCCCAAGGCTGTCGTTGGACATTTTTAATCTTCTTTTTTCAGGTGTGCTTGCTTTCTTCTGTCCTGGGAACGAGGGTGCTGCGTGCGGTACCTTCATGTCATCGCTGGATACCGACCCTCACTTTGTGTGTCCTTCATGTTTTAGAGGGCATCGTTGCGAGCAGGGTTCGCCCTGTGAAGTGTGTAAGGAGTGGCCTGCCTCCCAATGGGAAAAATTTGGACGGCGCAGAAAGAAGGCTAAGCGCGACCCTTCCCTCGGGCGAGGAAAGAGCGTTCTTCTCGCACCCCCAAATCTCTTTAAAAAGCTCCTCGTTTGCGCTTTTCCAAGGGACGATTGAGTAGGAGCGCAAACCGTTCAACTCCTTGGTAACCCTGGGGTACTGGGGGGTTAGTTGCTTCCCCTAGAGGAGCAACTTCACCTCCAGCCGCCGGAGAGCCATTTTATTTTGCAGATGTTTTGCAGGTATGGCCGACCTTAGGGGTTTCTGCGCCCCCTACGAAGGAAGAACTCGTTCGTCTTTTTCAGTGCGGTGCTAGGAAGGACCCTTCTCCAGACCCTTCAACATCTCATTTTTAAATATTAAACTTAGCCGGTGAATATATAAATAGCTGACGTCTCCGACGGTCGACAGATTCCAAAAACACGCGAGCGATCGCCATGAAGGCTGCCGGGTGTGCCCACCAGCGCCGACTATCGGCCAGATACCGCATATACTTCTCAACCAAACCAGTTCTTCTCTGTCGGTGTTAAAGACAACATTGGTTCCGCTCGCGCTTGACCTCGAGTTTTCTACCGATTGGTGAAGTACTTGGTTTTGGTTTTATTGCTTTCGCCGTGTTGGATTATTCAATACTATCTTCAAAAGAAATGCTTTTGAAAGGAGAGGAAAAGTTTTTGCCCTTGCTTTTTTAATCTCGCTCTGGTTTTTCCATAGAGAAAAGATGGCCGACCCTTCCCTCAGTGTACGGAAGTGTGTTAAAGGCTTTTAGTAATTATTTTATCACTTTATAAATTATTGTTGATATTTATAGATTTACCTCTATATATTTTATATCTCACCCGCCTTTATTAGGCCTCTTCGATTAGCTTTCCATTTATACTAAACACCGAGATAAATTTTATGTTTTTGTTTATAAGCGGCCTTTACCTATTCTTTGTAGGCGGTCCTGACTTGGAAAACGAAGTTAAACAACGTTGAGCCCATTCAACTTTTATTTTTGTTTAGATAAAAACAGTTGCTCTGTAAGAGTGATGAGATGAATATTTTTAGAAAATATTTTAAGAATTTTATTCTTTGAATAGTCTTCGTGCTGTTTTTCAAAGATGAACTAACGTTTGGTTTATTTATGCTACGCAGTTTGCGCTCTATCGTTACGATAGAGAAAGAGAGAATCACGGTTTCACTTTGCAGAAAGAGTAAATCGATTTTGACGTTTTGTTCATTCTTCTTTCAAACTGAAGTTTTTTAGATACTAATTTAAAGGAACATGTTGATTTTCAATTTCTTAGTCCTTTCAGTTTTTTCCTTTAGTCAAATAACCTGTTATTGACGAAGAGTGAGTGAGCCATTCTCTTGTGAGTGACAAGAGAGAGAGAAAGAGAGAACGATCCGATCTTTATTCTCGTCCCAAGTCTCTGTACAAGGAGTTTGGGAGCGAGTAACGTTGTTCTCGATTCAGATTTTTACTCTCGTCCCAAGTCTCTGTACGGGGAGAGAGGATAAAACGTTTTAGTTTTTATTCTCATCCCAAGGCACTGTACGGTAAGAGATTGAAAACGTAGTCCTTAGTGAACTAGTTTTTAGTCTATCCCCAGTCACTGATCTTTTTAATTTTATATATTTCCGTTTTATTCAATATATATGTATATGTTTATTGATTTTTGCATGTGTGTTTCATTTTGTACTAATGTGCTTACATTATACGACTTATTTCGCAATTCTAACCTTTTGATTTAAGGGAGAATTGCGTGCTTCAGGTAGAAATCAGCTTTATTCATGTCTAATGTGAAATTATTAAAAAATGCGATATCAGTGAAGAAAGTGCAAAAAACATGTTCTGTGTTGCGGAGGGTTCGTTTGTTCGTGCTTGTCGCTTGCCTAGTCCGAGACCTCTTTCAGGCTCCCCTGCACCAGGGAGAAGGAATGTCGTAGGACCTAAGGGAGTGAGAAGTGTAAACCAACGAACAGACGTTCCCTCAAAGGTATCAGACGTTGCTCGTCAAGCACGTCCTTGCCATAAGACAGGAGAGACGAAGTTTCTCCTCGTCTTCCGATGATTCGTCTCTTTAAAAGCCTGGGCGTAAGGTTTCGAGGCGGTTGAAACGTTTGTTAGTTCCTTCAGAACAAGTTCAACGTCCTAGCTGTAGTCATCATGAGAGTCCCGTTCATAGCGATGACGTTCATGTACAGACGTTTCTGCCACAGACTCGACGTGACGTTGAGCGGTAGACACCGTAGACACAACGTGACGTCGAGTGTCAGTCACCGTAGTCCCGATATAGCATCGATCAGCAGTCACCGCTGTTACTACGTGACGTTTGAACGTCAGCCACCGCAGTCACAGGTTGATCCGAAGGTAAGTGTTTTGCAAGATATGCTGTTAAAGCTTTCTTCTTTAATAGAAGCTTACGATCCTGTTCCTGTGCGAAAGGATCCTTTGCTTTTTGTACGTCACGGTTCTGGGATACGTGATTCAGGTCTTCAACCTTCTAAACGAGCTTTGTTACGCCACGCTGACGTTATCCCTAGTGACAGCTTTGCTGTTAAACGAGATGCGGAGCATAAATCTCTATGTAACTTTGATCGCTTTGAACGTCAGCCGCCGCAGTCACAGCGTGACGTTGAGCTGCAGACACCGCAGACACGACGTGACGTTGAGCGGTAGACACCGTAGACATGACGTGACGTCGAGGGTCAGTCATCGTAGTCACGATATAGCATCGAACAGCAGTCACCGCTGTTAATATGGGACGTTTGAACGTCAGTTACTTCTGTCACGACGTGTAGTAGAATAACATTCTCTGCAGTCACAACGTGACATTGACCCTCCAACTTTAACTTCTGTTCATATACAAGTTGATGTAGCCTGTCAGGCTTTTCCTTCACGTCATTCTGAATATAAATCTCCTTCTCGCAAGACTTTAGATTTATCAGATGATGTGCCTTCTGAAGAAGTTGATGACCCCCTTTCAACTCATGTACCTTTGGGGAGTCATTCAGAAGAGGAGTAACCTAGGGTGGTCCAACAATCCCTTGTTTTATAATTATGAATTTCTTTAGTGAAATTTTGTCCTACTCGTTTTGTAACGGCTGCTCCGCCGTCTGAGTTTACTCTTGGCATGACTTTCTTCGACTCCTACATTTACGAAGTCAGTTCTCTCTTGGTCTTCCAAGAGAGCCATGCTCTTACTGGGAGACTGGTTGGAATCCAGGAGAAGTTTAGGAAAGTCTGCTTTTGCTTTTCCTCCTTCTTAATTAGCTTCTCGCTCGAGCGTCTGGTGTGACACAGGAGAAGTTCTCGGCTTGGGAGTACCTGCCTCTGCCCAGGGAGACTTCTTAAGCCTAGTGGACTCTCCTCGTCGTCTAGCCATGAGACGCTCCAAGATTTTATGGTCTGCTTCAGAGCTAGACCATCTCTTGTTAGGAGTTTTTTCGAGCGTTTGAAGTATTTATTTGTTGGATTGGTCCCTGGGAGCCTTAAGTAAGAAGGTCTCTTCAGCTGTCAATGTATTGCTGTACAATTATGTCATGCATGAACAAGGCTATCAGGGATGGCTCCAATGATCTGGCAGCCACGTTCACTGCAGGAGTACTTAAGATGTAAGTGCGCTCAATGTGTTCATTGTCAAGACAAAGTTCACGATGAAGACTACCAAATCTGTCTTGGCAGCAGTAAGGGAAGGCGACTGGATGGTCTCTCTCGACCTTCAGGATGCATACTTCCACATCCCGATTCATCCAAATTTTCAACAACATCTGAGGTTTGTGGACGGGAAAGTAGTGTACCAATTTCGAGCACTGTGCTTCGGCCTCATTCCTGCTCCTCTTGTTTTTACAAGGCTCTTGCAAAATGTAGCAAGCTTTCTACATTTTTTGAGGATTCAGAGCCTCCCTTTATTTTGACGACTGGCTAATCAGGGCGTCGTCATTAAATCGCTGTCTGGAGAGCCTCTAATGGACATTAGACCTAACCAAGGAGCTAGGTCTCATAGTGAACGTAGAGAAGTCGTAACTTACAGTACTCCATCCCAGACTATTCTTTATTTGGGAATGGAGATACAGTGTCGAATTTTTCGGGCCTTTTCGTCTCCCACAAGAATGGAACAAGCTCTGTTAAAAGTCTGTCACTTCCAAGAGAAAAACAGTTGCTCTGTAAGAGTTTGAACGAGCCTCGTGGGAACTCTTTCATCGCTGGAGTAGTTTATCTCTCTGGGGAGACTCAACCTTTGCCCTCTCCAATTTCACCTAAACCATTGGAACAAGGAGAAGGGCTTAGAGAGTATCTCTTTCCCAATATCCAACTCAGTCTAGACATGTCTGACTTGGTGGGACAGCAACATCAGACTTCGAGAAGGTCTTTCTCTTGCGATCAAGAACCCAAACCATGTGTTGTATTCAGATGCATCAGATTTGGGTTAGGGAGCTCCACTGGACAGTCTGGAATGCTCGGGTCTTTGGTCCACGGATCAGAAGGAACTCCATTTAAGGCAAGTAACATCTCTCTTTTGACGAGATTTGTGCAAGGAGAAATGAATGTCTTGGCGGACTGCCTCAGCAGAAGAGGACAAGTCATCTCCATGGAGTGGACGTTGCACAAGACTGTGTGCGAGAAGCTATGGATGACATGGGGTCAACCCACCATAGATCTTTTTGCGACTTCACTGACAAAGAGGCTCTCGACTTACTGCTTTCCAGTTCCAGATCCAGAGGCAGCCCACATAGACGCTTTCCTGCTGGACTGGTCTCACCTGGACGTTTATGCCTTTCCACCTTTCAAGATCCTAAACAAGGTGCTGCAGAAGTTCACCTCTCACGAAGGGACCAGGTTGACGTTGGTTGCTCCCCTCTGGCCCGCGAGAGAGTGGTTCACAGAGGTATTTCTATGGCTGGTAGACGTTCCAAGAAGTCTGCCGTTGCGGATGGATCTCTTGCGACAGCCTCACGTAAAGGGATTTCATCAAAGCCTCCCCGTGCTTCGTCTAACTGCCTTCAGACTATCGAAAGACTCTCTTGAGCTCGAGGGTTTTCGAAGGAGGCAGCTAGAGCGATCGCGAGAGCTAGAAGATCCTCTACCATCAGGATCTATCAGTCGAAATGGGAGGTATTTAGAGACTGGTGCAAGTCCTCCTCTATTTCCTCTTCCAGTGCCTCTGTAGCGCAGATTGCGGATTTTCTGCTTTATCTGAGAAACGGTCGCTCCCTCTCTGCATCCACCATTAAAGGCTACAGAAGCATGTTAGCTTCTGTTTTCAGGCATAGGGGTTTGGATTTTTCTAATAACAAAGATCTCCAAGACCTACTTAAGTATTTCGAGACTTCCAAGGAGCGTCATATTTCGACTCCTGCTTGGAACTTGGGCGTGGTCCTACAGTTCCTTATGTCAGACAGGTTTGAACCATTAAATTCAGCCTCCCTGAAGGATCTTACCCTCAAGACACTTTTTTTGGTGAGCTTGGCTTCGGCTAAAAGGGTTAGTGAGATACATGCTTTTAGCAAGAACATCGGCTTCTCCACTAATAAAGCAGTATGTGCTCTTCAACTTGGTTTTTTGGCCAAGAATGAACTTCCGTCTCGTCCTTGGCCTAAATCATTTGAAATCCCCAGTCTTTCTGAGATTGTGGGGAATGAAGTTGAAAAGAGTGCTGTGCCCCGTTAGAGCTCTTAAATTTTATTTATCCAGAACTAAACCGCTACGAGGTTGTTCAGAGGCTTATGGTGCTCCGTTAAAAAGCCCTCTTTGCCCATGTCTAAGAATGCGTGGTCTTATTTTATTAGACTTTTGATTCGGGAGGCACACTCATTTAAGTGAGAAGGATCGTAATTTACTTAAAGTCAAGGCTCATGAAGTTAGAGCGATAGCAACTTCAGTAGCGTTTAAGCAAAATAGATCCATTAAAAGTATTATGGACGCGACCTTTTGGAGAAGCAAGTCTGTATTCGCTTCATATTACTTGAAAGATGTCCAGACTCTTTATGAGGACTGCTACACACTGGGACCATTCGTAGCAGCGAGTGCAGTAGTGGGTGAAGGCTCTACCACTACATCCCCTTAATCCCAATATCCTTTTAATCTACTCTTGAAATTTTCAATCTTGTTTTGGGTTGTACGGGAGACTAAGAAGTCTTTCGCAATCTTTTTGATTTGGCGGGTGGTCAAAATATTGTTTCTTGAGAGCGCCCAGATTAAGGGTATTGATGAGGTCCTGTTATAGGGGTGTTCACCCTGGATATAGCAGCTCCTGGGAGTCTTTCAGCATCCTAAGAGGATCGCTGGGCTTCGTGAGGATAGCGGACTAATGAGGCAGAGTAATCATCAGAGTCAGCTTCCTTACCAGGTACCTATACTTAAGTTTGTTTTTTGAATAGTTGTCAAAAACTCTTAGGCATATACGCCTTTATTGTTTTAATACTGGTCTCTACCCACCACCATGGGTGTGAATCAGCTATTTATATATTCACCGGCTAAGTTTAATATTTAAAAATGATATTTTCAATATTAATCTTACCCGATGATCATGTAGCTGTCAACTCTGTTGCCCGACAGAAAAATCTAAGGTCGGGATACGCCAGCGATCGCTATACAGGTGGGGGTGTACAACAACAGCGCCATCTGTCGAGTAGGTACTCAGGTACTTCTTGTCAACAAGAACTCAATTTTTCCTCTGTCGTGCCACCGGCAAGACCTACTTGGATACGCTGTTGTTTCTGGAGTTGTTTTCACGCTTTTGGTGATGTATTCGCTCTAGATTTTAGCTTTCGCTATTCAGGAACTATTATCATTAGCTTATCAAGCTTTTTGATTAGATTTGGATTAATTGTTGATGAACTTTGCTAGATTTTGGATTCCCCCCCTTGGCTAATTCAAGAATTCAAGATGTCTGACCATTCTCAAGTCCCTAAGTACAGGCAGTGTAGCGCTAGGGACTGTTCTAGGCGTCTTCCGAAGGCCTCTATTGATCCTCACACCGTTTGTTCCAATTGTAGGGGTAAATCCTGTCAATTGGAAGATCGATGTGAGGAATGCGCTGGGCTTTCGGAATTCGATTTTAATGAATTCCTAAAGAATGCACGTAGGCTAGAGAAGGATAGGATCAGGAGGAGTTCTTCTCGCTCGTTTGATTTTTCCTCTCCCCATGCCCCTCAACCTATTCCTTCCCCTGTAGTGGTGACTCCCGACCCTGCTACTAGTGCTCAACCCTCCATGGCGGACATGATGCGTGCCATTCAGGCTCTTGGTGACAGAGTGGAGTCATTAGCTAATGACCGGAATCAACTTTTGGCCGATGTCAAAGAGTTGAAAGTGAAGAGTGCAGTGGGAAGTGTAGTGAGTGCAAGTGCGGTGAACAGTGTCAGTGTCAGTGTTGCGCATGAGGGTGCATCTGTTCGTGCCAGTCGTCCTCCCAGTCCGGGACCTCTTGCAAGCTCCCAAGCCCAGGGGAGAAGCAATGTCGAAGGACCAAAGGGTTCGACAGGCCTTGATCAGCGTACGGATGTACCCTCAGTGGTTGCGGACGTATCTGTCAGAGATCGTCCCATCCACAAACAGACGAGTGAGCCCATTCATTCCTCGTCTGTGGAAGAAGTTTCTAGGAAGAAACGTTGGACCAAGGTCTCACGACCTCTCAAGCGTAAGGTCCCTTCCGAGCGAGTCCAACGGCCCAGGTGTAGCCACTGGGTCAGTTCGGACTCGCCGCAGTCTTCCGAAGACTGCACACCTCCCAAGAGAGGTAGAGTGGTTCCGCAGCAGGCAATCACTCCGTCTGTTGCCGCACCAACCACGGTAGACCCTAAGTGGTCCATGCTGCAGACTATGCAGTCTCAGCTTGCTTCCTTCATGCAGGAGTATCGTGCTGAGAAGGTTGACACTGCACCTGTTAACCTACAACCTGCCACGGTTGTGCGCACAGCAGATACTGCGGCTGCCTGCTCCCACACTCCACCTGTGAGAGCTCCACCACCGATGCGCAGTCGACCCTGCCAGACGCATGTTCATGCGGCAACCTCCGTTGACATGCGTGAGCTACCGCATCAGCAGTGGGAAGGTGCTGTCAAGCTGCCGTGTTTTGACGCAATGCGGCAGTCTCCGCAACCCACGGCAGTCCCTCCCACGCACCAGCACTCCGCTTTTGTTGTTGCCAGCTCGCAGACTGACCAGCAGCGGCATGTTGTTGGATCCAGTGCAGCTACGCATGCACCCGTGCTGCCGGATTCAGCCGTTCAGCTTTCTGCTCCACCTTTGCCACTTCCTCCTCAACTTTCGGATGATGGAGTATCTGATGACGACGAAGCTGCGCATTTGGACGATCCGCACTCCGACATAGAAGGACCCAAGTCTACGCCTCCCTCCTTAGACTTTAGGAAAGTCCTTGCACTGTTTAGGGAATTGTATCCGGAACAGTTTGTGTCTGCAACCCCGCGCTCACCTCCCTCCGAGTTCGCTTTAGGCATGCAGTCAGCAGCTCCTGCCTTCACGAAACTCGTACTCGCGCGCTCATCCAAGAGAGCTTTGAGGGTACTGGGAGAGTGGTTGCAGTCCAAGAAGCAACTGGGGAAGACTGCATTCATCTTTCCTCCTACCAAGCTTGCTTCCAAATCTAGCGTCTGGTATGCCACGGGAGAGGAACCCGGCTTGGGAGTTCCTGCCTCTGCCCAGGGCGACTTCTCAAGTCTGGTTGACTCTCCCCGCAGGCTGGCTATGAGACGCTCTAAGATTTGCTGGTCCTTTTCTGACATGGACCATCTGTTGAAGGGAGTTTTTCGTGCTTTTGAGATCTTCAACTTCCTCGACTGGTGTTTGGGAGCGTTAAGCAGAAAGACCTCCCCTTCGGATAAGGACTCTGCCATGCTTATCATGTCTAGCATGGACAAAGCCATTCGGGATGGGTCTGGTGAGCTTGCGGCTTCGTACGTGTCTGGAGTGCTTAAGAAGAGAGAGCACCTTTGCTCCTTCTTGTCTGCGGGGATCACACCATGCCAGAAGTCGGAGTTGATGTTTGCTCCGCTTTCCAAGTGTCTCTTTCCGGAAGAGCTGATCAAGGGGATTGCTGCCTCGTTGATCCAGAAGGATACCCATGACCTGGTGGCGTCTTCCGCACGTAAGGTCACAGCTTTACCTTCCGTGCCTAGACCTAGGATGGACACACCAGCGTCTAGGTTCATCCCGCCCTTTCGTGGCAGAACCTCCAGCAGAGGAGGTACCCGTGCCGACAGTCATCGTGGCAAAAAGAAGAAGGGTTCCAAGTCCTCAAAAGGCAGAATCTGACTGCCTACCTCTCCAGACAGCAGTGGGAGCCAGGCTCAAGAACTACTGGCAGGCTTGGGAGAGCAGAGGTGCAGATGCTCAGTCTGTGAAGTTGCTAAGGGAGGGGTACAGGATTCCGTTCTGGCGCAGTCCCCCTCTAGCAACTACTCCCATCAACCTCTCTCCCAACTACAAGGAGGAGGACAAGAGGCTAGCTTTGCAGCAAGAGGTGTCTCTCTTGCTACAAAAGGGAGCGGTAGTCATAGTCCGGGACCATCAATCCCCGGGCTTCTACAACCGTCTCTTCCTGGTAGCGAAGAAGACAGGAGGGTGGAGACCGGTGCTGGACGTCAGTGCTCTCAATGCTTTTGTCACCAAGCAGACGTTCACAATGGAGACGACGAAGTCGGTGCTAGCATCGGTCAGGAAGGAAGACTGGATGGTCTCGTTGGACCTAAAAGACGCGTACTTTCACGTCCCCGTCCATCCAGACTCCCAACCTTTCCTAAGGTTCGTCTTTGGAAAGGTCGTTTACCAGTTCCAAGCCCTGTGCTTTGGCCTAAGCACGGCACCTCTTGTGTTTACCAAACTGATGAGGAATATTGCCAAATTCCTTCACTTGGCAGACATCAGAGCCTCCCTCTATTTGGACCACTGGCTTTTAAGAGCTCCGTCAAGTCGTCGCTGTCTGGAGAATCTCAGATGGACTATGGATCTGACCAAGGAATTGGGTCTCCTGGTCAATATAGAGAAGTCCCAACTCGTCCCATCCCAAACCATTGTCTATCTAGGTATGGAGATTCAGAGTCGAGCTTTTCGGGCTTTTCCGTCGGCCCCCAGGATCAGTCAAGCCCAAGAATGCATCCAGAGCATGCTGAGAAGGAACCGGTGTTCAGTCAGGCAGTGGATGAGTCTAACAGGGACACTTTCATCGCTGGCCCAGTTCATCGAGTTAGGGAGACTTCACCTCCGCCCCCTTCAGTATCATCTAGCTGCTCACTGGAGAAAGGACATGTCGCTAGAAGCGGTCTCAGTTCCTATATCCGAAGAGATGAGGTCTGCACTGACGTGGTGGAAGAACAGCATTCTTCTCAAGGAAGGTCTACCATTGGCTGTTCAGACCCCCGACCACCTTCTCTTCTCGGACGCATCGGACACGGGCTGGGGTGCGACACTGGACGGACGGGAATGCTCGGGCACGTGGAATCAGGAGCAAAGAACACTTCACATCAACTGCAAGGAGCTATTGGCAGTTCATCTGGCCTTGAGAAACTTCAAGTCCCTCCTTCTAGGCAAGGTGGTGGAGGTGAACTCCGACAACACTACAGCCTTGGCGTACATCTCCAAGCAAGGAGGGACTCATTCGAGGAAGTTGTTCGAGATCGCAAGGGACCTCCTCACCTGGTCAAGAGATCGAAAGATTTCGCTGGTAACGAGGTTCATTCAAGGCGACATGAATGTCATGGCAGATCGCCTCAGCCGGAAGGGTCAGGTCATCCCCACAGAGTGGACCCTTCACAAGAATGTTTGCAGCAGACTATGGGCCCTGTGGGGTCAGCCCACCATAGATCTATTCGCTACCTCGATGACCAAGAGGCTCCCGATTTATTGTTCACCGATTCCGGACCCAGCAGCAGTTCACGTAGATGCCTTTCTTCTAGATTGGTCCCATCTAGACCTGTATGCGTTCCCTCCGTTCAAGATTGTCAACAAGGTACTGCAGAAGTTCGCCTCTCACGAAGGGACACGGTTGACGTTGGTTGCTCCCCTCTGGCCCGCGAGAGAATGGTTCACCGAGGTACTGCAATGGCTAGTGGACGTTCCCAGGACTCTTCCTCTAAGAGTGGACCTTCTGCGTCAGCCGCACGTAAAGAAGGTACACCCAAGCCTCCACGCTCTTCGTCTGACTGCCTTCAGACTATCGAAAGACTCTCAAGAGCTAGAGGCTTTTCGAAGGAGGCAGCCAGAGCGATTGCCAGAGCAAGGAGGACATCCACTCTCAAGGTCTACCAGTCAAAATGGGAAGTCTTCCGAAGCTGGTGCAAGGCGAATTCAGTTTCCTCAACCAGTACCTCTGTAACGCAGATAGCTGACTTCCTTTTACATCTAAGGAATGTAAGATCCCTATCAGCTCCTACGATCAAAGGTTACAGAAGCATGTTGGCAGCAGTCTTCCGCCACAGAGGCTTAGATCTTTCCACCAACAAAGATCTACAGGACCTCCTTAAGTCTTTTGAGACCTCAAAGGAGCGTCGGTTAGCCACACCAGGCTGGAACCTAGACGTGGTTTTAAGGTTCCTGATGTCAGCAAGGTTCGAACCGCTTCAATCAGCCTCTTTTAAGGATCTCACATTAAAGACTCTTTTCCTCGTTTGCTTAGCAACAGCTAAAAGAGTCAGTGAGATTCACGCCTTCAGCAGGAACATAGGTTTTACATCTGAAACGGCTACATGTTCCTTGCAGCTTGGTTTTTTAGCTAAAAACGAGCTTCCTTCTCGTCCTTGGCCCAAGTCGTTCGAGATCCCAAGCTTGTCCAACTTGGTTGGTAACGAACAAGAGAGAGTACTATGCCCAGTAAGAGCTCTTAAGTACTATTTAAGACGTACAAAGCCATTACGAGGACAATCAGAAGCTTTATGGTGTTCTATCAAGAAACCTGCTTTACCGATGTCTAAGAACGCAGTTTCTTATTACATCAGGCTTTTGATTAGAGAGGCCCATTCTCATCTGAAGGAAGAAGACCATGCTTTGCTGAAGGTAAGGACACATGAAGTTAGAGCTGTCGCTACTTCAGTGGCCTTCAAACAGAACCGTTCTCTGCAGAGTGTAATGGATGCAACCTATTGGAGAAGCAAGTCAGTGTTCGCATCATTTTACCTTAAAGATGTCCAGTCTCTTTACGAGAACTGCTACACCCTGGGACCATTCGTAGCAGCGAGTGCAGTAGTAGGTGAGGGCTCAACCACTACATTCCCATAATCCCATAACCTTTTTTAATCTTTCTCTTGAAATGCTTTTTATTGTTGTTTTTTGGGTTGTACGGAAGGCTAAGAAGCCTTCCGCATCCTGGTTGATTTGGCGGGTGGTCAAATTCTTTCTTGAGAAGCGCCTAGATTAGAGGTTGTGATGAGGTCCTTTAGTATGGGTTGCAGCCCTTCATACTTCAGCACCTAGGAGTCGCTCAGCATCCTAAGAGGATCGCTAGGCTCAGTAAGGAAGACGTACTTAAAAAGGCAGAGTAATGGTTCAAGTCGACTTCCTTACCAGGTACTTATTTATTTTATGTTTGTTATTTTGAATAACTGCTAAAATGAAATACGGGATACTGTACTTAGCTTCTAATGTTAACATGTATGCTGGTCTCCACCCACCCCCCTGGGTGTGAATCAGCTACATGATCATCGGGTAAGATTAATATTGAAAAATGTTATTTTCCTTAGTAAAATAAATTTTTGAATATACTTACCCGATGATCATGAATTTAAGGACCCTCCCTTCCTCCCCATAGAGAACCAGTGGACCGAGGAGAAAATTGAGTTCTTGTTGACAAGAAGTACCTGAGTACCTACTCGACAGATGGCGCTGTTGTTGTACACCCCCACCTGTATAGCGATCGCTGGCGTATCCCGACCTTAGATTTTTCTGTCGGGCAACAGAGTTGACAGCTACATGATCATCGGGTAAGTATATTCAAAAATTTATTTTACTAAGGAAAATAATATTTTTCATTATAAAATAAATTTTTGAATATACTTACCCGGTGAATATATAATATTAAAGGCCCTCCCTTCCTCCCCGATAGAGACCCTACGGACTGAGAAGAACTGGTTTGGTTGAGAAGTATATGCGGTATCTGGCCGATAGTCGGCGCTGGTGGGCACACCCGGCAGCCTTCATGGCGATCGCTCGCGAGTTTTTGGAATCTGTCGACCGTCGGAGACGTCAGCTATTTATATATTCACCGGGTAAGTATATTCAAAAATTTATTTTATAATGAAAATATCATACTTTGGAGGTTTGCGAAGTCCATCTGTCACCCTCTTCGGACCTTCCACACACGGATAAGGCGATCACTCGCGTTCGTCCCTCCAACAGCCTCCTGCTAACGACTATCCTACTTGCCATACTGGGACTTCATCATCCTGTAACCTCCAGCCTTCTGTTTCCTCCCATATGAACCCTTCAACTGCAGGTGAGGATCTACCAGAGACTAGCGCTCCTTCCACCAGTGGCGTGCGGGGACGAGCTTCCTGTTTACTGTTCTCTGGTCTCCGACCCTCAGGCTCTATGGCAGGATGCATTTTACAACGGTGGGACAACATCGACATGTACGGCTTTCCCCCATTCTGTCTGATGAAAAGACTGCTTAACAAGACCAGAGTATCCAAAGATCTAGTGATGACCCTTGTAGCTCTGCTATGACATTATGCACAGTGGTTTCCGGACCTCCTCCAACTTCTAGTAGATCTACCGAGAGAGCTTCTTCCACGATCAGAGTTACTCAAACAACCACACACGAACATGTTCCACAGAACCATGCAGTCGCTTTGACTTCACGCCCGATGACCATCCAGCGTCTCCTCTCTCAGAAGGGCTTTTCACGACAAGTTGCGGAGAGAATATCCAGTTACTTGCGTAAGTCCTCGGCCTCAGTCTACCAGGTAAAATGGAGAGTCGTCTGTGGTTGGTGTCGTAGTAGGATTATCTCTTCTCTCAATGCCTCTTATGTCAGGATGCCTGAAAACCTTAAATCAATCAATCAATGCCTCTATACCAGTAGTAGTTGAGTTCCTTGTATACCTTCAGGAGGAAAAGCTTCTTTCAGTCTCGGCAATGAGAGGCTATTGCTCAGCCTTAAGCCTCGCCTTTAGGTTGAAAGGAGTTGACATTTCCTCTTCGTTGGAGCTCTCTTTACTCATACGGAGTTTTGAGATCACTTCCCCTCAGTCAGAGATTAGGCCTCCTCCTTGGAACATGGTTTGCATTTTGAGATCCTAAAAAGGACCTCCCTAAGAACCATTACGCTATGCAACTGACTGAAACCTCACTTTCAATATGACGTTCCTGCTCGCTTTAGCCTCGGCAAAGAGAGTTGGTGAACTTCATGGGTTCTTGTATGACATTGCCCATTCAAGGGGATGGGGTGGGGGGGGGGGGGTAAATGACACTGCTTCGTCCCTGAGTTTATTGCTAAGACTCAAAATCCATGGGTACTGTACCCTAGATTCGGGCCCTTTCAGATTGTGAGTCTGTCCTGCAATCAGTGACCTAGATCAGTTGTTACTATGCCCAGTGAGGAGTTTGAGATAGAGTACTTCTTAAATGCACTGGAGCAACACAGCCCTGACTAACACCTCTGCTTGTTAGCTCTGGTAGGGTAAAGAAAAAGATCACTAAGAACACTTGTCTTGCCCTGGATGCGCCAGGTGATCGAAAGAGCCTTGGCTCCTGTTCCTCTTCCGGTCAATGACCTAGAGCTCATGACGTCCTTGGCGTTTAAAGGCAACTTTTCTGTGTTGCAAGTACTAGCCTAGTACAGTATAGGTCATAAATCTATACACTGTCCAAGTCCCCATTATTTTCTGCGAGGAAAGCAATGAGAAACGTCTTGCTATTCTTATATAAACTCGGAATGTGTTCATAAAAGACGACAAACTCTTACTATGTTGAATTGCTCAGGTTGCTATTATACTCACTTTGTATATTTTAGAAAGGTGTTGAAGTTTTTCCTAGACCGCAGTCATATACTGTACTAGGTAAAACCGGTTCAATGTGCATGCCAGAATTAGGACTTCCATCCACCTAAGAGTGAGTCATCCAAATAAATAACGAAAGGTTTGTTAATATGGGAACAAATGACAAATTCGGAGCTAATTTGTATTCTTCCTAACTAATACAAACCTGTAGTTATTTGAATAAATTTGCCCGCCATCACCTGTCCCCCAGGAGTCCTGCCGGCAATCAAAAGTGATGTAGCTTACAGCTGTGAGAGTATACTGTATGTAGAGGTGGCTGCCCAACCACCCAGAGCCTACCCGCTCAAGCAGTTAGGCAGGGTTGCCACCTCGCACTTTAAGTCTAATGGCTACCTTCTAGCTTTGCCGAAAAAATATCCGAACGAATATCTACAGGTTTTTATAAGTTAGGGGAAAAAACAAATTATCTACAAATTTGTCATATTTGAGAGCAAAGTCGTTCGGAGAATATTGGGAGTTAAATGGCAAGACAGGATTAGAAATGAAACTACTGTATATGAAAGATTACTTGAGTGCCATATGTGGATGAGATCATGGTAAGGGGTAGATAGAGTTGGTTTGGGCATATTCTGCGCACTCCCCAAGAGGGATTCACTCACCAAACTTTAAACTGGGCTCCACAAGGCACTAGAAGAGTTGAAAGACCCAGGCCTACATGGCTGAGGACTATGAAGAATGGAGAAGTATTGACTTAAAAGCTCAAGATATAGTAGAGACAACTGGCGAAATCTAACTGAGGCCCTTTGCGTCAAAAGGCATAGGAGGAGATGATGATAATGCAAGAAAAGAAATTTGCTTTTCTATTCAGGAAACATTAATATTACTATGATTCATAATGGGAAAATATTCCTTTGGGGTAAGTCAAATGGAGTTTGGCTTGGCCAAGAATTTTTCTTTTGAATATATTGCTCGCTTGAAAAAAGAGAGCTAATAGATGAAGATAGGAATAAAAGTTGATACTGTACTGTATTGAAGAAATCAATAATGAAGTGCATTATTAGTTCAATGGACCTGAAATTAGTAGAAAATATTAACTTAGGGAATAGATAATGGGAAATTATTTAAACAAGGTATCTTCCTGTAACAGTGTCAATCATAAGTAAAAATGTCAGGGAAGAAGAATTAAAACTTAGGTTTACATAGAAATGGAACCTCCCTTATTGTTACCTTAGGGAATTTTGTTGCCTTCAATCTTTCCAATTTTGTTTTTAGTGCAATTTTTTTTTTAGAAGCTTTTACATAATTTTGAGTATTTTTGGTGTCCTGGTAAATCTCATTTAATTATATGTTAAAATACAAGAATCATGTTGTTAAAGCCTCCTTAATTATATTCATTAGGCCTATGTCCATCGATGTGTAATGGAAGAGTTGAAGAGAATCATTGATGATTCTGAAATCATGCAAGAAGACGATGCTCTCTGGCCACAGCCTGATCGTGTTGGAAGACAGGAACTGGAGATTGTGATTGGCGACGAACATATTTCTTTCACCACATCAAAAATAGGCTCTCTTGTAGATGTTAATAATTCCAAGTAAGTTCTTAGTTTTATCTATTGAATATCACTTATTAGATATGATGCCTAAGGACTACTGAATGAGTTTTCGGTGTGGGAATATCTGTAAATGAATGCAATTAAATAGTATTAATAGAAAATAATCCCAATTTACAGTAGATCTTTTAATTGAGATATTTTTCCATGTTCTCGGATAGTTTTCCCTAGATAAATACTGTAGTTTTTTGCTAAACTTCTTAACTATAATATAATGTAATTCTTATATGCTTTACTTTCCAGAGATCCCGATGGCTTGAGATGTTTCTACTACCTTGTGCAAGATCTCAAGTGTCTTGTCTTTTCCTTGATTGGTCTACACTTCAAGATCAAACCCATTTAAGAAGCTTTGGAGGTGTTTGAACTTTGAACACTGAGAAATTTCTCACCTATATTTTCCCATGATAGTTATGTCTGTGGTTTTGCAATCTATATTTTGTAAGTGTACCATCTCTTGAGAATAAAATATTAAGTCCTGAAAATTTTTTTTGATCATTTTGAAGGTTACTACATATCTTCCACTCATTTTCTTGTTCATGGATTTTAATGTATGACTGTGATAGTACAAATATTTAGGACATTGAGAAAAGTATGAAACACGGTAAAGTGGTATTTGATGGTTGTAATGGAATTCATTAATGCACAGTGCTGCTTCAAGATGTCAGAGTGCATGTTAATGAAGCTGATTGTGATTTGTATTATAGATGGCAAAGATGTTCTTTGAGCAATGAAAGTCTTGTGTTGAATATAAATTCTCTCCACAGTAATGTTCCTATTTCCTCATGTAAGTATTATTTTCTTGTGAAAATGCTTAATTTCACCACTTGTTTTTTAAACTACAGTGGAACCTCTACATACGAATTTAATCCGTTCCAGAACCAACTTCGGATGTAGAAAATGTTCGGATGTCGAAACGAATTTTCCCATAAGAATACATTGAAATAGGATTAATCCGTGGTTGAGCCCAAAAACCTATGATAACTTCTTAATAAACTACTACACATAATTTTCCCATGAGAATAATGAACACTAAATTAGATAATAGACATGTAAATAAGAAGAATAGACATGTAAATAAGAAGAATTAGCAAAAAATTATAAATAAGAAACGGGTTTTTAGCGTCACTTTACCTTAGAAACTCCAGCGCAGGTGTTGTTAGTCTTGCTACACAGAGAGGAGACGGACGGGCGGCGAGGAGGTAGAGAGGTTAACTACGATAAACGTACACTACCATAACTTATTCTAACTTACACTAAGTGAACTTTAACATAACTTAGCTTATTTTTTTTTTTTTATAATTTATATTTTTTTTTTACATTTTCTTTTTTTCTTTTTGATGATTAATTTTAATCACTTTCACTCTCTACACTTAAAATTGATTGAATTTTTTTCTCTTCACTCTTTGCTGTTTTCCTTGAACCACTTCCTTCCTCTTCATCACGAGTTCGCTTCGTAGTTTTTTTAAAGAAGCTATCGCTTTTCAGAATGTTTCGAAAATAAGTTAGGGAAACATCATCAAACTGCGCAACTACACGACAAACCTGCAATTTCTTTGGATGGTATTTGTCGATGAAGTCGACCACATCTTGATATTTTCCTAACACCTCTTTTATTTGCGCGGAACTTATTGCAAGTTCACTCATACGGACGCCATGCTCATGCTTTTCAATAATTCCTTGCTTTACTTCTAAAGAAAGCATTCCCTTATTCCTTTTCTCACCACTACCACTGCCACTTGCGAAACTAAGCCTTTTAGGACCCATGATTTTCGTAAAATACCGTAAAAGGATGAACATAAAAAATCACGATTAAAACACAATTAATAGCAGAACGCACATGGAACAACCACACAAAGCCAAAGAGAACAGAGGACTGACCCAAGCCACGCCAATTGAGGGTCCCTCCGAGTTTGAAGTGCTGCCTTCTATTGGCGGAAATAAAAAACAAATCAGGCGCTATGAGCACCGACTACGCATTGTTTACTTCGGGTGTCGAAAAAAAAATTCGGGTGTAGAGTAGGAAGTGTTCGAATTGTACTTCGTGTGTCGAAAAATTCGGATACAACCGGTACGACGAAAATTGCTTACTTCGTGTGTCGAAATAAAATTCGGGTGTAGAGTCAAAAATTTGCTCGAATTTTACTTCGGATGTTGGAAAATTCGGATGTAGATACGTTCGGGTGTAGAGGTTCCACTGTACAGCACTACTATTTAAAGTTGACACAAGCTACATATAAAGTGTGATTTTATGTTGGGAAATATGGAAATATATTCGTTTTTCATCTTCCATTTGTCTTCTACTTCATCACAGTCTACCTTAGCACTTAGCTGCCTATCAAGAGAAGTCAATTGTAACCTTAAAAAGTTAAGAAAGAACTTCAAGAGTTTGAGATGGCTAAAGAAATATTTTGTAACTTCAAATCATTAAAGTCAGTGGAAAGTTGTACTTATTGAGACGGTCAGTAGAATGAAGTACAGTGAGGAACGCATTGACAAACCGCAAATTTTGGTACAGTTCTTTGAAACTTTAATTTGTCTTTACAGCAAGTTTTCATTAATATCTCGGAATAAAGTAGATATTTGTACAATTGTAGCTTGATGTCACATCTGAGTGGCATGTCTGCTAAAGCTTGAATATGTTCTGTACATGTTATCCATGTTGTTCAAATGGTTTGGATCAATTACTAGATTTAGTTGTTTTTTCCACTGCTTAATAATCTTTTACCTTTTGTCATGAGAAAATTTCAGTATACCTTATTGGATTTATCTTTGAATTTCATCTATGAGTCAGATGTTCCTTCATCTTTTTAAATATCGTTAAGTCGTCTGTTTAGATTTTTTCAGCTACTTTTATTGTACCTGTACCCCAACCTGTATGTTCTCATAGGGAGGAACTGTCATCATAACACCTCATGCTAGGGCATATTCGAGGGTCTTTACTACACCCAGGCAGTCCTTAGCCGTTTCCACTTTGTAGCCTTCCACTTGTTTGCTCTACTTTTCATTTAACATCTTTTAGTTTGTAATGCAACTTGCCCCCCCCCCCCCCCTGAATGCATTATTTAATCTTTTAATTTATTACAATTTCTACAATTCTTGAGTCTTCATTTAGAAAGTCATTATGAGATCGAGGCCACGTGTAATAAATAGGAAAAACAATGGGGTTTGACTATTATCCAAGGAGTTAAGAAGGTTCAATAAATGGTGAAAAGGCACTACTGCTCATACTAAGCTACTAACAATCTTAAAATGTAAAATTTTTATGTACTGTATGTTTTTTCTACTCCTGGTCATGGATTTTAGTATTGGATACAAAGTACAGTACTCTGTAATGTCACCCCATGGGAGGGATAGTTACCAAAATAGAATTTTTTAGCATCTCTTTGATCCAGAACTGCATCACCTTCAAGCTTCTTGATCCAGAGGTAACGTGCAGTACTTGTGTCGGTGCACCTCGCGCAGCAATCTTTAAGCAATACTTGGAGTGTTTTTTTGTGTCCCGAGCTGCACTCTCTTTTTAGCCTTCTACTTTACCTCCATTCCCGCTTGCTTTCTGTCCACCCGAAGAGGGTCAATGCACTCAAGCAGCGCACTGAAGGCATAACTTGTGGCTCTTTGCAGGGTTCTTTTGTCCCTTAGTTACATTTATTTTTTAACCTTATACCAAGCTTTAGTTCCCTCTTCCTTTCTCCCAACTTTCTGTCCAGTCTAGATTTTTCCTTCATATTACAGCTTGGTCTTTTCCCCCTGTTGCACGTGGGTGCTGAATGACCTCCCTGGACCCGGTGCTGACCTGAATCCCAGTTTCTTATCAGTGCTAAATGACCTCCCCTCTCCCAGTTACAAACTATGTAGCTGAGATTCATAAATCCAGTCCAGTCTCGCTACCTCTTTTCCCACTTAAATTGAAGAGATCTTATTATCCAGTCCCTCCCTCTAACTGCCACTTTATAGTGCAACTGGTGGTTTTCCTCTCTTTTCACTTATAGATCATTGTACAGTACAGTACTTTGTCTCATTTACTTTCTGGATATAAAGTTGTTCTATTACTGATGACCCTCATGCAGTGACCTGGGAGCATTACATAATGGTCTTTTGAGGAGCCTTTCTGCTCTAAACTGCACCCACTTTCTAGAGTACTTTATCTCTATTCCAGGTTTATTTCTTACTGTTTGCTGTCCAACCTCTTTTACCTTTTACTTCATGGGGGAACAGCACAGTTTCCCACTAGTTACACCACCATGCTGAGTGACCTCCCGCCGCTGCAACACTGTCATATGGCTGGATTTCATGAATTATTCCATTATAACTGTTTTAATATGATATCGTATTGAGTAATACTGTAGTTCTAGTGCCAGGTCGTCAAATAAAATTTCCGTGGATAAAAATAGGAAATGAAAGTTTCACATAGAATTAGACATATTCATAGAGTGGAGAAAAGCCAAACTCTTTTATTCTTCTTCCATCTTACTGTTTAACCTCTTTAATGTTTTATTTCTTAATGTAACTGGAGGATTTTCCTCAGTTCTATTTGGACACTGAATGGCCTTGCAGGCCTCATCCCTTGACCGATATCCCAAATTCATAAATCCATTCCAGTCAATCATGGTTGGCTGTTGTTGCTAACTAGTAATGAAAGTAGATGACTTCCATACCTTTTCCATATCTTATTTGAGAGTATTTCAGGAAAAACCTGAAGAGTAAAAGGCTTATGACCTTGACATCAGGTGCCTTATGATTAAAGGAAGAAGATCACTTATAACTATCAAGAATCTAACTTTATTTTTGTTAGTGAAGATTTCCTTGGATAAGGTGTACAAATGCCAGTCAAATTTATATGCTTTGTTATATAGTTATCACATTGACTTTGGTTTAATTTTGTGGCATTAGGACCAAAGAATGGGTGGATCTGTTTAGCTACGTCATCTTCCAGTTTTCATGCCCATTTTCATTGATTGTTCGTTGCACACCTGGTAGCTATTCATAATGTGGTCATATCGAAAATCAAATTACTCAACGATTTAAGGAAGTTTTGCTGCGAGGTTTACTGTAAGTTATTTTAAAGGTCACCATGTTGACAGTTTTCAAGAGTAGAACTGGGATTGCAAACAGGACACTTACAATACTTAAACAAATATTTAAACATACGATACATCTTTTTTTTTTTTTTTTTTTTTTTTTTGTGGCCCAGGGTTGGGTTCCATGACTTTGTAGTCGGTAAATGGTTGATGTGCTCATAAAACTTTTCATACATGATGTCATCATTAATATAATAGGTAATAGTTTTAAATGAGTTGCAGAAGCCTAAGGCAACAGGTCAGTCTTTGTTTGTGTCATTGGAACCGGACATCTAAAATATCTTAAAGAATTGCTACACGTGCCTCCAATAAATGTTGACACGAGAATCCTTACAGATGGTTTCAAATTATTTGAGCCAAGATGTGCTTCTATTGTAGTTTATGATATTTGGCCCCAAAACTAAATAACATGATTCCATTAAGCATCCTAAGGACAAGATATTTAGGCCTTCAAAAAGATGTTGAATACCTGTACTTAATTGTTTTCTAAGTGATTCAACAATGTAGATTTGACAACGCAGAATACGGTATGTTATATATCTCAGAATGTTTATGACAAACAAATATTGTAGTGCGTAGGCTTTCCATGTATGATCCAAACATATACCAGGGCACTTCCTCCAATTGTGGCGGGTAGCCGACATCAAAAAAAAAAGGGGGGGGGGGCTTTCCTCTCTATGTTCCTCCCAGCCTGACAAGGGACTTAACTGTGTTCGGCTGGTACTGCTAGGGTGCCACAACCCACTCTCCCCCGTTATCTACCACAGATGAAGCTTCATAACGCTGAATCCCCTACTGCTGCTACCTCCGCAGTCATCCAAGGCGACCGGAGGAAGCAGCAGGTCCTACCGGAACTGTATGATAGGACCAGAAAAATCACCCTTCAACGCAGTGAACATTGTTGTTTACTTTCTGGGGAAGATACCAAGTTGTGATTTCCGATAAGAAAACATTCAGTTGTGGGAGTGTTAGTAGAACAGTGCAATTTCTAAACTCATTCTTCGACAAATTCCACAAGCAAATGTGAGCTAGAGATGGGAGTGTTAAGTTGGACCCAAGTCTACCTGCTGGGTCATCAGCAGCCATTATATGCTAGGACTTTGAGAAGTAAATGAGTATATATTTAGCCTTTGGGGCATCGTTCAACAGTTTAATGATCTGTCCTTAGTCTATACAGCTCAAGAATGAATTTTAGAAATAGTATAAGTTGAGTGGAAAGAGATTGCTAGTTATAGCCTACTGTGGAGACATGAGAACTTTAAATAAATATGAAATTCTTTCTTTTATGAAGATGTGACCATATAATGTTAAGTTTCTTGGGTAGGCTAAAGTGTGTTAAGATCGTACTGCACTTGAGGAAGTTATGGAGATAGGAAGTAATCTCACAACATTATAAATAGTTTAGGCATTTAATGAGGAGGAGGAACTATTAGGTGGAAATGTAAACATTTAATAGGGAATACAGAATGAAGACCGGCATTTTAGCCAAAGCTCGTGGAGAAAACGAGAATCAAGAATTTTGTTATTATTGTAGTGAAAACATAGGATTCTATCACAATGTTAAGATCATATTAACATCACTATCAGAAAAAGCTTAGATAATTCAAAATCATCATAGCTTTCCCCTATAACATCGCAGTATTGCATAAGAAGACAATATCAAGAGGTGTCTGGATACCTATGAAAACAAAATTAGTGAATGGCAGGTCAAAATATACATAAAGAAACTGAAGATATCTTTAATGAAAATAAGAGTCATCATGGAAGAAAATCAAAGGCAATACTCTTATGATATATGAATATAAGGGAAAGAAGAAAGAGACAATGATTTACTGAATGCAAAAAAGACAAGAAAACGAAAATATAAGCCATGAGATGGTAGAGGAATTAGATTAGATGATAATGCACAAAACTATGAAATAATGTACAAAAAATAATTTTTGGTGCGCCGTTACAGAGCAACATTGTCGGCTATGAAACAGTGGTTTACTCCAACTTGACAAGTGTCAAAGTTTTTTCAATTTTCTTCTTTGGTGAATGAATACAAATATTTTATTAGGTGAGTGACTTTTATTCTTTCTCAGAGCACTTAACCTCGATAAAAAAAATATTTCCTTTAAGCTATTTAAAAAACAGATCCTTGGCAATTATCGAGGCAAATGTACAGTATTCCACAAGCAATCTGATGTAGCAATTTAACTTGACCTACGTTGGTTTGCACACTGTTTTAACGATATAAGCTTCTTATTATTATTATTGTAGACTGCCAAGGCAATATACAGAAGCAGCAAACAAACAAACATATTGCAGAACGTTGGATTAAAATACAGAACAGCCGACATGCATTAGTAAATTTCAAGTTTAGACCAGGGCGGGATTCGTCATGCCCATATCTTTTTAAAACAGTTGTCAAGGAAAACTCTGAGGTAAAGTTTTACTGTATTACAGGGAACCTTTTTGTATAGAAAAAGGTAGTTTTTTCCCTAGGTTACATTACCCTGTAATACAGTACAATAATACCAATTTTTTATCCTCCTCCTCAACTCTTCCCATTTTATTTTCCTCTCTGGAACCTTTGTATATCAGCCGCCAGGTCCTCCCGTGTGGATTAAAAGTGGACATCAATTAACCTAAACTTACCCCCTAACCTAACCTACAAGCCGTGTCCTTACCTACTTACCTAACTTAAGGGCTAACGGCCCCTGCGACCCCCCTTATACTGGCGTATTTTAAGTTACCCGTAATCAAACATACAGATAGCCGCTATCATACGTACACCCAAAAAATCTTATAGGTCAAAAGATGTTCAATGTATTTAAATGGTAGTTTATTCAATTATTGAAATATCACAAAATTATGGATAATGTAAGTACATTACGACAAATTTTCTCTGTCAGGTTAGGCCTATTGTGGGTCACAAGGGATGAATTGTTCCTGGTAAGTAATATGGCTATGACTTAGGTTAGGTTAGGTAGAGAGAGCCTTTTATAACGACGTACAGGACCTCCTGTGTGCATAGAACACCACCTGACCTAAACTTCCCCACCTAATCTACAATTTGTGTCCTTACCAACTTACCAAATGGGCGAGGTAACTGCTATATTCTTAGCTATAGGGTTGAAAATATGGGAGTTATAGGGTATGGCCGTCATTATACATACATCCCGGTCGGGGTACTTAATGCTAGGATTTACCTCTGCGATTTCACTACCATATGGGTGCCTGATAGTAGACACCTAACTGTCTCATAGAAAATGGGAGTTTGTTTCTATGCCTAAGGCCATAGAGAGATTTCGGAAAGCTAATCATTCAGATTGGGATTGCTGGATGTACTGTAAATACTTTCAAATTACTTATTTTATACCATGGATTGTGATGGACTTTATATTAATTTCTCACAAGTGCTGTTTTTAACACATTACAACACTCCCATCTCAAATGAAAATGGGGAAATCCTAGTGGTTGAGTACATATTATTATGTTGGGGTGTTTTGGTCTAAAACAAAGAAAAAAATGATATACTTGTAGTAGCCTACTCTTAACACAGGCTGCCAGACTACAACCAGAGTGAGTGGAGACTTTTTTCCCCTAAGAGTCGTAGACGTACGTTTCATACTAACATGACCCTAAAAATGTACAGTAGTTTCTAACTGCGTTTCCCTATCATTGTCAGACAAAGAGACATTGTAATGGGTTAGCCATGCGTTAATAACAGAAATTAATCTCAAATTCATATGTCACATGAAAAACTGGAAAACCACATTTTTCCCAGTTTTAGAGATTCTACTGTTATTTTAAAATTAAAAATAAATTAGTTTCTTACAAGAGATATGTTTGGTCTCAGGTTTTGTTCAGTTCACAAGTTCTCACTCACACAGCAAAAGAACATTGCACCAAACTGAAAAATCTGTATATCATCGCAAATGCATAATTATGCTGAAAATTATGATCTATAAGACATGAAACTACCATTGCACTTGTGTAATTGAGTTGTTTCTCCCTTCAGAGGGAGAACTTCCCACATCTTAATAAATTCATTGTCTCCGACTGCTGTTGCTGCCTTCGCCCAGACTTCTCTCCCCCCTTGCTGAGTTTCTCTTTCTTCAGGGGCGGAGCACGGTCTTAGCAAGTCTCTTCTACGAAGTGTTCACCTCTCTCGTTCGCGAGAGAGGCCACTCATAGAGACTCCTCTTCGGAGGATCGCCATTGTTAAGGTCAGCTTGCTGATCCACCGGCCCTCACGGGTCATCATCATGGGCGTCTTCTAGTCTCTTCTACGAAGTGTTCACCTCTCTCGTTCGCGAGAGAGGCCACTCATAGAGACTCCTCTTTGGAGGATCACTACTGTTAATGGTCTGCTTGCTGATCCACCGGCCCTCATGGGCGTCATCACGGGTGTCTTCAAGTCTCTTCTACGAAGTATTCACCTCTCTCGTTCGCGAGAGAGGCCACTCATAGAGACACCTCTTTGAAGGATCAAGCAGACCTCCAGCACAGCAAACCTACCAGGACCTCATCGGCGGATGCTCGCCCTCCCAAAGGGCACACCTCAGTTCCTGCCCGCTGACCTACCAATCTACCAGCGCAACCTTATGCTGCAACGTAGTCCTTTGGACTTCGGTCCTGGACTCTAACGCAGACCTGTTTACGGTCCCCATCGGTGGATGCTCGCCCTTTCTAAAGGGCACATCCCAGTTCCTGATCGTCCTGCCACTGGTCATCCTACCAGCTGACCTGCCAACCGACTAGCGCTACCTTCGCGCGCGAGTCTTCTGCGAGCGCGTGCGAGCTCTCCGACAGTCTTACGTGCGCTAGTGCCGATGATCTTCCGCGTGCGGGTGCCGATGGTCTCCCGCGCGCGGGTGCCGATGGTCTCCCGCACGCGGGTGTCGATGGTCTCCCGCGCGCGCGCCAATAGTCTTGCACGCGCGCCAATAATCTTGAGCGCGCGCACTGACGATCTTCCGCGTGTGGGTGCCTATGGCTTCACGCGTGCACACCGATGATTTTCCACGCGCCGATGATTTTCCATGAGCGTGAGTGCCAATGCCTTGGCGAGCGCGTGCACCAACAGTCTTCTGCTCGCGCACGCCGATGATCTTCCGCGCGCGGGCCCCGATGGTCTCCCGCACGCGCGCGCCGACAGTCTTGTACGCGCGTGCGCGCTGACAGTCTTGCGCGCGCCAATAGTCTTGCGTGCGTGCCCCGATGATTTTCCGCACGCGCCCCGATGATTTTCCGCACGCGCGCACCGACGATCTTCCGCGCTTGGGTGCCTATGGCCTCCTGTGCGCGCGCCGATGATTTTCCACGCGCGCGAACGCCAATGCTCTGGCGCCCGCGTGCACCAACAGTTGTCTGCTCGCCACGCCGACTATCTTCCGCGCGCGGGTGCCGATGGTCTCCCGCGCGCGTGCTGATGATTTTCCACGCGCACTAGCGCCAATGCTCTTGCGCGCGTGCCGACGAGCTTCGGCGCGCGGGCGCCGATGGTCTCCCGCGCGGGCCCCAATGATTTTCCAAGCACGCAAGCGTCAATGCTCTTGCGCGCGCGCCAATAGTCTTGCACGCGCGCATGGCAACAGTTCCACGCGCGGGCGCCTAGGGTCTCCCGCGCGCGCACCAACAGTATTGCGCGTGTGCGCTCCGACTTTCTTCTGCGCGCGGGTGCCGATGGTCTCCTGCACGTGTGCCAACAGTCTTGCGGGCGCGTGAGCTCGCTAACAGTCTCCACGTAGTACTCGCACTCACGCGCCAATGCACCCACCCTTGCGCAACCAGTCACACGCTTCGACGCATCCTAGGGAGAATGCGCAAAACTACACAGTGCCTTACTGCGTGCCAGCGCTCTCCCTCACTTTCCTGCGCCCTCCTGCGCAGTTACGGTCCTGGATCCAATGCGCCAGCTCTTGCCAAAGAGTCAAGGCTCGCAGATCCAATGCACCAGCTCTTGCCTAAGAACCAGCGCTTGCCTGCTCTCCAGGCAGATATTAAGCACCAGCATTATCCTGTGTGCCATCGCTCCAGTACTGTACTCTACTACACACTCGTGCAATTGTCAGTAAAAAGGAATAAAACTTTTTGGACCGGTCACCATTGCCCCATTCCTCCCCGCAAACATAAACATTGCCACCGGGAAAAGAGGAATAAGGCTTCACAGAAGGATTCAAGATCCCAAAGATTCCATCCTACAAGGGGAATCAAAACGGGGAATCCTTGGTCCCTGTCTCTTCTGAAGTTTCTTTTTCCTTGACAGACCACCGTCAGCAAACAGGAAAGCATCAATAGACTGATCTCTAGATCACTGTTTGCTGATGGCTAGTTCACAGTTTACTGAGCGCTAGGTCGCCGATCACCAGATCGCCAATTGCAAGCTCAATGCTGATCTTTGACCTCTAGTCCCTCCAATGACTAACGATCTCCAATTGCTAGCGTTTCCAATCACCGATTGCTAGTCAATAACCAGTCATCAGCTTGCTGATCAGTAGATCCCCGATGAGCAGCTCATCTTTCTTCGATCATTGAACTCAGCTCGCTGATCTTTGACCTGCCCATCTTCAGCTTGCTCATCTCTGACCAACCAGGGGGGACCATAATCAGCTTGCTGATCTCGAACTCACCATCGGCTCACAGACCACCGATTCATTGGTCATCGGCAATTTGCCAGCAGTTCGTGACTCGAACTTATTTGTCAACCACTTCCTGTAGTTCCTAGATCAGAAGGTATACAACATACTTCTCGCTACTGGCCGTTCGCCATCACACTAAAGTGATCGGCAAACGTTCGACAACCCTCATCAACGGCTTGCCGACAGGGAACTACTGTACTTGCGAGCACTCTCCAACTGCACAGTAACCACGATACCCAACGGTTAACCATTGATTAACATTCGCCAGATTGATTCTATTCTAAAGAATAGCATCAATCCCATCAGGGCGCATGGTAAGGCTAAGCGTTGCCTTCCTTCTGTTAGTTAAAGAAATTCTCTTTTAGAGAAGAATTCTTACACTGGGTATCGCGCCTGATCCTTTACGACACGAGTCAAGACTCCAGCATCGACAATCTTCCATGCAAAAGGATCAGCAAGGAGCTGTCCCTTTGGGTCGATGTCCACACCATGTTGGAGTTCGAACAAGGGCTAAGACCTCAGGTCTTCATTTGCACACTGGACCTAAAGGACACTTACTCCCAGGCCCAAACCATCCATCTAGGAAGGTTGGAAGATTCTGTCTAGACAAACAGGAAACATCAGTTCAAGGCACTGTGCTTCGGTCTTCTGTCTCCTCTCTCTCAGGACGACTGACTGACCTTAGCAGACTCAGTGGCAACCTGGCATTAACACTGGAACTTCTGAAGTTTTTTTTTTTTTTACCAAGATCCAGTGATCAGAGTAAACCTACGGAAGTCTTCCCTACTTCCCTCCCAGGAAACTGGTGTATCTGGGAATGATTCTAGACACCAATCTCCACAAAACCTTCTCGAAATGAGAACGACTTCCATTCCAAGAGACTTAAGTCAGAAAAAAGAAGAAAGGAGGGACCATAGTGCTGCACCACACGTCCTCAGCCCTCTGGACAGAGCCCGAAGGTACCTTCACTTAAATCTCTTAAGAGATGAAGGCCAACTTTCCGGTCCTTCAGCAGACTCATCGGTTCTTAACAGACACCTCCGTGATGTGATGGACGACACACCACACACCACATAGAGACTCACATCAACAAGCAAGAAGGAACTTGCTTGTAGCCTCTTCCCATCTAATAGTATAAACACTAAGATGGACCAAAGTCCGTTCGGTACCACTATCAGCCCGATTCATTCCAGACTGGAAGAACGGGCTTGCCGACAATCTGTGCACAGCATCTCAGATAAGGTATACCGAATGGACTTTGGATCGCCATGTAGCCAACAAAGTCCCGACTTTACGAGTTCCTCCAACTAGGGGGTCTGTTCGCAACGCTCCTGAATCTCAGGCTACCGTTACTCACCAGCCCTAGACCCCAAGGCTCTCTGGCAACAACGGTGGGTACAACAATGACGTTTACGTCTCGTCCCTGTTTTATCTGGATAAGGGCACTCAACAAGGCTAGAACATCGGTCAACCTCTCAAGGACTCTCCTAGCTCCGCTATGGCATTATGCAGAACGGTCTCCAAACCTTTTGCAGCTCCTGATAGAGTCTCCAAGAGAACCCTCTCCACATAACAGACAACCCACTTCAACACCTACCACAAGCTATAGCTTTGCTATGATTGTACGCCTGAAGACTACCCAATACCTCTTTGCAAAAAGGTTGTCTAGATATCTGAGGAATTCCTCAGCCTCAGTCTACCAGGCAGTATCGCGTCTTGTGTGGCTGGTGTCATGTGAAAGTGTCTCTCCACTGGATACCTCGATTCCAGCAAAAGCGGAATCCTCGAGTATATACAAGAGGAAAAGCCCCCCTATTCAGTTCCGACAGGTAAAGATGATCACTCAACCTTGATCCTTCACCTTCAAACTGAAAGAAAGGGACACCCTCTCATCGATAGACTTTTCCTAACGCATACGGACTTACAACTTGCTTTTCCCCAGTCGGAATTGAGACCTTCCTCTCAGAACATGGTTCAAATCTCCGATCCCTAAAGGGACCTCCTTATGTTCCACTTCACCAGGCAACAAATTTTCTCCTGATTTAAGAACACAATGTTCCTACACACTCGGACAGCAACCATACGAGTCAAGGAACTTCACGGTCTCTCTTTCGACATCGACCATTATTGAGAAGGGCGAAAGACAATGTTCAGTTTCGTCCCTGAGTATGTCGCCAGACACAGTCCCCAGATGTGACGGATCTTACACAAGTCTCAACTAGGTAACGGACGATCCAGATCATCTGTTACTGTACCCAGGGTAAGGTATGAGACTTTACCTAAAGAAAATGGCAACAGCCTGCCCAGGTCCCTCCTCTTGTCAGCGCTGGGAGAGACTAGAGGAGGATCACTGAAACATCATCTCGACATGACGACTCACAGTGTCAGGGGCATAACTATGACCCTGGTCCTTCTTAGCAGATTACTCTGTGACGCAGGTTTTACAAGAAAGGATGTGAATGCTCCATGTGACTTTCACAACTTTTCTCCTGCAAGACGTGACCCACAGGAACTCGATACGATCTCTATCGGTCCGGTGGTGGCTGCACAACAGCTGGTTGTATACTTCAAGCTCCTTATTAGACAAGTAGCAGAAGGTTGAGGACACTGTTACCTGGTTTTAGTCTGCGTGAATGAAAAGATTTGACTGGCTCTTATACTTTTCTTCATCCTACCCACTCGTGGGGAAAGCAGCATCCTGGTTTCTCTGCATAAGCTGACCTCAAACCATTGCAGGTAAACCATGCTCCCCTGTGTACCTAGTATTAAGCTAATACCCATACCCTGGCAAGGTGGTATTAGGAAGTCTTGGTTTCGTCAGGTTTTTCCTACATAGACTAGGAATAATTTTACCTAGACAGTCACACTTCTGCACGTCTCAACACTCAGCTTGCGTAGGCCGCGGACTCCTTATTTTTGAGTACTAACATACTCAGATAAGGTGTCCCTGGGCAAAGCCAAAAGCCAGATTGGCAGGGACGTCCACCCTTCCTAATGGGTGAGTCACCCCTAATAAATAGCATGGTTTGTATTCCAGTTACGGAACAAATGAGAAATTTGTAGATAATTTGTATTTTTCCTAACTATACAAACCTTAGCTATTTATACAAACTTGCCCACCATCCCTATCCCCTTTGAAGTCCTACCTCTAAGCAAAGTGACTAAATCACAGGTGTGTGAATGGGAGTGGTAGCAAGCTACCCCCCCCCCCCTACCCCTGCTAACTAGCGGTGTGGGTAGTTAACCCTCGCTAGAATTTTAATGGCTCGTCATTTCAGCTCCGCCGAAAGTATAACCCATAATAAATAGCTAATGTTTGTATAGTTAGGAAAAATACAAATTATCTATGAATTTGTCATATTTCTTCCAAATTTGTCATATTATTTAATTTTAAATATTTAACTTAGCCGGTGAATATATAATAGCTGCTGCTCAGCGGCTCGACAGAAAACACACTCAAAAACTCGCGAGCGATCGCTATGAAGGTTGCGGGTGTGCCCACCAGCGCCAACTATCGGCCAGATACCACTCCTGCATGTAAACAAACCCTTCAATTCTTCTCTGTCGACCTTGACGACAAGACGTATCAATACTCGCTGTATAACCTGGAGTTTTCTCAACATATTTGGTGAAGTACTTCATTTTGGTTTGAGCTTTCGCAGTGCAGGTATTTTTCCTCAACTTAAACTCTTGAACTCTTTATTGGACAGATTTAATTGTTGATGACTTGGATTGTTTTTTTGGACTTTCTTTGACTAATTCAAAATGGCTGACCCTTCACAAGTACCTAGATTTCGTAAGTGTAATGCTAGGGACTGTAATAGGCGTCTTCCAAAGGTATCTCTCGACCCACATACTGTGTGTTCCAATTGTCGGGGTAAAATCTGTCAATTGGGAGATCGGTGTGAGGAATGCGTGGGCCTTTAGGAATTCGATTGGCTCGAATACGATAAGTATGCACGTAGGCTAGAGAGAGATAGGGTAAGGAGGAGTTCCTCTAGGTCAGTAGATTTTTCCTCTCCACATGCCCCTGAACCTAATCCTTCCCCTGTAGTGGTTGTACCTAACCCCCCTTCTGGCACTCAGGAACCATCTATGCAAGACATGTTACGTGCTATTCATGCCTTGGGGGAAAGAGTTGAAGCGTTAGCAACTGATCGTAATCAACTCATGGCTGACGTTAAAGAGCTTAAGTGTCAGAGTGCCACAGCGGAAAATAGTGGGAAAGTGATTAGTGCGCAAAGTGTTGTGAACAGTGTTGCGACCGAGGGTTCGTCTGTTCGTGCCTGTCGTTCACCTAGTCCGAGACCTCTTGCAAGCTCCCAAGCCCAGGGGAGAAGTAATGTCGTACGACTTATGGGTTCGAGAGGCCTTGATCAGCGAACAGACGTTCCCTCTATGGTATCAGGCGTATCTCACCAAGATCGCCCCTACCATAAGACGAGAGAGCCCATTTTCTCCTCGTCTTCCGAAGGCTTTTCGCATAAGAAACCGTGGAGCAAGGTTTCTAGGCCCCTTAAGCGAAAGTCGGTCCCTTCAGGACAGGTCCAGCGTCCTGGATGTAGTCATTGGGACAGTTCTGACCCGTTGCAGTCATCGGATGACTGCTCGCCGCCTAAGCAGCAACGTTACACAGGCTCAGAAAGTCTTGGTGTAGGCAAGGTTGTGCCGTCTCAGACGTTAACCCCGTCGTTTACCGCACCCATTCCCGTGGACCCTAAATGGGTTATACTGCAGGACATGCAGACTAAGCTCGCCTCCCTTATGGAAGACTATTCTGCCGATAAGGTTCACGTTGAGCCTAGCCGTTTATCTCATCGAGATCCTGGCCTTCAGCCACCCAAACGAACCTTTGTGCGTCCTGTTGACGTTGGCGTAGCTAAGTCACGTCAGTCACGATATGTAGAGCCTCACTCTATGCGGTCTCGTGTTGATTTTCAGCCGCATTTGGACGTTAGGCCACTTGCTAATGCTCCTGTTGACGTTCAGGACGTTCGCCAACCATCGGAGTTGTCTTGTTTTGACGCTGAGCGTCAACCACCGCAGTCTAGAGTTGTTTTGACTGCTCAGACTAGGCAGTCAAAACAGTCTCGAGTGGACGCCGAGCGTCCTCACGCACCTGTTGTTGTTGACAGTTCACAAACTGTTAAGCAGTTACATGACGTTGCGTCCTGGTCCGCTACTAATGCACCAGTGAGTGTGGACGCTGCGTGTCAAGCATTGCCACCCCCTTTGCTTGTTTCACAGCAGTTATCAGAGGAGGATCCTTCAGATGAGGACGTTGCTGTCCCTCAGCATGATGATCATCCTTCGGATGTAGACGAACCCAGAACAGTTCCTCCATCAATGGACTTTAAGAAAGTCATGTTAATTTTTAAGGAGTTGTTTCCCGATCACTTCGTCGCTGTTGCTCCTCGTTCGCCGCCGTCTGAGTTTGTTTTAGGCGTACCTGCTAACATGCCAGCCTTTACAAAACTTGTGCTCTCTCGCTCTTCCAAGAGAGCTTTACGGCTTTTAGGCGACTGGTTGGAAACCAAGAGGAGTTTGGGGAAGACGGCCTTTGCCTTCCCTCCGTCTAAACTCTCGTCTAGATCGAGCGTCTGGTATGCCACGGGAGAAGTTCTCGGCTTGGGAGTCCCTGCCTCTGCCCAGGGCGACTTCTCAAGCCTTGTAGACTCTCCCCGCCGCCTAGCCATGAGACGCTCGAAGATTAGTTGGTCCTCCTCGGACCTTGACCATCTGCTGAAAGGCATTTACAGAGCCTTTGAAGTTTTCAACTTCCTTGACTGGTGTTTGGGAGCCTTAAGTAGGAAAATCTCATCGGCTGATAGAGATGTATCCTTACTGATTATGTCCTGTATGGATAAAGCCATCCGCGATGGTTCCAATGAGCTCTCCTCCTCTTTTACGTCGGGAGTCCTAAAGAAGCGAGAGTCCCTTTGCTCTTTTCTGTCGGCAGGAGTTACTCCCTGTCAGAGATCTGAACTGCTCTTTGCTCCCTTATCAAAGTTTTTGTTCCTGCAACAATTGGTTAAGGACATAGCTTCTTCACTCGTGCAGAAGGACACCCATGACTTGGTTGCCTCCTCTGCTCGCAAAGGGACTCCTTCGACATCCTTTTCTGCAAGACCTAGGATAGACACTCCGGCGTCCAGATTTATTCCGCCCTTTCGTGGCAGAGCTCCCAGCAGGGGAAGTACTCGTGCCGAGGGAAAGAGAGGAAAGAAGAGAGGAGCCAAGTCCTCACGTGGCAGAGTCTGACTGCCCGCAGCCTCAGACAGCAGTAGGAGCCAGACTGAAGAACTTCTGGCAAGCCTGGGAGAAGAGGGGCGCAGACCAACAATCTGTGAGGTTGCTCAGAGAGGGGTACAAAATTCCATTTGTACGCAAACCTCCTCTAGCGACTTCCCCCATCGACCTCTCTCCCAGGTACCGAGAGGAGTCAAAGAGACAAGCCCTGAACCTAGAAGTGTCTCTTTTGCTAGAGAAGGGAGCGGTGGTGAAAGTCTCGGACCTTCAATCACCGGGGTTTTACAACCGTCTCTTCCTAGTACCAAAGAAGAAAGGAGGTTGGAGACCGGTGCTAGACGTCAGTGCACTCAACGTCTTTGTTACGAAGACAAAGTTCACCATGGAGACCACGAAATCAGTCTTAGCAGCGGTCAGAAAGGGAGACTGGATGGTCTCTCTCGATCTAAGAGACGCATACTTCCACATCCCCATACACCCAGATTCCCAACCTTTTCTGAGGTTTGTTTTCAACAATGTGGTATACCAGTTTCGGGCCCTGTGCTTTGGCCTAAGTCCTGCTCCTCTCGTGTTTACGAGGCTTATGAGGAATGTAGCAAAATTCCTCCATTTATCGGGAATCCGAGCCTCCCTGTACTTGGACGACTGGCTTCTCAGAGCCTCGTCCAGTCATCGCTGTCTGCAGGATCTTCATTGGACATTGGATCTGACCAAGGAATTGGGACTTTTGGTCAACCTAGAAAAGTCCCAGCTGATTCCATCCCAAACTATACTGTATTTAGGGATGGAGATTCGCAGTCCAGTTTTTCGGGCTTTTCCGTCTGCCCCCCGAATAGAGCAAGCCCTGCTCAAAATCCAACTGATGTTGAAGAGAGAACGATGCTCAGTCAGGAATTGGATGAGTCTAGTAGGAACTCTATCATCCCTGGAGCAGTTTGTCTCGCTAGGAAGGCTACACCTTCGACCTCTCCAGTTCCATCTAGCTTTTCACTGGAAAAAGGACAAGACGTTAGAGACGGTCTCAATCCCGATCTCCGAACCAGTAAAGGCATGCCTGAATTGGTGGAACGACAATATCAGTCTGAGAGAGGGATTTTCCCTAGCAGTTCAGAACCCAAACCACGTACTATTCTCAGACGCGTCGGATTTGGGTTGGGGTGCGACCCTGGACGGTCGGGAATGCTCAGGTCTGTGGACCTCAAGTTAGAGGAGCATGCACATCAACGGCAAGGAGCTTTTGGCAGTCCACCTGGCCTTGATGAACTTCGAGAGTCTCCTTCGAAACAAAGTGGTAGAGATCAACTCCGACAATACCACAGCCTTGGCATACATTTCCAAGCAAGGAGGCACCCACTCCCTGACGCTGTACGAGATCGCAAGGGACCTGCTCATTTGGTCAAGAGATCGAGGCATCTCCCTGTTAACGAGGTTTATCCAGGGCGACTTGAACGTCTTAGCAGACTGCCTCAGTCGGAGGGGTCAGGTAATTCCTACGGAATGGACCCTCCACAAGGACGTGTGCAAGAGTCTTTGGGCGACTTGGGGTCAACCCACCATAGACCTCTTTGCAACCTCGATGACCAAGAGACTTCCAGTCTATTGCTCTCCAGTCCCAGACCCAGCAGCAATACACATAGACGCATTTCTTCTAGATTGGTCTCATCTGGACCTATATGCATTCCCACCATTCAAGATTGTCAACAAGGTACTGCAGAAGTTCGCCTCTCACGAAGGGACAAGGTTGACGTTGGTTGCTCCCCTCTGGCCCGCGAGAGAATGGTTCACCGAGGTACTTCGATGGCTGGTAGACTTTCCAAGAAGTCTTCCTCTAAGAGTAGATCTGTTACGTCAGCCCCACGTAAAGAATGTACACCTAAGCCTCCCCGCTCTTCGTCTGACTGCCTTCAGACTATCGAAAGACTCTCTAGAGCTCGAGGCTTTTCGAAGGAGGCAGCCAGTGCGATTGCAAGAGCGAGGAGAGCTTCTACCATTAGAGTATACCAGTCGAAGTGGGAAGTCTTCCGAGACTGGTGCAAGTCAGCATCTGTATCCTCGTCCAGTACCTCTGTAGCCCAAATCGCTGATTTTCTCTTACACCTGAGAAATGTTCGCTCCCTTTCAGCTACCACGATCAAGGGCTACAGGAGCATGTTGGCTTCGGTCTTCCGGCATAGAGGCTTAGATCTTTCCAACAATAAAGATCTACAAGATCTCCTTAAGTCTTTTGAAACCTCTAAGGAACGTCGTTTGGCTACTCCTGGATGGAACTTAGACGTGGTCCTAAGGTTCCTCATGTCAGATAGGTTTGAGCCATTACATTCAGCCTCCCTGAAGGATCTCACTCTTAAGACTCTTTTCCTGGTGTGCTTGGCCTCGGCTAAAAGAGTCAGTGAACTTCATGCCTTCAGTAAGAACATCGGCTTTTCTACAGAAAAAGCCACTTGTTCTCTTCAATTTGGTTTCCTGGCCAAAAATGAACTGCCTTCTCGTCCTTGGCCTAAATCTTTTGATATTCCTTGCTTATCAGAGATCGTAGGCAACGAACTGGAAAGAGTGTTATGTCCCGTTAGAGCTCTTAAGTTCTATTTAGCTCGTACTAAGACATTACGAGGTAAATCTGAAGCGTTATGGTGTTCGGTTAAGAAACCATCCTTACCTATGCCAAAGAATGCTTTGTCATATTTTATCAGATTTTTAATACGAGAAGCTCATTCCCACTTGAATGAGGAAGACCAATCTTTGCTTAAGGTTAAGACGCACGAAATTAGAGCTATAGCAACCTCCGTGGCCTTCAAGCAAAATAGATCTCTGCAAAGTATCATGGACGCGACTTTTTGGAGAAGCAAGTCAGTATTCGCGTCATTTTACTTGAAAGATGTCCAGACTCTTTACGAGGACTGCTACACACTGGGTCCATTCGTTGCAGCGAGTGCAGTAGTGGGTGAGGGTTCTACCACTACACTTCCCTAATTCCAATATCCTTTTTAATCTGTCTCTTGAAATGTTTTTAATATTGTTTTTTATGGGTTGTACGGAAGGCTAAGAAGCCTTTCGCATCCTGGTTGATTTGGCGGGTGGTCAAAGTCATTTCTTGAGAGCGCCCAGATTAGGGGTTTGATGAGGTCCTGTTAGTATGGGTTGCAACCCTTCATACTTCAGCTCCTGGGAGTCTTTCAGCATCCTAAGAGGATCGCTGGGCTTCGTGAGGAAGACAGACTTACAAGGCAGAGTAATCGTCTAAGTCAACTTCCTTACCAGGTACCTATATATTTTGGTTTTGTTATATTGATAACTGTCAAAAACTCTTAGCATATACGCTGTAAACTTAATTAACTCTGGTCTCTACCCACCGCCTTGGGTGTGAATCAGCTATTATATATTCACCGGCTAAGTTAAATATTTAAAAATGATATTTTAATTATAAAATAAATTTTTGAATATACTTACCCGGTGAATATATAAATTAAAGGCCCTCCCTTCCTCCCCAATAGAGACGCAGCGGGACGAGAAGAATTGAAGGGTTTGTTTACATGCAGGAGTGGTATCTGGCCGATAGTTGGCGCTGGTGGGCACACCCGCAACCTTCATAGCGATCGCTCGCGAGTTTTTGAGTGTGTTTTCTGTCGAGCCGCTGAGCAGCAGCTATTATATATTCACCGGGTAAGTATATTCAAAAATTTATTTTATAATTAAAATATCATTTTGCAGTATTTTTTTCTCTAAAATTTCAGTAAAAACATACCTAAAGAACAGTTAATGGACTTATCATTTGTGAAACAGTAGACATAGTGATCATGAATATGTAACATCTATTGTTTAAGTAGCTATTAGTGAAATGCTGCTTACATGTTTCAAGTGTTTGTGTATTTTTCAGTCAAATACGTGAAAAATGTTTAAATCCAAGAAAAAACCGGACTTCCCTGCTCGTCCAGACCCCCCAACCTGGGAGGAGATGGAAGAAGATTTAAAAGCAGCAACAAATGCTGATATAATTTTCACTCTCACTTCTTCCAGTGCAGGTGAGGATTTTTACTGCTGCTTTGCATTTTTCCATTTATCAGTTTAATCCTTAAATAGTTCATACATAAGTGGTTTCAGTTTCTTTAGGCTATTACTCTTTGCTCCAGCACACCATACAAACCCTTTTTCTCTATACTATGGATATACTTTGGCAAAAACTGAAACTATCATGAACTTTTTAGCGAGGTATAACAGCCTGGCGGTAGTTAGCGGGAGTTAGACCAGCTACCCTGCTCACGCACAGACTGGTGGTATGGCGTCACTTTTGCTTTTGGCTGGGTAGAGTTCGGACATGCCGTCTCTCTCTCTCCCGTCAACCCTTTAGATAAACTGGCTTTGTTCCAGCACTACTGTATATAGAAAACTATTTAGGGGAGATCTATTTCATCAATAGTTGAAACTAGCTGTAAGACTTTTAAATCAAGTGTAACTACCCAGCGCTAGTTAGCTGGGGGTAGACCTGCCACCCGCTCACACTCGTACCAGTAACAATACGTCACTTTTCATTTTGGCTTGGAAGAGAATGATAACTGTTATCTTCTGCAAAATAGACAATAAACAACAGGCCTAAAACTTAAAACTTTTCCTTTCTCTTTTCAGATGTGCTTGACATGAGGATTGATTATGCGGGTTTGTCCTGGCATAGAAGGGCGCTGTTGCAGTATCTTTATACACTCCAACAATGGTGGGACAAGATCGACGTCTACGCCTTTCTCCCTTTCTGTCTGATGAGAAGAGTACTCAACAAGACAAGAGCATACGACAGTCTCTCTGTGTCTCTCATAGCTCCGTTATGGCATGGTGCAGAGTGGTTCCCGACCTGGTGTAACTCCTGACGGAGCTTCCGAGAGAATTCCCTCCACGACATGATCTACTGTACTCAAACAGCCACATGCTGTTTACTAGGCAGCGATGTGGTAGGTGGCGGAAGAAGAAGGCAAAGAGGAATTCTACTTTTTTTGGGTTATCTTTAAAGGCAAAGAAACCTCGCCGTCTGACTCCATTGGCTCATTCCTGGCATTTTTACTCTGCTCGATCGGGCTCCTCCGAAGGCCAGTCGATTATGAGTGAAGGCCCTTTGACCCTGGGACAACCTTCCGGTTTCGATGTCTCCGTTGCTTCCCCCAGAGAGGCAGCGCTGACTTCCGCTGTAGGGGAGTCTCTCTGCTGACATGGTATATCAGCTTTGACCTTCCTTGGGCTCATGGATTCCTCGTGCAAGGAACAGCTTCTCGAGGTCCTATGTCTTGGGACCTAGCCGTTGATTTTGGTCCTCCCCTCAAGACTCTGGAGGTCTTGTACCGAAGGATTCTCTTATGTCTCTTGATGTACCAACCTCAGCCTCTGCTAACCCACTTTACGTTCAGCCTACTTCGGTAGATGAATGTGAGCAGATGCAGACAAGTACCAATACCCTCTGGGTTATTCATTGGGGATCTCTACGTGGTGAACCCAAGGACCAGCTTCGACTGTGTTCCTTTGGCAACTCATGATGCTGACCTTCTGCCTGGGCTTGCCCAGCATGCCGAGAGAAAGCAGAGTGAGCTGTCTAGAAGTCCTCCTTCAGGTGTTGGACAACCTTCTTGCTTGCAGGAGGGACTCCCCTTGGCAGCATCAGGTGTTGAATGACCTTCCCGTTTACAGGAAAGACGAAGGTCTGCATGCTCTTCCGACTATGTGCCATGCTCACCTTAGCGAGTTTGCTATTTCTCACTCATTAATGCTCAAAGATTCGTCTTTGCGTGCTCCACAGGTGAGTGCTACCTCGCTGGCGGCTACGTACAAGTAGCTAGCTCACATGCATGCAGGGTATACACCCGCATGCTCCCTAGGTGAGTGCTTCTTCGCTAGTGCACTATGGGCAGGTGTCTTACCAACACTCTCTTTATCCCCCTCACCAGCAAGGAGGACAGTGATCACACTCTCTAAGTAATAATACTTTGGCAGCGTTTACCGTTCCAGCTTCCTACTCTACTTTGGTAGGTGGCGAGAGCGCAAACGCTCATAGACAGGCTGAGCACGCTCACCTCCCAAGTGAAGTAGAGCATGGAGAGGAACACGGCGGTTCGTCAGATCGGGCTGTACCCTTCCTAGGCACTCTACTAAGCTTAGGAAAAATTCCAGGTCTGCACCCTCAAGTGCCATCACCTTTTTGAAGGATGCACCATGGTTTGCAAGCAGTTTGGAAGGCGGTCTCAGGACCAACCTACAATCCTCCAGTTGTACTCCTCTGGGTACCCCTTCCATCCCACTGAAGGTTTCGAGTTCCTAGGGGAGGTGTAGTCTGCCTGTTGACCCGAGACGTAGCTGTTCATCTAGGCAAGCTTCCTCTCAGACTGTGCCTCGCCCTCCTTCCTCTCAGTTGTCCTCTAGTACCAGCAATACCTGAGTATCAAGGCTTCCACCAGTTGGGATCCTGAGTGGGAAAGGCTAGGCATTATTCTCTTCAAGCCACAGAAGAGTAAGCGGGGTAAGCAGGCAACCACTCCTCCTCCGGGGGATTTGTATCCTAGGACTAGCAGAGGTGTGAGATCTCCCAGGGAGGTCTCCTTTATGGACAACCATAGGCTTTTGCCAATAGATCTGGACTGTCAAGATCAGGCCACCCCAGGGGATCATAACCATACAGGTTTGTCCCGGCATTAAAGGGTGCCGTTGCGGCACTTTCATGTCGGTGGTGGAGACTGATCCTCCGGTCTCTGCCCTGCGTGTAGGGGTCACTCCTGCATGCAAGTCTCTGTGCAACGAGTTTTGGGAGTGGATGCTCTCCCCAGTGGACGAGGTTTAGCAGGCAATGGATGAAGAAGGCTGAGAGGGATTCTTACCCTTCAGGATCATCCTCGAAAGGGAAGTAACCTCGCCATAGGACTCTGTCGAATCGACCTCACCAGCCTGGCTGCTCAGTCAGTTTCCCCTGGGGTGGTTGAACACAAGTGGTGCCCATATGACTCCAGGACAACCCTACACTCCAGAGGCCTCTGTTGCTTCCCCTAGAGAAGCAGCGCTGGCTGCCTTTGTAGGGGAGTCTCTTTCTGATGACACGGTATGTCAGCTGTGGCCTTCCTTGGGGCTCACAGGTTCTCCGTGCAAGGAAAGGCTTCTATTAGTCTTTTTTTTTGGATACACAATGGAAGCATACAGCCTCCCCCGGGATTGATTCCCATCTTCCCCCTCGAAACTCCATAGGTCTTGGACCGAAAGAGTATCATGTGTATCAGACTGTCCCGGCCTCAGCACCTGCTCCCCTAACGTTCATTCGGCTTCTACGGATGGGTGTGAGGATTTGCTGACAATACTCCCCGGAGTGACTTGGTAGGGGATCCCTCCAGGGTGAACGCTAGGACTAGCTTTGGGTAGTCCAGAGCAGTTCATGATGTGGATCTTTTGTTTGGGTTTGCTCAGCCAGTAGGTAAGCAAAGTAAGCTGGCTGGAGGTTTGTCTCCAGGTGTTGGGCAGCCTTCCCTTCCGAGGGAGAGCTACCCTTCACTAGCTTCTGTTCAGCCTCTTTCTCATATCCAGGGAAAATACTTGACTGGGCAAAAAGGGGTTGATCGTCCATCCTGCCCACGGAAGAGACGGCCTTCTCCTGAGTGTAATCACTCTCAGGAGCTTGTGCTTTTGGTTTCTACTTCTCGCTTTACTGCCTGCATGCAAGTACTCAGAGTTGCCCGTCCTTCTTCTCCCTTGCAGGATAGGAAGGCAACCCTCCTTTCCCCTTCGAAGGATAGGACAAACAGGAGAGTTTCTCTTCATGATGCACTAGCAGAGGAACTTGCTAACTCTAGTCTAGCAGACGAGTCTCGTGCAGCGTTGCACACCCTATCACCTAGCGAGGTGGGCTGACGAGCTAGAGTGCCTGATGGAGGTATGCCCTTTACCTCTAATAAGCGCATTGTTCACTATAGCGAGTCTTACCATCTTGAATCGCAAGCGCAAGAAGCTTTGACTTATGCATAGGTCAGCTCTGCCTTACTAGCTTGGTCTGTGCACTATGTGCAAGTAGATTACTGTATACCTTATCTGTGCGTGCTGAGAAAGGTGCGAGCACTGGCACAGCTTATCAGCTTTTGTCTTGCCAGCGCTCACATCGCCATTGGTCTACCTTGCAAGAGGAACGTGTTCCCTTACAGTGTAAGGTAGCTTCACCTGCTCAGACTAATCGTTCGGTTATTCATGCTGACGAAACCTGCTTCCCTAGAGAAGCTGAGCATAGGGAAGAGCACAAGTCGACGTCCTCTCGTGCCTTCCCATTCCTTGGCACTCGCATTCAAGTCGAGGAAACAGTCTCGTGGTACTACACCAGGAACGTTTCAGTTCTCGATAGACACACCACGGTTCTTGTACCTTGTTCAAGCAGTGAAGCAGCAGCTCGCTGTACCAGCCAATCATCCTCCCCCTGTTCCACCCCTGGACATTCCATCTTTCCCTTTGGAGGCTTCGAATTCCTTCATGGGGAATGAAGGTCCTACTAATCCCAGGCCGCTTAGCAGTGTTGCTAGCCAAGTTCCTCCTTGTGCTGCCCCCAGACCTTCTTCTCCTCAGGAGTCCACAAGGTATCAGAGGTACCTGACTACCAAGGCTTCCACTGGCCAGGACCCTATCTGGGAGAAGCTGGGGGTAATTCCCATCATCCTGCAAAGGAGGAAATGGAATCAGAGGCAAACAGTCCCCCGTTGGGGGATAGAGTTCATTCTCGAATTAGCAGGGGATCGAAATCTCTTAAGGAGATCTTGTTCACGGACAACTATAGGCAACAGCCTTTAGAGCTAGACCGGCCCGAGCCTTCCTGCAGTAGCAGAGCTCCTCCCGCTTCCTCCGAAGGTAGAAGGCCTTAGGAGGCATAGAGGAAGGAGAGATCCTCCCTTCTTGCGGATTTTATCACCTGACCATGAGTAAGAAAGGACGCAAAGACCATCCCCAAGAATTGGCACTCTATGGTGTGTCAACTTCGGGGAAAGATCAGTTAATCGCAGCCCCAATATCTCTTCCATAGAGCAGAAAGATGCAAACCATCTCTTTCAGCAAGTTCTCTTCTTCATGAGAAAGGTCAACTTACTGGAGGAACCGGATCAATTTCCAGCAGAGGGCAAGGACAAGGTCCTGGACCTCTTCTATGATATGTTGAGGCCCACCATACTAGGGTGGCCTTACCTTGTTCAAGTGGGGTTAAGGTGGAAAAGGGGCTTTTGCTCAGGTGTCGGGAGCATCGCAGTCCCTCCGGTCTGTGAACTCCACGATCACTTCCTCCTCCGTATGTATGGCAGAGGAAATGTAATGAGATAGTAGAGAACAATCTATCTCCTCTACCCTCGGATCCGGTGATTCTGGCTCTTACTCAGAACTCTTCACTGGACAAACTGGTGACTCTGCCAGTGCACTTCTCTGTGCCTTACAGAACATCGTCTACCCATGGGTCAACTGGATTTTGAGGTGATGCGACGCTGTGATCTCAAAATTCCAGCAGCAGGTGCCAAGGAGAGAGGCGATGAAGTTGCGCAACTCCTCAATGGACGATCCCTCCCCCTTTGATGTCGAGGACATTGAGGCAGTGGCTGGCAGATGGAGGAAGGCGAGCCAGGACTCCCTCCTCCATACGGCTATGACTTCACGTCTTTACTCCCGGGTCTGCCATCGCAGAGATTGTCTCTAACGAAACACCAGGGTTCGAAGAAAAGCTCTCACCCAAAGAAGCAGGCAGCACAATCTCAAGGTCCCAAACAGCCTTAAGGGCTCGAAGATGGGCAGAGGAGGTAAGAGAGGGAAACGTAGACGTTCCTGCCAGGGAGGGCATTATCCCGACCAGTCCTATAGTGGGGGGGATACCTGAAGAGCACTTGGCAGAGGTGGATGCTCCATGGGGCTGAGCCTTGGTCCTTTTCCATGCACGCCCTCTCGTCCTCCTCTGACTCTCCATCCGACAATGTCAGATTCCTACCCGAAGGGATCTGCAAAGGAATAGGCCCTTTGGGCTGAAGTCCAGACCCTACTAGAGAAGGATGCTCTCTATGAGGTCCTGGATGGGTTTTCAGGCTTCTACAGTTGGTTATTTCTGGTAGAAAAGGTGTCTGGAGGCTGGAGACCAGTCATCAACCTCTCAGCCCTGAACGAGGTTGCTCAACAAACTCCATTTAAGATGGAGGCGGCCCAGTCAGTCAGGTAGGCCGTCAGATCAGAGGACTTCATGATATTGTGAGACCTCAAGGATGTGTACTTTCAGAGCCCTGTTCATCCATCCTCAAGGAAGTACCTGAGATTCACATTAAGTGGAAAGATATACCAGTTCAAGGTGCTGTGCATGGGCCTGTCCACAACACTTCAGGTGTTCACTCGGACCTTCACCCTAGTGTCCACCTGGGGTCACAAGAACGGCATTCATCTCTTTCGTTATATAGACGATTGGCTAGTTCTAGCAGACTCGGGGGATCCCCAGGATCTGGGGATCGTGGTAAATTACGAGAAGTCATCCCTGCAACCTTCACAAGATATAGTATATCTAGGGATGAAGATCATGACTAAACTAGGCAAAGTCTTCCCATCCAAGGAATGAGTAGAGAGAGTGTTAAAGGATAGCTCATCCTTTTCTTTTGCAGAACAATTTGGCAGCAGTTCTTTGGCAAGGCTTCTGGGACATCTAACTTCTTTGGAGAAGTTGGGTGGCAGCTGATAACCTTTTGGTCTCAGCTCTTCGACCGCCCAAACACCCTGGTTCTAGTAGGTCCAGAGCATAAGAGAGACCTGAGTTGATGGGTGTCGGACACCAATCTTCTTAGGGGGATAGAATTTCTCTCCTCCCTTGGAATTGTTACTCTTCACAGATGTATCAAAAGAAGGGTGGGTGCTCACCTGTTACACATCACAACAACTGGGGTTTAATCTGAAGCCGAGCGACAGTGCCACACAATCCCCCTGGAAATGAGGGCAGCCTCTCTAGCCCACAAGCAATTCCATCAGCTCCTTTCAGGACAATCCGTAGTGATAAGCGATAACACTACAGTGATGTCGTACATAAACAAACAAGGAGGTACTTTTTCATAGCACCTCTTCCATCTAACTGTGGAAATCCTCAGATGGACATAAGACAACTCTGTAGCCCTATCAGCCTGTTTCATCCTGGGCAAGAAGAACGTGCTGGCGGACAATCTGATGAGGAGGACTCAAATAGTAGGCTCCAAATGGTCTTTGAAACAACAGATAGCCAACAAAGTTTTGACGATTATACTGTTTGTGATTGTGTCTAAACTGGAAACTTTTGGTGTACTACTCCAGTACCTGATCCCCAGGCAGTTTGGCAAGACGCCTTCCAACATCCATGTAACGGAATAGACATCTACGTGTTCTCCCCCTTCTGCCTAGTGAGCAGGCTTCAAAAGAAAGTCAGGGCATCACAAGATCTCTTGATGACCTTGGTAGCTCTGCTGTGACAACATGCAGAATGGTTTCCAGACCTTTTGTATCTGCTCACAGAGGCACTGAGAGAGCCTCCTCCACTGCCTGATCTGCTCATACAACCAGACGTGAAGGTCTTCCCCCCAAGCGATTCCATCGCTTTGTCTTCATGCCTGGAGGTTATCCAGCAACTCCTCGAAAAGAAAGGCTTTTCGAGACGGGGTGCAAAGAGAATGGCAGGATACCTCCGGGAGTCGTCTGCCGCAGTATATCAGGCAAAGTAGTCCGTCTTTTGTGGTTGATGTTGTGGACAAGGTATCACTCCTCTCAGTGCCCCTATCCAAGTGATAGTAGAGTTTTTGTTGTACCTCAGGGAGGAAAATCGTTGTTCGGTTTCGGCAGTGAAAGGCTATCGCTCAGCCTTAAGCCTCGCTTTCAGACTGAACGGAGCTAACATTTCCTCCTCCGTGGAATTGCCTCTCCTCATACGGAATTTCGAGCACACCTGTCCTCAGTCGGAAGTCAGACCAACTCTTTGTAATGTAGTGTAAGTACTGTATTGCATTCACTGAAAGTAGTGCCACATGAACCCCTTCGTCAAGTGTCAGATTGTGATTTGACTCTGAAGACAGTCTTTCTGCTAGCTAGCCCTGGCCTCTCCCAAGAGAGTCAACGATCTACATGGTCTCTCCTATGACATCGCCCATTCAAGGGGATGCAAACAAGTGACACTCAGTTTTGTCATTGAGTTTGTGGCTAAGACTCAAAATCCAGCTGTAGTTGATCCTAGATTCAGGTCCTTCCGGATTGAGAATCTCCATCCCGTAACAGATGTCCCAAACCAACTGTTACTCTGCCCTGTGACAGCACTAAGGAAATACCTAAAATGAACTCCCAGAACCCACCCTCAGATCAGCAGGCACTTTATGAGCATGGGGAAAACCAAGAGGCAGGTCAGAAAGAACTCTATCTCTCTTTGGATAAGACAAGTAATCGAGAGAGCCATGTTGGTGATATAAGATGAGATTTCGTCAATAAAGATAGATGATTGCAGGGACGGAGAAATGAAATCCCGAGCCATAGATTGTTTTTATTCCACATACCAATGGAGTTATGTACATTGATGTTCTGCAAGGGTTACAGCTCATGCCAAGAGAAGCGAGAAGACTGATCATGCATATGCACGAAGTTCTGACAGCGCAACTCTGTGTTTTTAATATACAAAACTTATGAAATGTAAAGGGTGCATATATGTAAGATAATATATACGTCTCATCTCCTCCTTTTGCGTTCAAAGAGTTATCTTGAACGTACTAAGCAAGTTACTTAGAGTGAACTAATCAAATAATGGTGTGCAAAGCAAATAACATAAAGTAAATGTATCAAACATAAAAGTATGGAGCAAGTTGGTAAATGGCACGTGGGTTTTGTACACTATATAGGCCTGTTTAATCATGGAGACCTGCGGGGATTTGTGGAGGGAACTGATGACCTTTCATATCAGAGCTAGGGACCAAAGGGAGATCAGAGTTGGGAACTTGGTTGAGACCGAGCACTGGGTACAAGAAGTGACCGTTCTGATGTGACACTTAACCACTAGGGAGGCGAATCTCGTACTCGCGTGATCTCGCACCACCCATGATGATCCCGATCTTGTCTTATCTGTGGTATGTTGGGTCCTGGAGATGGACATATTAGTCCACATTCAGTCTGGGAAGGGGACGGGTGTGGGCATCGTAGTTGCGTTGCACCTGAGCAGCTCGGGCAGCAGCTCAGTGATCACAATCATGGGGCTTTTCTTGCCAACATTCCATGAATAACTAAGGATGGGCGGGCACGCATATACGGAGAGGGTGACCATACAGTACCCGGGGAGGAGAGTGACCAGAGTGGTTAGGCGTAGTTCGTATCTCAAGGAGGCCAAAATCAAGAGCCTCGCAGTCAATGTTTTCTGAAGGGGCCATTTTGATGATCAAGTGCTTGACAACCTTCACTGTGGCTTCGGCTTGTCCGTTAGACTTCGGGTAGTGTGGCAATGAAGTTATGTGGTATACTGTATGCCCCAATGTTCTGTGAAGTCGTCAAACTCTTTACGGGTATACAGTACTGGGGTCCTCCATTGGTGTGTAGGGGCAGGGGAACACCCACCTCTCTGAAATAGCGGCAAAAGTGCTGTATGGTTTAGGAGGCAGTGGAGTTGCCCATGCAAAGGAGGCCCACAGGCCAGCTGGAGAGGGGCTCAGTGACTACCTGGAAGAAATCCGCCGATACCGACTCGAAAGGGCTCAATGGGTGGTTATCATTATGAAGAGGTTCTTGCTGTTGGCTGGGATGTAAAACTTGGTAGTGCTTGCAGGCAGCAATGGTGTTAGCGATGTCAGAGTCTATCCCAGGTCAGAATTCAGTTAGTCGAGTTCGGCGTTTAATAGCCTTAACACCTTGGTGGCTGTCGTGGAGTCTGGCAAGTTTGTGATGACTCAGAGCAGCAGGAAATAGTATTCTTACTTTATAGAGCATGAAGATGCCATCAGTAGAAAGGGCTTCTTGCAGCTTCCAATACGATAGCAAAGAAGTACAGTAATCCCTCTAAATAGCTACAGGTTTGTATCGTTAAGAAATATACAAATTACTTTGAAATTTGTCAAATTAGGTCATGAAAATCTGATCAATTCTAAATAGGAAAAAAAAAAAAAAAAAATGTACTGTACATTTGGATTATCATGTACTGTAAATTACTAATCATGACTAATTGTTATGAGGAATATGGGATTTGGGACTGGGGAAACTAGATTGCCAAAATGTTTTTTGAACAAGATGCTACCAATCTAATTATGAAATAACTGGGAATTCAACAAAAACTAAATTCCATCTTACATACATGCTAATTTACTTCTGTTCAAAAATACACAATAAGATGAAATATTTGAACTAAACTCATTGTATGTTCAAACATACACTAGGAAATGAAAATTTCTGAAGAGAAATCATCGTGGTAACTAGATTGGTACCTAGACTAGATTGATGCAACTTAAGTAATTTTTCAGAATAATTCATAATCCTCGTTGAATTTTTCATATTGAAACTAATGTAAATCATTATCAAAACTAAATTTCCTTCTAAAACTCTGCAAATGTTATAATTTCAGGTAAATTCCTCTTTCTTCTGTATTCAAAGAAGTTTTTTTATTTGTTGGAAATAAGTTTCTATACTTTAGGCCTCTCTATGCAAGGAGCTCCTTCGTAAGACTTACGATAGTTCATTTCGCAGTTGAGAAAAATATGTAAGGTTGAGATTCCAGTTAAACCAAGGTTATTGCCAATCAAAACATGAACCTTTAGCTTCCTGTAATGATGTTGAAGTTATCTTCATTGAATATTCATGCCCTTTTAAAGGCCTGATCACCTACTGCCTCATAACTCAAGTGGTCAGAAAAGCAGAAAGTTTGCGGAATTAGAAAAAATAACGCAAGAAGAAAACAGAACTATGTAAAACTTTAGAAGTTAGCTCAGTGTCTCAATCTTCTTTGTAATTACCCTGAAATAAATAAAAACAACAGAAAGAAAGATCACTCAACATTAAATTTCTTTTGAGTTTCTAAATTTGTAATCAAAGAACTCAACTAATAGCCTACATAACTTAAAAAGAAGAGGAAATGTCAGTGAACAACATTCCTCTATACACACGAGGCAACAATGTGGCTGATATATGTTTACGTAACACAAAGTCAGAAAAAACTTTGAATCTCTTTGGGATTTATTAGTTAAAAGACTACTGAAATTCAATTTGTATTGTGGGGTAAAATAAGGATGTGTGATCAGACACCAGCAATGAGTTGAACTGATAAGCATGAGGTAAATGGTCGTGTCATTGTTTTAGTTGGTGTTGTGGTTCCAAGAGGGGGAAAGGATGGGAAATTTTTATTTTGGGGTTGATGTCGACACAACTTTTTGTAAAAGTAATATGAACATCAGGGATGTTTCATAGGAAGAAATCAATCATTTAAGATGCCGTTCTGGAGAAAGTTGATCATAATAAAGGACCTAGATTTTAAGAAATGGCACATGCCATTGCCATGGCCTAGGTAGATCCTCCTTTTCTGAAGAGAGTTGATTATAAAAAATGACCTTGATATTAAAAAATGACGTGACAATAACGGACTCTCGCTAGACCTAATGATTTTCATTTTAGTATGGCATATTGTACTGTACAATGATTGTCAAGTTCATTTTAATGTGCACTGTTATCTCAAAGCATTAAAACATAGATCTAATTTTGGGCAAAATTATTGCATGGTAATTCCTTAGTACAGCAAGAAAAAACAATACCTGACTATTTGGATTTCAGATACCATGCAGTGGGAATCTGAAATGTTCTTTACTATTACTGTCTCCATAACTTGTCCATCAATTCCTTAATAATGAGTAGGGAATTTGTACAGTATTTCAGACTCGGTTTTTGGACAGAATGTGACTATAAATTAGATACTGATAATTTTAAAGCTAAAAACAAAAATCTTAGGTAAGACTGCTTTAGTAGGAACAGAGAAAAGCAAATAGCTATCATAAAGGACTTTGCAACATTTTAAAGGAGTTGGGGAAATCAGTCCCAAATTATCTGTGACATTGCTACAAATACCTCTGAGTGACATCCTTCTCACCTCAGACTTTGTCACAGGATGCTTAGTTTTAGCAGATTTCTCTGATATGAATACTATTCTGCATGTCAAAGTTTCCTTTTGTAGACCTTCATATCCTTGAAGGTTGATGCCATAAAGTATTCATAGTAGGGTCTGAGATTCTACAGCTATGTTATTTTGTTTCTTGAGGGTCATGCTGGATAAGATCAAGACCTCTTGGTCTCAGTATAACACTATAACCATCCTAAAGCAACTCCGAAGGAGATTATTGTTTTCAGTGCACATTATGCAAAGAACTGAAAGCATTACAAGAGTCTTAGTAACATCCTTACCACCCCTAGCTGCACACACTTTATAGTCTTCCAGTCTACCTTTATTCCTGCTTCCAGTTTTGCATTTTTCTATCCAATCTCATAACTTTTACTTTCATAGTATAACTTCAGGGTTTTCTTCCAGCTGTTGAATGACTTCCTGGGCTCCATTGCTCAACCACATGCCCCATATTCTATGAACAAAATCTCCCTGAAGTAGCTGTAACAAATTTTACAATGTGATCTCTTTCTGAACTCTTATTTTGAATTTTGTTTTTTTCAATATTTAACTTAGCCGGTGATTATAATAGCTGCAACTCTGTTGCTCGACAGAAAAACTCTACGGAAAAATTCGCCAGCGATCGCTACACAGGTAGGGGGTGTACTCAACAGCGCCATCTGTCGTTCAGATACCCAGTACTCATTGTAACCAAAGAACTCAATTTTCTCTCTGTCGTGCTACCGGCAAGACCTACTAATTCGCTGTTGCTAACTGGATTTGTTTTCACAACTATTTGGTGAAGTACACTATTCTAGTTTTGAGCTTTCGCTATGCAGGTGTTTTATCTTCATCTTAAAACTTGAACTCGTTTTGGATAGATTTAATTATGGTGACAAAGAGAGTATGGACTTTCTTTCACTTTTAAATGGCCGACCCTTCCCTTAGACGGAAGTGTGTTTAGGCTTTTAGTAATTATCTTATCACGTTATAGATTTTCCTCTATATATTTTATATCTCTCCGCCTTTATTAGGCCTCTTCGATTAACTTTCCATTTTTTATAAACATATAAAAATAAATTTTAATGCTTTGTTTATATAGACCTTTCCTGAGAGTAGGCGGTCCTAACTTGGATACCGAAGTTAATCAACGTTGAGCCCTTTATATCGTCTTTAGCTTTTAAAGAGCTAAGGATTTAAAACTTTTTAAATGTAATATTTTATGAAAGAATTTCTTTGATAGTCTTCGTACTGTTTTCAAAGATGAACTAACGTTTAGTTTTTTTATGCTACGCAGTTGTTGACGTTCAGGACGTTCAACATGCGCTCTATCGTTACGATAGAGAGAGAGTGTATCACGGTTTCACTTTGCAGTAAGAGTAAATTGATTCTGACGTTTTGTTCATTCTTTCTTAGCTTAAATGTTTTAAATTCTAATTTAAAGGAACTTTTTATTTGAAAAACCTTTCAGTTTTTTCCTTTAGTCAAATAACATGTTTTTTTGACGAAATATAATTGGGCTCTTCTCTTAGGTGCGAAATCAAGAGAGAAAGAGAGAGAGAGATAGAGACGGAGGGAGAGAGAGGAGAGAAAACGTTCCGTTCAAGCGGGTAACGTTGTTCTCGTGTTACTCACGTCCCTAGTCGCTGTACGGGGAGGAAGGATAAAACGTTTTTAGGTTTTTATTCTCGTCCCCAGGCTATGTGCGGTGAGAGATTGAAAACGTAGTTATATGAACTAGTGTTTAGTCTCTTTCCCAGCCACTGATTTTTCTTTTTATCTTAAAATATGTTTTCTGTTTTTTGCTGGTATCATGAGCTTGCATTATACGACTAATTTCGCAATTACTACCTTTTAATGAAGGGTAGAATTGCGTGTTTCAGGTAGAAATAAGTGCAAAACAGAAAATCGAAGTGATAAAGTGATATGCGCAAAGTGTTACAGTGTTGCGTCCGAGGCGCAAAGTGTTACAGTGTTGCGTCCGAGGCGCAAAGTGTTACAGTGTTGCGTCCGAGGCGCAAAGTGTTACAGTGTTGCGTCCGAGGGTTCGTCTGTTCGTGCCTGTCGTTCACCTAGTCCGGGACCTCTTACATGCTCCCAAGCCCAGGGGAGAAGTAATGTCAAACGACTTATGGGTTCGAGAGGCCTTGACCAACGAACAGACGTTTTCCCTCTATGGTATCGGGTGTATCTTACCAAGATCTCCCCTACCATAAGACGAGAGAGACGTTGTTTCTCCTCGCCATCCGTAGGCTTTTCGCATAAGAAACTTGTCACAAGGTTTCGAAGCTCTTAAGCGAAAGTCAGTCCTTTCAGGACAGGTCCAGCGTCCTGGTTACAGCCATTATGACAGCTCTGACCCTATGCAGTCATCGGATAACTGCTCGCCGCCTAACAAAAGCGTAACACAGACTCCGAGAGTCTTTTTTTGTAGGCAAAGTGTTGCGGTCACAGACATTACCCTCGTCTATTACCACAACCATTTCCGTTGATCCTTAAGGGGTTGTATGGCAAAACATGCAGTATATGCTTGCCTCCCTTATGGAAGACTATTCTGCCGATTAGTCCGTTGAGTCTAGCCGTTTATCTCATCGATATCCTGGCTTTCAGCCAACCTAACGTTCCTTTGTGCTTACTGTTGACGTTGGCGTAGCTTAGTCACGTCAGTCAGGTTGTTTAGAACCACACTCGATGCGGTCTCGTGTGGTTTTTCAGCCGCATTTAGACGTTAGGCCACTGGCTGATGCTCCTGTTGACGTTCAAGACGTTCACTAACAATCGGAGTTGACTTGTTTTGACGCTGTGCGTCAACCTCCGCATTCTAGAGTTGTTTTGACTGCTCTGTCTAGGCAGTCAAAGCAGTCTCGAGTGGACGCTGTGCGTCCTCACGCACCTGTTGTGGTTGACAGTTCAGTTGTTGACAGTTCACAGACTGTCAAGCAGTTACATGACGTTGCGTTCTGGTCCGCTACTAATGCACCAGTGAGAGACTCAACTTTTATCGGACAAGGTTCCTGTAGATGAGGAAGTTGCTGTTCTCCCTCCTACTGATATTCCCTTGAGGACTCTGTCAGATGGAGAGGAGCCTAAAGCTGCTTAGCCTCCTATGGACTTTAATTAAATCATGATGATTTTTTTAAGGATCTTCGTCCGGATCTTTTTGTAACTGCTGCTCCTCGTTCGCCTAAACGTCAGAGCTTACACTAGGCCTAGTTACTTCGAAGCCGTTGTTTTTAAGCTAGTGCTCTCTCGCTCTCCTAGAGAGCGTTACGTTGGCTAGGCGACTGGTTTTTCACCAGGAGGAGTTTGGGGGATACAGCCTTTGCTTTCCCTTCTTTTAAACTGGTTTATAGAGCGAGAGTCTGATATGACACGAGAGAAGTTCTCGGCTTGGGAGTTCATGCCTCTGCCCAGATAGACTTCTCAATTCTGGTAGACTATCCCTGGCGCCTAGCCAGGAGACGCTCCAAGTTGTTTACAGGTCAACTTCACAGCTGTTGTCGAGCCTTTGAAGTTTTGCTGTACTATTATGTCACGCATAACAAGGCTTTCAGGGATGGTAAACGGTTCCGCCTCAGTCGCTAACCCCGTCTGTTGCCACACCTGCTCCCGTAGACCCTAAATGGGCTTTGCTGCAAGACATGCAGTCCAAGCTTGCGTCCTTGATAGAGGACTTAAATGCGGAGAAGAACCTTCTGGCCAACAACCTTCCAACCGGTCGGTTGTGCGCCCTGTTGACGCTGAGGTAACCTACTCGCGTCTGCCAGTTGAGGTGGTTCCTCCACCGATGCGACCCAGTGTGGGTTGCCAGCCGCACGTTGACGTTAAGCGACGCTCGGAGGTGGTTGTTGACGTTCAGGACGTTCAACAACCAGCAGAGGTGACTTGTTTTGACGCAGTGCGTCAACCTCAGCAACCCGGTAGGGTGTTGACTGCACAACCCAGACGGTCTAGACAGTCTCGGGTTGACGCTGTGCTTCCTCGCGCACCCATGGTTGTTGACAGTTCACAGACTGTGCAGCAGTTCCATGATATTGCGTCCGGCTCCGTCACGCATCCACCAGTGCGACCGGATTCAGCGAGCCAGACATTGCCGTTTCCTCATCAGTTTCGGATGAGGAACCCTCTGATGAGGACGTTGCTGAACAACAAGACGATCAGCCCCCAGCCCTGCTATCCATCCAGAAGATGCTGAAGAAGGAACGCTGCTCAGTCAGGCTGTGGATGAGTCTGGTAGGGACGCTGTCATCCGTGGATCAATTTGTGTCACTAGGAAGACTACACCTCCGTCCTCTTCAATACCATCTAGCTTTTCACTGGAAAAAGGACAAGACGCTAGAAGCGGTCTCGATCCCGGTTTCCGAAAAGATAAAGTCTTGTCTGACTTGGTGAAAGGACAATATCAACCTAAGAGAGGGTCTTCCCCTGGCTGTTCAGACTCCCAACCACGTTCTCTTCTCGGACGCATCGGACGTAGGCTGGGGTGCGACATTAGACGGTCGGGAATGCTCAGGAATATGGAACTCGAGTCAAAGGACAATGCATTTCAACTGCAAGGAGCTACTGGCAGTACGTCTGGCCTGGAAAAGCTTCAGGTCTCTCCTTCAAGGCAAAGTGGTGGAGGTGAACTCGGACAACACCACGGCTTTGGCGTACATCTCCAAGCAAGGAGGGACCTACTCTCTGACGTTGTACGAGATCGCAAGGGACCTCCTCACCTGGTCAAAAGGTCTAAACATATCACTAGTAACGAGGTTCATCCAAGGCAACTTGAATGTCATGGCAGATTGTCTCAGTCGGAAGGGACAAATAATTCCAACAGAATGGACCCTCCACAAGGATGTATGCAAGAGACTTTGGGCCACCTGGGGCCAGCCAACCATAGATCTCATCGCAACCTCGATGACCAAGAGACTCCCAATATTTTGCTCACCAATCCCGGACCCAGCAGCAGTTCATATAGATGCCTTTCTCCTAGATTGGTCACATCTAGATCTATATGCATTCCCTCCGTTCAAGATTGTCAACAAGGTACTGCAGAAGTTCGCCTCTCACGAAGGGACAAGGTTGACGCTAGTTGCTCCCCTCTGGCCCGCGAGAGAATGGTTCACCGAGGTACTTCGATGGCTAGTAGACGTTCCCAGAACACTTCCCCTAAGGGTGGACCTTCTACGTCAGCCACACGTAAAGAAGGTACACCAAGGCCTCCACGCTCTTCGTCTGACTGCCTTCAGACTATCGAAAGACTCTCGAGAGCTAGAGGCTTTTCGAAGGAGGCAGCCAGAGCGATTGCTAGAGCAAGGAGAACATCCACCCTTAGAGTCTACCAATCGAAGTGGGAAATCTTCGGAAAATGGTGCAAGTCAGTATCCGTATCCTCGACCAGTACCTCTGTAACTCAAATAGCTGACTTCCTCTTATATCTGAGGAAAGAACGATCTCTTTCAGCTCCCACTATCAAGGGTTACAGAAGCATGTTGGCATCAGTCTTCCGTCACAGAGGCTTAGATCTTTCCAACAATAAAGATCTACAGGACCTCCTTAAGTCTTTTGAGACCACGAAGGAGCGTCGTTTGGTTACACCTGGTTGGAATTTAGACGTGGTACTAAGATTCCTTATGTCAGACAGGTTCGAGCCGCTACAATCAGCCTCCCTGAAAGATCTCACCTTAAAGACTTTTCCTGGTATGCTTAGCCACAGCTAAAAGAGTCAGTGAGATTCATGCCTTCAGCAAGAACATCGGATTCTCATCTGAAACGGCTACATGTTCTCTACAACTTGGTTTTCTAGCCAAAAACGAGCTGCCTTCTCGACCTTGGCCAAATCGTTCGATATTCCAAGCTTATCGTATGGTTGGAAATGAACTAGAAAGAGTCTTATGCCCTGTAAGAGCTCTTAAGTTCTATTTAAAACGAACTAAACCTTTACGAGGCCCGTCTGAAGCTTTATGGTGTTCAGTTAAGAAACCATCTTTGCCTATGTCAAAGAATGCTTTATCCTATTTTATCAGACTGTTAATACGAGAAGCTCATTCCCATCTGAATGAGGAAGACCAAGCTTTGCTGAAGGTAAGGACACACGAAGTTAGAGCTGTCGCAATTTCCGTGGCCTTTAAACAAAATAGATCTCTGCGAAGTATAATCGACGCAACCTATTGGAAAAGCAAGTCAGTGTTCGCGTCTTTTTATCTTAAGGATGTCCAGTCTCTTTACGAGAACTGCTACACTCTGGGACCATTCGTAGCAGCGAGTGCAGTAGTGGGTGAGGGCTCAACCACTACAATTCCCTAATTCCATAACCTTTTTAATCTTTCTCTTGAAATGTTTTTATTGTTGTTTTTGGGTTGTCCGGAAGGCTAAGAAGCCTTTCGCATCCTAGTTGATTTGGCGGGTGGTCAAAGTCATTTCTTGAGAAGCGCCTAGATTAGAGGTTTTGATGAGGTCCTGTTGTATGGGTTGCAACCCTTGATACTTCAGCTCCTAGGGGTCGCTCAGCATCCTAAGAGGATCGCGAGGCTCCATAAGGAAGACGTACTTAAAAAGGCAGAGTAATTGTTCAAGTCGACTTCCTTACCAGGTACCTATTTATTTTGTTTAGTTATTTTGATAACTTCTAAAATGAAATAAAAATTCTTAGCTCATATGATGTAAACATATTTTGCTGGTCTCTACCCACCCCCCTGGGTGTGAATCAGCTACAGTATTATAATCACCGGCTAAGTTAAATATTGAAAAATGTTATTTTGATAATAAAATAAATTTTTGAATATACTTACCCGGTGATTATAAATTAAAGGACCCTCCCTTCCTCCCCAATAGAGACACAGTGGACCGAGGAGAAAATTGAGTTCTTTGTTTACAATGAGTACTGGGTATCTGAACGACAGATGGCGCTGTTGAGTACACCCCCTACCTGTGTAGCGATCGCTGGCGAATTTTTCCGTAGAGTTTTTCTGTCGAGCAACAGAGTTGCAGCTATTATAATCACCGGGTAAGTATATTCAAAAATTTATTTTATTATCAAAATAACATATTTACCAAAACTGCTTTATTACTCTTGAGACTTAAGGTTCATTGTTATAATGGAGAATATGTTGTTCACACAGATTTACTTTGAATTTCTGTAAAGGCTGATCAATGAGCAAGAGCCTTTGGTGCAATGAATTTCTGTAAAGGCTGATCAATGAGCAAGAGCCTTTGGTGCCATATTTATCAGGTTCTTTCTCAGAAAAAACAGGAGGCTTCTTGAGCTGGTAAAGCTTATCTATTTAGGCATTGGTTACTGTCAAGTTCTTCAAGAAAACCCTTTTTAGTTCCTTTTTCCATATTGGTTACATGCCCTGCCTAGAGATACGTCTTCAATATCTTTGCCGGAGAAGGCAACTCTGGAAGATATCTCCTTTGTAACATCATTCCTTTTGGCATTCCCATTTGTTACTGGGGCAAACTTTTCTACTGTTTAAATGATCTGGTGCAAAGTTATCTGCTTTCAAAAGATTAATTTTTCAATATTTAACTTAGCCGGTGATTATATAGCTGCAACTCTGTTGCTCGACAGACAACTCTACGGAAAAACTCGCCAGCGATCGCTACACAGGTTGCGGGTGTGCCCAACAGCGCCATCTGTCGACCAGATACCCAGCTCTCGTGTAAACAAAGACTCAATTTTCTCTCTGTCGAGGTGTCGACAAGACGTACTTTACTCGCGGTTGCTAAACTGGAGTTTTTCACATCTAATTGGTGAAGTACTATATTCTAGTTTTGAGCTTTCGCTGTGCAGGGTTTTTCTTCACACAAATCCTTGAACTCTTTTTGATATCGGATTCTTTGTTGATGACTTTTTGATCGTTTTTTGGAATTTCCCTTGACCAATTCAAAATGGCTGACCCTTCACAAGTCCCCAAATTTAGGAAATGCAATGCTAGGGACTGTTCTAGGCGTCTTCCGAAGGCTTCTATCGACCCTCACACTGTTTGTTCCAATTGTCGGGATAAAACCTGTCAATTGGAAGATCGGTGTGAGGAGTGCGTTGGCCTTTCGGAATTCGATTTTATCGAATTTCAAAAGTACACACGTAGGCTAGAGAGAGATAGAGTTAGGAGAAGTTCTTCTCGTTCTATTGATATATCCTCTCCTCATGCCCCACAACCTATTCCTTCCCCTGTAGTGGTTGCTCCTAACCCCCCTCCTGGCACTCAGGAACCATCGATGGCTGATATGATGCGTGCCATCCAGGCTCTGGGTGAGAGAGTTGAGTCCCTTGCTAGTGACCGTATTCAGCTCATGGCGGATGTGAAGGAGCTTAAGTGCCAAAGTGCAGTGGGAAGTGCTAAAGTGCCAGTCGGCCCCCAGAATAAGCCAAGCCCAGTTATGCATCCAGAACATGCTGAAGAAGGAACACTGCTCAGTCAGACAGTGGATGAGTCTGGTAGGGACGCTATCATCCCTGGAACAATTTGTGTCATTAGGAAGACTACACCTCCGTCCTCTTCAATACCATCTAGCTTTTCACTGGAAAAAGGACAAGACGCTAGAAGCAGTCTCGATCCCCATTTCCGAAAAGATGAAGTCTTGTCTGACTTGGTGGAAGGACAGTATCAACCTAAGAGAGGGTCTTCCCCTGGCTGTTCAGACTCCCAACCACGTTCTCTTCTCGGACGCATCGGACGTAGGCTGGGGCGCGACATTAGACGGTCGGGAATGTTCAGGACTGTGGAACTCGAGTCAAAGGATCATGCATATCAACTGCAAGGAGCTGCTGGCAGTACATCTGGCCTTGAAAAGCTTCAGGTCTCTCCTTCGAGGCAAAGTGGTGGAAGTGAACTCAGACAACACCACTGCCTTGGCGTACATCTCCAAGCAAGGAGGGACCCACTCACTGACGTTGTACGAGATCGCAAGGGACCTGCTCATCTGGTCAAAAGGTCAAGACATAACACTAGTAACGAGGTTCATCCAAGGCAACTTGAATGTCATGGCAGATTGTCTCAGTCGGAAAGGGCAAGTAATTCCAACAGAATGGACCCTCCACAAGGATGTATGCAAGAGACTTTGGGCCACTTGGGGCCAACCAACCATAGATCTCTTTGCAACCTCGCTGACCAAGAGGCTCCCAATATATTGCTCACCAGTCCCAGACCCAGCAGCAATACATATAGATGCCTTTCTCCTAGATTGGTCACATCTAGATCTATACGCATTCCCACCGTTCAAGATTGTCAACAAGGTACTGCAGAAGTTCGCCTCTCACGAAGGGACAAGGTTGACGCTAGTTGCTCCCCTCTGGCCCGCGAGAGAATGGTTCACCGAGGTACTTCGATGGCTAGTAGACGTTCCCAGAAGTCTTCCTCTAAGGGTGGACCTTCTACGTCAGCCACACGTAAAGAAGGTACACCAAAGCCTCCACGCTCTTCGTCTGACTGCCTTCAGACTATCGAAAGACTCTCGAGAGCTAGAGGCTTTTCGAAGGAGGCAGCCAGTGCGATTGCTAGAGCAAGGAGAGCATCCACCCTTAGAGTCTACCAATCGAAGTGGGAAGTCTTCCGAGACTGGTGCAAGTCAGTCTCTGTATCCTCGACCAGTACCTCTGTAGCTCAAATAGCTGACTTTCTCTTATACCTGAGAAAAGGACGATCCCTTTCAGCTCCCACTATCAAGGGCTACAGAAGCATGTTGGCATCGGTCTTCCGGCATAGAGGCTTAGATCTTTCCAACAATAAAGATCTTCAGGACCTCCTTATGTCTTTTGAGACCACGAAGGAGCGTCGTTTGGTTACACCTGGTTGGAATTTAGACGTGGTACTAAGATTCCTCATGTCAGACAGGTTTGAGCCGCTACAATCAGCCTCCCTGAAAGATCTCACTTTAAAGACACTTTTCCTGGTATGCTTAGCCACAGCTAAAAGAGTCAGTGAGATTCATGCCTTCAGCAAGAACATCGGATTTTCGTCAGAAAAAGCTACATGTTCGCTACAACTTGGTTTTCTAGCCAAAAATGAGCTGCCTTCTCGACCTTGGCCGAAATCGTTCGATATTCCCAGCTTATCGAATATTGTAGGCAATGAACTAGAAAGAGTCTTATGCCCTGTGAGAGCTCTTAAGTTCTATTTAAAGCGAACTAAACCTTTACGAGGCCAATCTGAAGCTTTATGGTGTTCAGTTAAGAAACCATCTTTGCCTATGTCAAAGAATGCTTTATCCTACTTTATCAGACTGTTAATACGAGAAGCTCATTCACATCTGAGTGAGGAAGACCAAGCAGTGCTTAAGGTGAGGACACACGAAGTTAGAGCTGTCGCAACTTCCGTGGCCTTTAAGCAAAATAGATCTCTGCGAAGTATAATGGACGCAACCTATTGGAGAAGCAAGTCAGTGTTTGCGTCTTTTTATCTAAAGGATGTCCAGTCTCTTTACGAGGACTGCTACACACTGGGACCATTCGTAGCAGCGAGTGCAGTAGTGGGTGAGGGCTCAACCACTACAATTCCCTAATTCCATACCCTTTTAATCTTTCTCTTGAAATGTTTTTATTGTTGTTTTTTGGGTTGTCCGAAAGGCTAAGAAGCCTTTCGCATCCTGGTTGATTTGGCGGGTGGTCAAAGTCATTTCTTGAGAGCGCCTAGATTAGGGGTTTGATGAGGTCTTGTTGTATGGGTTGCAACCCTTGATACTTCAGATCCTAGGGGTCGATCAGCATCCTAAGAGGATCGCGAGGCTCCGTAAGGAAGACGTACTTAAAAGGCAGAGTAATTGTTCAAGTCGACTTCCTTACCAGGTACCTATTTATTTTGTTTTTGTTATTTTGATAACTTCTAAAATGAAATAAAAAACTCTTAGCTCATAAAAGTGTAAACATATATTACTGGTCTCTACCCACCATCCTGGGTGTGAATCAGCTATATAATCACCGGCTAAGTTAAATATTGAAAAATGTTATTTTGATTATAAAATAAATTTTTGAATATATTTACCCGGTGATTATAAATTAAATGACCCTCCCTTCCTCCCCAATAGAGACGCAGTGGGACGAGGAGAAAATCGAGTCTTTGTTTACATGAGAGCTGGGTATCTGGTCGACAGATGGCGCTGTTGGGCACACCCGCAACCTGTGTAGCGATCGCTGGCGAGTTTTTCCGTAGAGTTGTCTGTCGAGCAACAGAGTTGCAGCTATATAATCACCGGGTAAGTATATTCAAAAATTTATTTTATAATCAAAATAACATTTTTGGTAAAGAAACATGTATGTTGTCAGAAGATTAATTTTACAAATACTGTATGTGATTATCTAGAGTTCTTTTTCAACAGCTAGTTGTTTGTAATGACTTTCTCTCTGTATGTATATGCAACCAATTTCTTTGTAGTAATAAAACATACATATGTTGTCATGTAAACTAAGATACTATACTTTTTTTTTACCAGGAACTACAGATGTCCAAGATCCGGAGAAAAGTAATGAGGATATGAGCCAAGAAGAGTTATTCCAGCAAGCCAAGGAATTTATTGTGATGAATGATGAAATTATAGAAAATATGGCACTATTGCAAGAAAAGAAAGAAAAATTAAGAGAGGTAACAGACAACTTGAAAAAAACTGTTGAAAGTGTGAAAAAGCAAGCTTTAGTTGCAATTGATGCCTATGAAAATAGAGTATAGTAAGTGCAACGCAAACCTTTTTAGTGTTTTAAACTTCTTTGTAAAGTTTTATATTTATTGACCATATAAAGACGCTATAGTACATTTTCTTGACACTTGACGTTGGCTCATGTGCTCTTTGAGTCAACACTTCAAGTGCACATCATCAAACGAAGTGTAATCACACACAACTGAAACTTGGTTTTATTAAGCGTTATTAAAGTTATACAAAGTAGTAATTTTCTTATGAAAACTCACAAAATAACTACCGGTACAACGCATGGATGTCTTTTCATCTAAGACCAAATGTTAATAATAGGACTGGATTTATCCCAGTCCATTTGCAGTAGGATGCCATTCATAGCAATTATTTGAGTGAATGCAATATGAGCAGTTCAGGTCTCAAGAAAACTATGATTTTATAGTGTTGTACTGTAATTCCAACACAGTATACAATGCTCTTTTTTGGTACAAAGCAGTTGAGGTTCCTTGTTAGAAAACCAATGAATTACAGTACTACTGTTCTGCATGAGAATTTTCTTTGCTTTCTTAGGTACATTTATTTTTATTATCAAGATTCTCCTTCATTAGATAACTTGTAGCTTTGTAAGTAATTTTTAGAGAGTATCGTGCTTAGAATCATGGGTTTTGTTTATAAGCAATATGCTCATTCATTCATACTTTGTGCATATACTGCAATCCACATTAGTGCAGCATGAGGAAGGATTTAAATGTATGATTATATTTCACATGCAAAGACCTATCTTGATAAACTGTCAAATGGTTCATTTTTAGAAATGAAAGATGGTGCAGTACATTTTATCAATTATTCCTGACCTTTTAGTTATTAGTAAGCTTGTAGCACAATTATTAACATGATTATTTTCTTAATAGAGCAGGTATTTTTTATTCCTATTATAAATGTTACCAAAATTGTTTATGAAAAGCAGCCAAATTTTACCTAAATAACAATTACATTCTCAGAAAAAGCAGTTAAATCAATAATTATCTGCAAAAAAGATGTATAGTAGACAAAGTCACAATCTAGCCAGTACTCCCAAGGGGAGTAATGCTGTCAGTGCACTAAAAGCATTACTGAATGATATTTGCAACGTTCTCTCGGACCCTAATTTCACTGACTTCCAACCATTACACCTCAGTATGAATGACCTCCCAAGCCCCAGAACTAGGCCATATGACCAAAATTCTATATATCTATAAAGCTAACCAACCAGTATTTGTCTGTAAAGACATAAAATACTGTATCTCTTTTGGGATAGAAGTTTTCATAATATAAAAGACATCTTATTAGTTTGTAATAAAGTTTATTTCAGTTTAATAACATAATGCTCTCAGCAACCCGTGATATGTACTGGCTATGTTTACATATTGGATTAATTTTGAAATAAAAGTACAAACAAACATACTACTGTAATTCCATTTTATATAAATATTCAAATTACGATTTCAAAGTAAATGGCAAATAAAGGAGTCTGCCACTGTGCATGTCTTTACTCTCCTTTTCAGAAGCAAAATATTGTATCTTTATCTTTGACATTTTTGTTCTACTGTATACACCAAAATATAATTCACACCTAATGACCAAGCAACATAAAATAAGCTTCTTACTGTACTGCATAATGTTCTAGCAAATGAAATTCATCTAGAGTAAATATTTCTTTTACAAATGAAAAAGCCAGTTTCTTGGAAAACTAGAAAATAAAATCTCTAATGACTTTGTAACTTCAATTTACAATATATACAGTACATTATGATACTAAGTAAACAATAGAATTTAATGCAGGAAGTCCTATATAGGGGGTTCTTCAATGCCTAATTCCTGTCGCAACTCTGCCAATGATTGTTCCCATCTTTTTTCAAAATAAACATTCATCAATAGCTTTGAAGATTTTCCAACTCTAATTGCCCAAGGAAGGTAAGTGGAGAGATACTTCTGGCGTTGTTTAGGCTTGAAACGTAAAGGACCGAATATAGCTCCACCTACACACATTGGTAATCCAGTTTGGATCCCCTCAACCCATTTAACTGTCACTTCCCCCAACATGTTAGTTGGCATTCCAAGAACCGTATGAAATAGATCATGAGCCTCACGGTACCTCTGCATAATGTAGGCTAACTCAGGATCGTCTACGAACTGCACAGGGAGTCTCGAGTCAGGAGTGACTTGATTGTCATCCAAAAATTTAATATACGCATGTCCCAGCGTTCCTTCGGGAAGTTTGGAAAGTTCATTTAAATCCAATGAAGAACTGTTGATTCTAGGTTTATCAAGTAAAATTTTCTGTCCTTCAGTATCTTGAATCATCTTTGAAAAAAGTTTTGAAAGTGCATCGTAACCAGTTGTTTCACCTAAAACTGCAACCATGTCAGCACGACGAGGGTCTAAGATTGCCGCAGTAGCAGCGCCTACAGATAAGATTACTTTCTGAAAAGTATTTGTTGGTATGTGGTATTTATATAGAGGAGGAGGTTTCTCTTCATTTCCATCAATAATTATTTTTGGAGGAGGCTTGAATGTTGAATCTACTCTTCCTGATGATGTTGCATACCTTATGGTGTCTAAAATGAAACTTCCGCTGGACGGTTGGTATCTAATGGGTATGTTCCTTGTTTCTTCTGCGACCTTTGTATTGTTAAAAGCTTGTTCTGTGCCTTTAGATGCATTGCCATAATACAAACTCACCCTTCGTAGTCCTGTACAAAAAAAAATAAGTAATTAGCTTCATATTTAAATCATATTAAGTAAAGATTAAAAGAATAAATAAATACCCTTACAGTACAGTACAATAAATAAAATTCATCAGTAAAGAAAGTTTAAATTTTCAAAAAAATGTTATTTTTATTAATAAAATAAATTTTTGAATATACTTACCCGATAATCATGTAGCTGTCAACTCCGTTGCCCGACAGAATTCTATGGAGGGATACGCCAGCTATCACAATACTAGAAGGGGGTGTATTTACCAGCGCCACCTGTGGCCAGGTACTCAAGTACTTCTTGTTGACACCTCCTCAATTATTCCTCGGTCCACTGGTTCTCTATGGGGAGGAAGGGAGGGTCGATTAAATCATGATTATCGGGTAAGTATATTCAAAAATTTATTTTATTAATAAAAATAACATTTTTCAATATTAAACTTACCCGATAATCATGTAGCTGATTCACACCCAGGGGGGTGGGTGAAAACCAGTGTACAAGATTAAAGGATAGCTAAGTATCCCATATTTCATATAATCAGTTATCCACAATAACAATGAAATAATAAGTACCTGGTAAGGAAGTCGACTTGAACCGTTACTCTGCCTTTAATAAGATCGTCTTCCTTACTGAGCGCAGCGTTCCTCTTGGGAGGCTGAATCAACTCAAAGGTGCTAAAGTATACAGGGCTGCAACCCATACTAAAGGACCTCATCACAACCTTTAACCTTGGCGCTTCTCAAGAAAGAATTGACCACCCGCCAAATCAACAAGGATGTGGAAGGCTTCTTAGCCGACCGTACAACCCATAAAAAGTATTCAAGAGAAAGGTTAAAAAGTTATGGGATTATGGGAATGTAGTGGCTGAGCCCTCGCCTACTACTGCATTCGTTGCTACGAATAGACCCAGGGTGTAGCAGTACTCGTAAAGAGACTGGACATCTTTGAGATAGAATGATGCGAACACTGACTTGTTTCTCCAATAGGTTGCATCCATAACACTCTGCAGAGAACGGTTCTGTTTGAAGGCCACTGAAGTAGCCACAGCTCTCACTTCATGTGTCCTTACCTTCAGCAAAGCAAGGTCTTCTTCCTTCAGATGAGAATTTGCTTCTCTAATCAGAAGCCTGATGTAGTAAGAAACTGAGTTCTTAGACATTGGTAGAGAAGGCTTCTTGATAGCACACCATAAGGCTTCTGATTGTCCTCGTAATGGTTTTGACCTTTAGATAGTACTTAAGAGCTCTAACTGGGCAAAGTACTCTCTCCAGTTCGTTCCCCACCATGTTGGAAAGGCTTGGGATCTCGAACGACTTAGGCCAAGGACGGGAAGGAAGCTCGTTTTTAGCCAAAAAACCGAGCTGTAAGGAACATGTAGCCGTTTCAGATGTGAAACCTATGTTCCTGCTGAAGGCGTGGATCTCACTTACTCTTTTACCTGTTGCTAAGCACACGAGGAAAAGAGTTTTTTAATGTGAGGTCCTTAAAAGAGGCTGATTGGAGCGGTTCAAATCCTGATGACATTAGGAACCTTAGGACCACGTCTAGATTCCAGCCTGGAGTGGACAACCGACGTTCCTTTGAGGTCTCAAAAGACCTAAGGAGGTCCTGTAGATCTTTGTTGGAGGAAAGATCCAAGCCTCTGTGGCGGAAAACCGCTGCCAACAAACTTCTGTAACCCTTGATCGTAGGAGCTGATAGGGAGCTTACGTTCCTTAGATGTAACAGGAAGTCAGCAATCTGGGTTACATTGGTACTGGTTGAGGAAAACTGCATTGGCCTTGCACCAGCTTCGGAAGACTTCCCATAAAGACTGATAGACTCTGAGAGTGGATGTCGTCCTTGCTCTGGCAATCGCTCTGGCTGCCTCCTTCGAAAAGCCTCTAGCTCTTGAGAGTCTTTCGATAGTCTGAAGGCAGTCAGACGAAGAGCGTGGAGGTTGGGAGTACCTTCTTTACGTGAGGTTGACGCAGAAGGTCCACTCTAGGAGGAAGAGTCCTGGGAACGTCGACCAGCCATTGCAGTACCTCAGTGAAACATTCTCTCGCGGGCCAGAGGGGAGCAACCAACGTCAGCCGTGTCTCTTTGTGAGAGGCGAACTTCTGAAGTACCCTGTTGACAATCTTGAACGGCGGGAATGCATACAGGTTGAGATGGGACCAATCCAGCAGAAAGGCATCCACGCGAACTGCTGCTGGGTCTGGAATCGGAGAACAATACAAGAGGAGCCTCTTGGTCATCGAGGTAGCGAATAGATCTATGGTTGGCTGATCCCACAGGGCCCAAAGTCTGCTGCAAACATTCTTGTGAAGGGTCCACTCTGTGGGGAAGACCTGACCCTTCCGGCTGAGGCGATCTGCCATGACATTCATATCGCCCTGAATGAGCCTCGTTACTAGCGTGAGCTTTCGATCTTTTGACCAAATGAGGAGGTCCCTTGCGATCTCGAACAACTTCCTCGAATGAGTCCCTCCCTGCTTGGAGATGTAAGCCAAGGCTGTGGTGTAGTCGGAGTTCACCTCCACCACCTTGTTAAGCTGGAGGGACTTGAAGTTTATCAAGGCCAAATGAACTGCCAACAACTCCTTGCAATAGATGTGAAGTGTCCTTTGCTCCTGATTCCATGTTCCCGAGCATTCCTGTCCGTCCAGTGTCGCACCCCAGCCCGTGTCCGATGCGTCCGAGAAGAGACGGTGGTCGGAGGACTGAACAGCCAATGGTAGACCTTCCTTGAGAAGAATGCTGTTCTTCCACCACGTTAGAGTAGACCTCATCTCTTCGGAAACAGGAACTGAGCCCGTCTCTAGCGTCATGTCCTTTATCCAGTGAGCAGCTAGATGATACTGAAGGGGGCGGAGGTGGAGTCTCCCTAACTCGATGAACAGGGCCAGCGATGAAAGTGTCCCTGTTAGACTCATCCACTGCCTGACTAAGCATCGGTTCCTTCTCAGCATGCTCTGGATGCATTCTAGGGCTTGGAAGATCCTTGGGGCCGACGGACAAGTCCGAAAAGCTCGACTCTGAAGATCCATACCCAAGGAGACAATGGTCTGGGATGGAACGAGCTGAGACTCCTCAAAATTGACCAGGAGGCCCAGTTCCTTGGTCAGATCCATAGTCCATTTGAAAATCTCCAGACAGCGACGACTTGAGGGAGCTCTTAAAAGCCAGTCGTCTGACGGAGCCGGACACAAGATCATGATACTGCTGCACAGTCTGTAAACTGTCAATCATGGGCAAGCGAGGAAGTACAGTGACAACCCGATTCTGTCTAGACTGTCTGGGTCGTACAGACAACTCCTTAACGGGTTGCTGAGGTTGCCCACTGCGTCACAACAAGTCCCTTCTGTTGGTTGTTGAACGTCTTCCCCGTGACACATTGACTCCGTAAACAAAAAATCCTCTAACAAGGACTAAGCTTGGACTGCATGTCATGCAACACAGCTCAAGGTCTATGGGAGCAGGTGTGGTAACAGACGGGATTAGCGGCTGAAGTGTAACCAATACCTTCCCTGTAAGCATGTTATGCTTAAATAAAAGTCCATAAGAGGTTATGCAGCTAAAGGCTCCCTCCAAAAGACAGAGTCCTCAAGGGAATATCAGAAGGAGGGAGAAAAGAACTTTCTCATCTACAGGGACCTTATCCTAGAAAAGCTAAGTTCTCTGAGTGAGGGTTCACTGGTGCAAAGCAGCAGACTAGAAGGCAACGTTATGAAACTGCTTGACAGTCTAGTGAGTTGGCAACAACCCAAGATGTGTTGAGAAGCATGCGGTAAGGTATGCAGAGCATGATGTATGCAGAGTATGCTGTATGCAGAGCATGCTGAATGCAGAGCATGCTGTATGCAGAGCATGTTGTATGCAGAGCATGCTGAATGCAGAGCATGCTGAATGCTGAGCATGTAGGAAGTAGAGCCTGCTGTAAGCAGAGCCTGCTGAAAGGAAAGCAGAGCGTGTGCATGGCGTTTAACATTTCTCAGAAATTCCATGACCAGTGCTAGAGTGCTTAATGCATGCTTGCATGGGGTTTAAACCATGGTATGCTGAACAGCAGAGTCAGAACGAGCTGGAACAACAACAGAGGTTTCCTCAACTTGAGGGAAAACCTGAGGTTCAGACTGCATAGGCTGAACAACAGACGGAGCAGAAGGCAGGTGCAAGGGTGAAGGAGGTTGACTCCTAGCAAGAGTTGCACCCAAGGATTGTACCAGCTGAGCGGAGGACGGAGGCGGAGTAGTCCGTTCCTGTTCCTGAGAGATGAGTGGAGCATGAGAAGGTTGAGGCTGCGCAGAACAAGGTAAAGTTCTAGCAAGCTGAGGCTCCTGAGGCGCAAGTGCATGGTGTAGATGAGCTTGCCTAGATGAGGGTTGAACTCGGTGCAGCGCTGGTTGAGCAGACAGACTCACGGAGGGGAGAGGTTGTTGTACCCCAACCGAGAGTTGCACCACTGGAGGAGCAGCAAGGGGAGGAGGAGGAAGAGTGTAACTCTCCTGATCCCAAAGCAAGGGTTGCCTTAAAGAAGGCTGAGGCTGAACAACACTGTGAACAGCAAACTCCGAAAGTGGTTCAACATCGTACGCCTGGCAGATGGAGCTGCGACTGGGTGCAGCGAGTGCAGGCGGGTGCAGCACAGGCTGAACGGGTGCAGGAGTTTGGTGCACCACCGGTGCAGGCGGGTGCAGCATAGGCTGAACGGGTGCAGGAGGTTGGTGCACCACCGGTGCAGGCGGGTGCAGCACAGGCTGAACGGGTGCAGGAGGTTGGTGCACCACCGGTGCAGGCGGGTGCAGCACAGGCTGAACGGGTGCAGGAGGTTGGTGCACCACAGGTGCAGGAGGTGCAACACTCTCAGCACGACACTCACGCATCAAGTCCGAAAGCTGTGCTTGCATGGACTGTAGTAGAGTCCACAACATCATACGCCTGGCAGATGGTACTGTGATCAGGCGGAGCGAGTGTAGGAGGAGGGAGTGTAGGCGGTGGAGCAGGTGCAGGCTGGGCGAGCACAGGTGCAGCGAGAACAGGTGGAGGGAGTGCAGGCGGTGCAACACTCTCAGCCCGACACTCATGCATCAAGACCGAAAGTTGTGACTGTATGGACTGCAGTAGAGTTAACTTGGGGTCGGCAGACACTAAGTTCTGCTGAGGTAAAGCCTTAACAGCAGAGATCTGTTGTGGCAGAACCTTACTCCTCTAAGTCGGAGTGTAATCAACTGATGACTTAGGAGAGTCAGAGCTAACCCAACGACTGCATTCGGGTTGTGAACTTTAACTTCGTACGTCTGGCATAGGTCTGGACTTAACGTTTAAGAAGTCTTGAGACCTGAGACCAGCGTTACTCTGCCTTTATTTTCTCCCCTAATCTCTTCTGCAGACGAGCAAAATAAGGGCTCAATCGTCTGCGGGTGGGAGTGACGGTCTCGGTAAGACACGCCCACAACCACCGAGAATACTTCTGTGCGCCGATCAAGGCCTGCTGAACCCTTATGCCCTTCGACATTGCTTCTCCCCTGGGCTTGGGAGCTTGCAAGAGGTCCCGGACTGGGAGGACGACTGGCGCGCACAAAAGTACCCTCACGCACTAATCACTTATCACTTTGATTTCTGTTTGCACTTATTCCACTGAACTCGAAACTTAAGTGGTTTGTACCTGAAATACGCAATTCTATCCTTTCTCAAAGTTAGTAATTGCGAAAACAGAATTACAATGTAACAGAAAAATCTAATGAAAGATAAATCAGTGGTTGGAAAGAGACTAAACACTAGATCACTCTAGAAACGTTTAGTTTCTTCCCCTAAAGAGACTAGGGAGAAGAGCAAAAATCGATAATGACGTTACTCGTACGCCTGGCAGGCTTGAATGAAACGTTTATCCTCTTTCTCCCTCCGTCTCTATCTCTCTCTCTCTCTCTCTCTTAGAACCTGAGAGAAGAGCCCAATCATATATATCGTAAAAAACATATTATTGTTAAAGGAAAAAACTGAAAAGTTCCTTTATTAGGATCAAAACCATTAAGTTAAGAAAGAATGAACAAAACGCTAGACACGGTTACTCTTACTGCAACGTGAAACCGTGAACATTCTTTCTCTATCGTAACGATAGAGTGCAAGTTGAACGTTCTGAACGTCAACAACTGCAGAGACAAAACAAAACGTTAGTTCAGCTTTGAAAACAGTACGAGACTGTCAAAGAAAATCTTTCAAACTCTGTGGCGGAAATAGCATATGTTAACAGGTAAAACCGAAATGACGGGCTCAAAGTTTATTAACTTCGGTAAAAGACCGCCTACTATTAGGAAGGTCGAATATAAACAAATATAAAAATTAATTTTAATGAGTTTATAATAAAAGGAAGTTAATCGAAGAGGCCTATAAGAGGCGGAGAGATATAAAATAAATCTATAACTTTGTTAAGCAAAATTAAGAAAGAGAGTCTATACTCTCTTAGACACCAACACTTCCGTCTAAGGGAAGGGTCGGCCATTGAAAGGTGAACGAGAGTTCATACTCTCTCGTCACCAAAATTAATCAAATTAATTCCAAAAGCTAACTAAGCTAATATAGAAGTTTTCCAGTAAAGCGACAGCCGAAATCAAAGAGAAATACTTCACCAAAGTCGTGAAAATACTCCAAGAACATAAGCGTATCCCAGAACGTCTTGCCGGAAGCACGACAGAGGAATAATTGAGGAGGTGTCAACAAGAAGTACTTGAGTACCTGGCCACAGGTGGCGCTGGTAAATACACCCCCTTCTAGTATTGTGATAGCTGGCGTATCCCTCCATAGAATTCTGTCGGGCAACGGAGTTGACAGCTACATGATTATCGGGTAAGTTTAATATTGAAAACTATAGTATTTTATTTTCACCAATAGACAAATTTAAATTTCAACAATAGACAAATTTAAATTTTTACCAAAAAGGTATTCTTTAACATGATATATAGTTTATCTTTCACCTGTCAAGTGATCTGAGAGTGGAAGGTGGAAAAAAAAATTATATCTTGTATCTGTAGTGCAAGCCTTGACTAAGCAAGTCTGACCTGCATCCCTTTGATGCATACTCATGGCCAGCTAATTACCCTTCCCCTGTATTGTATTCTTTTGGATGCCTCCCTTCCACAACAAAAAGGGAAAAGAATTTAATAACCTCCTAAAATGCTAATGGAGTATTCCAAATATCCTTGAAGATAACTCTTAAACATTCCACTTGTTGCTTAAGAATAATCATACTGCCCAATAATGCGCCATCAGTTAATCATTTCTACAGTTTGGTCTAGTCTTGAGATATCCTGTACTCTACTAAAAAATCTGCCAAATCACAGTACATGTATTTAGCATTTTCCAGTGCAGAACAGACCACTGATCCAGACAATCAAGTACCAAGTTATTTGATAACTAGGGTTTGTGTATCCTAACTTCAGATCGCAAGTTTTAACTTTTAATATAAATTTAAGTTTGAACCTTTTCACTTTAAATGTCCTATCAACATCTTTTTACAATATTTTAAATGAATGCATAATTTTTTATGTTCAGACCTTACGGATACTTAGTTCAATGGGGAAGCAGTTCTAGTATTGGGGGATGTGATGCAAAAAGAAACATGTAGTAAGTGTCCAGTCTCCTGATCCTGACATTTACCTATACAGTCAGGCCACGCTTTATGCAGGTTTATACTTTGCGGTCTCACTAGATTGTGACACAGAGAACGTAATACCTATTAAATAAAAGATCATATTCGCAATAAAAAATCTTGCAGTGCGACAATTTCAAGCTATTTTGCACTGGGCTTGCTTGGCTCCAATTCCCTCTCTTTCCGCCCAGCTCATCTCAGCTCTTGCTGAGCTGACTCGGCCACACAGCCCTCACTCTTGCTCTGTCTCTTCTCACATGTAGATCTCCCGCATCATCCCAGCCTATGTGTTTTGCCAGACTTGCCTTGCCTTGCCTTTTCTACAAGATCATAAGTACCGTATATACTCGCCTAACGTGAGTTTTGAAGAATAATTTTGAAGCTAAATTCAAGGGGGTCGCATCATACATGAGATATAAAATTAGCATATGCCCTCTCGGACTAGGCTATGTCGTTATTTAAACTGTACAGTATACCCATTTACTGCTATGAAAAATTACAGCTATATGTGAAATAAACCGGATCTCGATTAAAATGGTGTAATATTCACATTTCAGTGTCATATTTGTAAATAAAAACAGCAAATTATAAACTTTTCCAATACTTTGACGAAAAAACAAGTTATGTATGGTTTTATCTATTAAGATCTTACTTGACACTTCAATCATAAACCCATTGTTTACAACTGGCATCTTAGTGCTGAGCATATATTGAGGTTAAGGGGCAAAATGCACAGTCTATGTAATGACCCTCCCAGCGTAATAGCGATGGATTATTTGTTTATTAAACTTTTATTACTTTTTTACTATATTTCTTCACTGAATGTAAATAACGCACAATAAACTTTAAGGCACGGGTGTTAGTATTTATCAAACTAATGTAAACCCATGATGAGCTAGGGGCCGAGCTTGCAAGAGAATGAAAATGCGCTATCACATGGAACATAATGCAAATGACTAGCTTCAAGAGAATCAACAAAATGAAATGCCAACTTCCAAATTAAAAATTATGTTGCTTAAGAGTGCTTGCTCTACTTTAGTGAGAGGAGGGATATGAGGATCCATACTACCTGGTTGGTCTTCTACCTTGCAATCTGGAAGACTAAAAGAGTGAATAGGGATGCAGAATTGCAAGGGTTTGGCAGAAGAAACATCTAAATTACTGTAATTAAATGATTTGAGATTCTACAAGAGGAACTCTACTCTGTTAGATGACCGATAAGTCTTACACAAGTTGTACGTACTTGTGTAAGACTTATCTCAGCGTTATAGAATGTTTAGAGACTAAGAAAAACTTGACTCTGATAGGCAACTGATGTGTCTTACACAAGACAGCATGCCTCTGCATTATGCTCGCTTCACAAATTCCCAATTATGGCTCCCAATGTTGATTTTTGGTTCCATCGTAAAAAAATTGCTGATTTTCCTCGATTATGTGCGATTGGAGGGCCCAGATCGAAGTCATAGGCCAAAAATCTGGAGTCATCGGGGACCATGCTTCGACTGTATTACGACTGTCGAATAAGTATTACGATTATGTTTCGATGATTGTAAAGTTTTACGATGATCCGGTGGTGTGCTAGGGAAATTAGGCCATGCCCCCTTAACGATGTTCGGGAAGTTGCACGCTCGTCGTAAGAAGCGATTCGATTTTCAGGAGCCGTTCAACAATCAACGGAAGATTGCAACCGAGGTTATTTTTTTCACCGATTTTCGTCTGCACATTTTGATCATTGTATTCTAGATTATGATGATCTAAATGCTCTTCGATGATTGAAGACACGTTTGAATGATCGAAGACATGTTCGGATGATCAGAAAATGCATGCTGAAGTTCGTTAAAAATTTCGACAAATGGCAGTTGCCCCGACCATTTAGCGCAGTGCTAAATGGTCGGCCCAGTTCGGGCCGCGTGGAGCCGCGCCAAGAAGCTCGCCCCGCTTCCCGCCATTCATACCAACCTCACCGACGTGACAAAAAAACCCCTTCGGTATTCGGATATTACACCTTCGATAATCGTTATAGGTTGCCAACTACCAATTTTCCTGTCTTCGGGAGCAATCGGGAACAAAATCGTGAATGTGTGAACCCAGCATTATACTGTAGAATGCTTAAGGACTAAATGGGAACTGGAATTGCTAGCCTTTTTCTGAATCTGAGTCAACAATTTATTGATTCTATCTATCCACTACAAAGTTGGTGAACTAGGGGTATAAACAGTCTTGGAAGAATGAGCTTCTGGATTTAACTTAATCAACTTATTAGGGTATTTCTCAGCAATAAGATTATATAAGGTTCGAAAAGGCGATACTGTAATTCCTCCAAGGTCTGCCTCCGTGTTTTCTTCCTCTTCATCTTCCAGTACTGCAGGTTGAATCAAGGTAAAATCAGCTGATTTCCCAGTTTGTTCACCCCATCAAGATTTAGGGGAATCCTATATGTCACACCATCAACATGTAGTAGTGCTTACTTTAGCGAATGGAGAGATATTAGGATCCAGACTACCAACACTTCTGCCTCACGATCTAATTGTCTAACAGAGCGACTAGGATTGCAGCAATGCAAGGGTTAGGCAACAGAAGGGTCTAAAGTAATTGAAAAATTCAAAGCTCTGTGAGGGGCTATCGAATCTGTATTGTAGTGAACTTTCAGAACCCTCCCTGAAAAAAAAAACACTATTGAAACTAGACTCAAATTTGAACTTAGGTTAGGTTGGGCAACTGGGAGGTTTGGATCAGAATTACTATTTTTAAGAGAAAATTTACAGGAATTCTTATTTCAACAAAAGAAGCTAGCAATATCAAGAACTTTTGAATTTCATCAATATAAAAAAAAAATCACTGATTTTGTGAATTATCTAAAGGTAGATGTGTGTCATCATCATCATCATATCCGCTATAACCAACTAGCCGAGTTATTCCGAGATTTTCCTGGAACTTCTCTTTAGCGCTTTAAACTTTTAACTTTATCGGCAGCCATTGAAACATACTTTTCCTTGAAGAGAGACATTGAGGGAAATGCAATCATCGCAACGATACACAAAGAGAATGTGGATCATGATCTCCCAAAAACTATTCCTTTGAACACTCCCCGCAGAATTCCTAACAAATCCAGGGGAAGACATCTTAATGCACTGTACTGTACTGTAATAGGTAAAAAATCTGGCGAATGTCTGAACTAAACTGTAATGAGAGAGAAACTGGGTGGACAAGGAGACTCTGGCTTGTCCGTTCTGTGCTTCTTACCACTTAATGCAAAGAATACTTCATTCCTTTACTGCATGTGTTTATTGACGGGAAGGGAAATTAGAAAAATTTTATGACTGAATGTTGATTAAACCAAGCTTCTAGAGAAGAGGCAATATGAACGTTAGGCAAGTATAGAAATAAGAAATTATATTACTTAAATTCCATTTTTGCTGTATTTTGTAAGAAACCCACAAACTCTTAAGTTCCAATTTGATCTTAGCCAAGCTTACATAATAGCTGCAGGTACAGTATTTTGTTGACCAAATGTTACCCATAAGCATGTAATAACTATGTGATTTTAACTAATTCAAAGAGCTAATGAAAGTAAGCTCTACCTGGAGTATCATCTTGAAATGACAATTTTACACAAATTTACTACAGTGTTCATCTTAACATCAACTGGAGTGCATTTTAAGCCATTGCTAGACTGCAGCAGATTAATTTTTTTATCATACAACTTCCAAAACCATTGATATCTACTATAATGTTTAAAACAAATTTCACTCAAAATCAATGTATGTCATTCCTTCTGTGGAGTGCAAAATCATAAAAATTCTGGTAATAAAGAACACCTAAACTGGAAAGGTTCTTCAGAAAATAACCAAAACTTGTAACAACTGATAAAGCTGTCCACAGATTGACAGTAACACTCCACGTCCCAAGTTAAATGAGAGGAGTGAGGGTAAATTCAATTTAAAACCCAAAGGGACAAAAGTATTCCTAGGCAGGTGAGATACAAAATTCTGGTGTGAAGTTCAATAGTTTCTTAAGTGATATGTTTGCTTAGGACAGCGCCAAAGGTAAGGTTAAGTCGGCTGGCAGGGTCTATGGCTGGAAAAGTCTTTAGTTAGATAAGGAATTAAACATAAATCTTATTACTTCAGCTCTTCCTCTACCCTATACAGACCTTTTTCTTCATGGGCTAGTTCTTCATCCAACACCTTTTTTTCATGATTCTCTGAGTCTTCCTATGGGGGATCCTATGCTCTCAAAGCACGATGCTGCCTCTGGGGTGTTTGTGAGATTATACAGGTTGGAGGGCTCCAGGGGTGTCCCAAACACACCAGTTATGTATGACATAACTTTCTAAGTACTGTAAAGTGATGTTATGATATGTACAATAAAGTATAAAAAAGCTGTGCAGCCATATCAGGATTTCTTTATGGCAAATATTGAGGCCAGTTTTAATCTGCCCCAGCTTGGATGTATGTAATTTGGTCCAAAAAGCAAGGAGATGAGATCTGAGAGGCCATTCAGGGATGAGGTTCAACTGGTGGAAAATCCTCACCAGTTACTGTTGCATTACATAAAGTTAAAAGAGGTTAGGGAAAGGAAGCAGAAAAGAGGTAAATAGAAGGATTAACATGATGCAGTTAAGGGATAAAGGGATGCTCCAAAGACCTAATGTTAATGACCAGAGTCAAGCCTTAACAGATAGTTTTTATTCATAGGCTAATATACAACGCACAGTAAAGTGCCCTTTGCAGAAAAAGTAGGGCTTGACAAATTTAGCTAGGTTGTATTTCTCAATTGCTTCTCTTTATTTTAACCACTAACTATTACAGTAGTCTTAAGCTTATAATACTTTTGTTTTATTTCATTACAAAAAAATAAACTGTTAACTTCTAAATAGTTGTACACACTGAATGAGAGAAACTGTTCCCTCACTTGAATGAAAAATGCAGTGGATTAAATGTTTATCTTATTGAGTTACCATACATAAGATGACACATTTCAAGTAATTTTTGATAACTTGGCAACTTGGTATTTTCAGGAAAAATCTTATCAAGTTATTTGAGCTATTTTCCAATGAAACAGTCATCTCAAGAGATGTTATCTTCAGACCCTTAAACCCCTTTTAGCCAATTTGCAAGCATTAGCACTACAATATTGCAGTTCCAATTTCAGCCAGAGGCCTTGTCATATGCAACCCATCTAAGGTAAGTGCCTAGCCAAAAATTCACTCTTGCATTTAGATTAGTACAACTATCATGTCAATAGCCTTTTGCTTTGGTTGTGAATGAAACTGTGTCAAGTTAGTGAAATTTGATTGTTACATTTTTGCAATCTCTAAATCCTAAGTAACAGTAATATGTATTCCTTACTTGTAATAGTGAGACAAAATAATGATAACAAAATTGATTTGGTGTGATAAACTTACAAAAGATCTCTCATGTCTGCCATTTTATCTCAAAACAAACTTTGATGTATCTTGTGCTGGTGGATAGATCATGTTGACATCTGATTGAACAAATAAGATGTATTATTTCAAAGCCTTCTTAGGGGCAGCTGTTGCCTTACACCCCCTCTAGTGTAATGGTAGTATTAACATTTAGAGTAGATAGGTTTGTGTAATATAATACTGTATCACATTATATAAGGTAAATTGAATTCACATTGATATCCGTCGAGAGAAGTTTTGCAAGGCCAGGTTAGGTTTGAGGGTTTGGGCCCAAATTAGGACAGGACATGGTGCCCACTGATTAGAGTTCAGTTAGAAATAGGATATACTGTATCATGTATCTATTTTGAAATACTTATAAGGTCTTTGTCTAAAACCTATTACCTTAGTGTCAGTGCCTAGAATCCTTAGGCGTAAAAATTGTGATTTCTATTACTTCCTGTATTTTAGCTTGCAGAAAACATACCAGAACTAGAGGGGCACTCAGTAGAGCGCAGACCTCCGCCGCGGCAGCTTTTTTCTTGACCTTGACCTTTGACCTTAACATGTATTAATTGGCTTGGATTTTCATACACTCAAATATGAACCAAGTTTGAAGTCTCTGTGACAACGATGTCCAAACTTATGGCTCATTATGTGAATTTAACATTTTGCTTAATCGTAACCTTGACCTTCCAAAATTTAATAATCTCTGCAAGTTTTATTACTCTACCATTAAAATTGTGGCCAGAAAGCTGTTCACAAGCACACACACCCACAAGGGCAAAAATATAACCTACTTCCAACTTCGTTTGCAGAGGTAATAAGCAAGTTCCACTTATTTTCAATCAGCAAAGCAAGGGAATTTTTTTCACTACTATTCAACAGTTCTACCACATACAAATTCCCTGTTCCAGTTTTTCCAAAACTCAAGATGATAAAGATAGGAAAAACCAAGGATGAGCTGTTTGGCCAAATGGCAATGTCAAAATGTTCACAGTTGTTGCTACGATTATTATTCAGTGTTTTTATACTTTGCTCATAGTTAACCAAATGTGATTAAGTATGCAGGAGAAAAATGTGTATAAAAACATAAAATATGCCTAAATAGATTGAAAGAGCTCCACATTCATATCCAAAACTGTCTTTGTGCTGACATGAGAATAAATTACCTTATTTTTATCATTAGAGAGATTGTACGGATAAAAAATAAAATCCTACCAATTGTATGATACCGTACTATACAGTATAGACTATTAACAGTCATTTATTTCAGTAACTCTGGAGTAAAACACCAGACAGTTATGAACTTACAGGTGAAAACCTATTTACCCATCGCAACGGCAGTAACATCTTGACCTAACCCAACGTACCAGGTCCTTACAAAGCTAGGTAAACCCCCAACTAACCGTTCATTTGACATTGCAAATCATGAAATACTTCTTCGTCATCAAAGCTACTCGGGAGCTTTGGTATATCAGCGGCCAGTTCCTCCAATGAGCATAGTAAATGGCCACCAGCTAACCTAAACTTCCCCACCTAATCTAACCTACAAGCCATGGGGGTGTATGTATGATAGCGGCCACCTGTATGTATAATTATGTCTAACTTAGAATACGGCAGTGTAAGCGGGGGGTCGCAGGGGGGCGTTAGCCCTCCCCCCCTTAGGTAAGTAGGTAAGGACACGGCTTGTAGGTTAGGTAAGAGGGGAAAGTTTAGGTTAGTTGATGTCCCTTTTTAATCAAGGCTTAAGGAACTGGCCGCTGATATACAAAGGCTCCAAGCCGTTTCCTTACCTACTTAATTAACTGGTTAGCCACCCTGCGACCCCACCTTACACTACCCTATTCTAAGTCGGCTGTCAATACAGGTATTCGTTAATATACATACAACCCGTTAGTCGTTTCTCTTGTATGGCGTACACAAATATTTGGTAATTTCAACACTTAGTATTAAACAGGGCATTAAAAATACCGACAGTAGCATCCTGAAACTAAAATAAGTGGGATTTTTGACCTAGCACCTAACAGTAAATTGTAAAAAAAACTTGCATGACATAAAATAACCCTATAAAGAATATTACATTTATCACTCCCAGAAATATTATACAGTAGGAAGCTGCTGGAAGGACCTTCCATCGGGACGACATGGCTATCTCACCCAAAAATATATTTTTCCTACGTCAAAATCCGTTTTAAATTTTCGGGATACACTGTCTTCGACTTAAAGCCCATCATAATGGTATAGTACGGTTGACCGTAGAACTACCTGCATAAAAAGCACCTTTAGTCTAGGCCGGTGTGTAAATGAGCATTTATTACCTCTACTAGATCTCACAACTTTCACTAAAGGTTTTCGTTGCAACATTGCAAAATGACATTCGTCTTCGTTATCACCCGGCACTATAAAGCATAAACTCTACTTCACCTTTGTTTATTGTGAACCGTTCCATGCAATCAAAACTACTTAATTGTACTGAAATATATAAAACAAGCTAAATAATAATAAAATCCTTCCGTGTACATATTTGTCTTATCATAAAAGTTGCTTGTTGATTTAGATATGAACATTGTCCATATAAGATGTTATTTAATCGTACAAAATACTCCCGTTGCAGTTATATAATTTTAAACAAATGCATGAGTTATTTTTTGTTCTTATTCGTTTGTTTCCCTTGTGAAATATGTTTTAACAATTGTATTTTTTTTTCGTTTCAATCGTCTTTAAAACTTTGATAATATGGGTTCGACGATTGTAGTAATCAAAACCGTTCAAAGTACGTTAACGTTAGATACATCACACACATTTTTTTTTTACCCCTTTTCGTTATTGTTATTATTATTATTATTATTATTATTATTATTATTATTATTATTATTATTATTATTATTATTATTATTATTATTATACTATTATGCCAAATTGCAAAATAGGGAACAGACGGTCCTCCAGCATACATACCTAGATATTTTGCTAATAGACATTCTAAAACTTTAGATAATATAGGATTTGTGGAAATTGGTCAGTAATCAACAGGGCTCAAGCTACCATAAAGACATTTACTTAATGGAGTTACATTACCAATGCTCCAATAAGTCTTAAAACCCTTCTTTCTAACTTGCAAAAGGTAACAGACAATTTAGGAGCTAAGAAGTCAGTGGTCGATAATAAACAAAGGAAAACTATCTTTATGTCTACACCCCCATAAGCATGAAGGTCCATCAAGTGTATTTTAATTTCACGAAAAGCTATACTAGTTAGTTTAGCCACAGGGAAACAGAAATGAAGAAGGTCGAGTTTCTCATTACTCTGCTCACTGTAAAACACAACGCCCAAAAGAATTGCATTTTCCTTTGGACAGTGATTGACAACCATCTGTTTTAAGTAAAGGAAGAAGCCCACCACATATGTTTCTCGGTTGGATAATTGAATAAGTTAGCGCTTAATCCAACTCTTATTTTATGTTATCGAACATTTACGTTTGGTTTACTGCTCTCAGAACACGTGATCCCACCAAATTGTGTGTAGTACGTATAAAAGCTATACCTCCTGGCTAAGCACATAGTGTTTTTTTTTTCCAGAGATACCTTCATTTTGAACTCGTCCATTTTCTTTGACATTCTCTTCAGAGAATGGAATTTAGGGTAAACAGTTAAAATCTTACAACTATAAACCGCTCTCTACGGTATGTACTTTATTAACCAGAGTGTAATAATTATCAATGGGACTTAATTCTTGAAATCATACGGAAATTAAGTCTATAAGCTTCAGAATAAGGAATTTAGGAACGGTTTACTCCCAGGTTTCAGGGAATTGAAGCCACTTTCCCTAGACCTAGGTTTATTTACAAACGAGTACTTTTAATAATTTTGCATTTTATTTATATGTTCATAGTAAAGAATAAAAAAGTAAAATACAACCGTAATTATCAAAATCGTTTTATGATTATAATATAATGCACAAAATAATATTAGAATTTTGAATACATCTTAATGATAACTTAGGAGCTGAACTAATCACAGGTTGTTCGATCATATACAGTAGTGTTATTGTCACCATGCCGCGAACAACAATTTATTTTGTGTCTTCGTAGTCCATCGTTATTACTAGTTTAATGAACCGCGGGAATGTATTAGTGTTTGTTAATTTTCAGAGGCTTGAATTGCATCAAGAAATGGCATAAGTGGAGTATATTGAAATATGATCCGGAAAAATTTCGTCAGTTTTGGCATTCGAACAGCATAATCTGAAGGTAAGCCCAATTACCACCCACCCTCTTTAGCTAGGGCATTGCTAGGCCAACCAGTATGGATCTGCTAGCATTTTCAAAACAAATAATCTGGGAACGTAATTATTATTATTATTATTTTTTGTCATAAGCGTGTGTTTGCTTTGCCGTTCACTATATGTATAGTTAATTTTAGTTTATGATGTTAATATACACTAAGACCTAGGTACACTAGGTGGTTTACTTTACTTCCTTTTTTTTTTAAGGGCTGCTTTTCTGACCCTATACTGCAGGGGAACCCTACCTTATACAGCACCTTCATAGTTATTTTATCGTATGCATTCTTAGGCATTATGCATTTCACACTGCATAGGCCTATTGCTCGTTTAATGTCAAATCCACATTGTCGAAGCACTCGGAAAACAAGAAAATCTTCAGTTTCCTCTTGAAAGCCTTACTTACTTACTTATTTATTTACTTACTTTAAGGGCTGCTTGTCTGGTCTTGTGCAGCAGGGAACCCTACTTTCTAAAGGACCTCCACGCTTGTTGTTTATGCTCATTCGGGAGCATTCAATAATTTAACAATGCGTATTGCTCGCTTACTGTTAGATTATCGCTATCGAAACACTAGCAGAATAAGAAAGTCTAACGTTTCTTCTTGAAAGCCTTAATATCTTCAATTATTCGGATGTCTCGTGGGAGCTTATTGCATAGTCTCGGGGCCGCATATTTAGAGGCCCTTGAGCCTACAGTAGACATGTATCTATGTTCTAATAGTTTGAAACCATCTGTAACTATTCTCGTGTCAGGACGATATGTTGGTTGCACAATATGTAGCAATTCTCTTAGATATTTAGCAATTCTCTTAGATAGCTTGTTGGATTATTGTACATATTTTAAACTCAATTATCGCGTTAATCGGCAGCCAATATAGATCAATTAGTATAGGAGTGATCCTTTCTCTAGGTGAGGCACCTTTTACCAGTCTTGCTACTCTGTTTATTATGTTTTGTAATTTCTTAAGTTGTATTTTTGGTAGATTGTAGTAGATGGAGTTAGAGTAGTCAATTCTGGTAATTACACAGTTTATCACAAGTTTCAATATAGAATATTCATCGAGGTACTTTTTTATTTAAGCAATATTTCTTAGATGATAACCAACAGTTTTTACTACATTATTTATTTGGGCATTGAAAGACAAGTTGCAAATCTAGCAACGCCTAGGTCGTGAACTTTACTAGATATCGGCACCGAGTCATTATTTGTGTTTATTTGAATATCACCCAAGCTTCTCACGCTGTTTCTCTTTCCCACCACCATACACCCAGCTTTGTTCTTATTTGATTTTAGTTGTGTAATTGTAATCCATCCTCTAACACTATCAAGGATTCGGTTTAGAGTTTCAGCTGAGTCGTCTATACCATTTAAGGAGAAGTAAAATTTTGTGTCATCCGCAAATAGTTGAACTTCACACCATGCCTTGTAGTATTTTCGATAGAGCAATAGTACAGATGCAGAATAAAATTGGGCCAAGTACACTCCCCCTGAGGTAGTCGGATGTTTAGTAACCCCACTAGAGAACGGAGGTCAGCTGGTTAGTCATTTTCCGGCACAATTTTGATTTGAATGAATAAGAGGCCATTGTTGCAAATGTTAAATTCAATGGTGTTAATGACTTCCGATGAATAAATAGTAAGAGATGAATTGTTATGTTGCCTATTTCTAGCGATTCGTCAGCTGCAGTGATTGGAATTTCCTCTGCAATCAAAGCATAGACATTTATTCAGTATAGTGGTTAACCAAATACCATCCCATTTCAGGTTTTGTTTGTACAAAATGTTAACTTATTGGTTGAACTAAGCTCAAAGAATTAGCTTATAGTAATCATACTGTTTAAATTATACTCTTGCCTACAAGTAAAGATGAGTGTTATTACTTTATAGTTATTCATAAGAAAAATTTTCAATTAGACCAATAGGCTACAATCCATTGTTGATCGGTAAAATGTCACGAAATTTGTTCATTAAAATTATAATGGTTCCCGTAACGAAATTATGAAATTCTCAATTTTGGAGTATACTCAAATAAAGGCACTTAGCTAATTAATAAATGATGGTGTAACTTAACCACATACACACGTATCTATCTATCTGTCTGTCTATATATATATCTATCTATCTGTATATCTATCTATCTATCTATCTATATATACATATATATATATATATATATATATATATATATATAATATATATATATACACAGTATATATATATATATAATATATATATATATATATATATATATATACACAGTATATATATATATATATATATATATATATATATATATATATATATATCTATATATAGTAGTTTATTTATTTCTTTATTTCCTTATCTTTCTCGGATATTTTCCATGTTGGAGCCCTTGACATCCTGCTTTTCCATCTAGGGTTGTAGCTTAACAAGTAATAATGATAACAATAATACTGTATATATATAATATATACAATGATAACAATAATACTGTATATATATAATATATATATATATATATGTATATATATATATATATATATATATATATATATATATATATATATATATATATATATAATGCCTTACATCTATGGTTGGCCCTGTCCAGTTGGCATCCATCAAAATCTCTCCTGACTTGTGGACCCTAAGAATGGGGTCGAGTAACCATATGACGACAGAGCCGATCTTTCTAGCCAGGAAGATGGTCTGTTTACCCTCATATTCTACATTCAGTATATCTCCATTAAACCCAGTGCAACAGCACAACACACCCTAGCTGTTTCATCTGTATTGTCCGCTGGCTACCCTATCCAGGCCTTCTGTAGCCTGGTTAGAGCATCTGCTTTATTCTTCTTCGATGGTACAAATAAGACCCATAGCTTCAACTTGTATCCTTTGCTAATTCTCCAAGGATTTCCAGTTGATGCTTTATGATAATTTCTGACGGCCCCTTTGCTTGTAACCTCTTTTTAATTGTGATTACTGACTTTGCCCAACTAAGTATTTTGGCATATTCTATTTGAAGGAGTTTGTCACTTGGTTCCCATGTTATTTCTAGGATGACACCCTTCAGCTCTGCATCAATATCTGCCATGTTGATATGACCACAAACTTCCTTTGTCTCTACTATGCCCAATTCTCCACAGATCCTACCCCTATCTCTAGTGCTACATGTCGCCAAACTATTAGAATTGTACTACAGTGCCCTGTTTTCCTCTTTTGCACATACCGCATCCCTCTCACTGGATACTCCTTCTTGACCCTCCCCAGTACCTCACTTATCATCACCATGGACCTCTTCCTAACCCTGTCTTCCCATTTCACTTTCTTCACTCTTCTCTTGTGGCTACTGTACACCCCGCAACCAAACCGGTGTCGCCTGGCCAGACCTGACTTGGTGAGATCATGCCCCTCTTGCCCTGAAAGGTGGCCGACGTTAAACAACCGAGACATCATTAGGATGGTTCGAATGTGAGGAGCACGGAAATTACCGATATCACTCAAAGAAATGCTATGAAGAGAGAGAACTTTTTAATAATTTTAAGAAATCTAATCTAATATTATTTCGAAACTAATTCATCAAAATGTTTTATCATAACTTTTTATTTAAATTTTCCTATCCTATTTCTATATAAAATTTTCTTGAATAATATTGGAACTGACTATTCATATTAATATTCATAACACGGAAATAACCTTCGTTTGCATTTTCTTAAGCAATTGCTCTCTCTCTCTCTCTCTCTCTCTCTCTCTCTCTCTCTCTCTCTCTCTCTCTCTCTCTCTCTCTCTCTCTCTCTCTCTCTACATACATACACACTGTAGCCTACGTATTATATGTAGGGACTATAATAATATATCTGTTTCAAGTAGCACCTATTGGGTCACCAATCATTATCAAGTGGTCGTTGTTCAAAATTTGGAAGGTAATGAAGTTTAAAGGTTTAGTTGTTGATTTCAGTGTATTTCTTTGATTTCGATCATGAGCCACGTAGTTCGGTGAGGTTGGGGTCAGCTTTTGTCACGGGCTACTTGGCTCCGGCCCTCTTAGAAAAAAAATAGTATTATTTGCTATATCAATTATATTGGTCTAAGGTTGGAGATTTAAAATTAATCATCAGTTAACATAATCTATATTGTTTCAGAAGTGATTGGTTAAAATAAAATATGTGAAATGACATGCAATGAAAGTTCATTGGTGCATTATTATAGTGATGATATGGTATATAGGATGTAGGGTATAAAAGATTAAACTATCACACATTGTTTACTCAAATTATCTGGTTTGGTGTCAATTTAACCCTAGATGTCAAGAGGACAGGAATCTTCTAATCAATCAATCGATTAATCAATCATATTATCGGGGCAAGTCGCCAAATTCCAAGCGAACCTCCTTCCGTGGTGACGATTGTTCAATGCTCAAAGCTCCGAGTCTGGCTTCACCCGCCCCAAGGCAAAAGGAAATATTTCCTTCGCATTGACTCTTCGTATTGTTACGATTTTATTTGTCGTTTCATGACCAGATGCCCAGCACCTTATTGGTGTTCTCCCGGTAAGCTCTTCAAGAAATCCATTACTCTCGATATCTGTTCAATGAGTCTTTTGCATATTTACTTCGTTATTTATTGTTTTGAAATAGTTGTAAACACCTGGAAAGCAAACTGTATGACATATTGTCATCTTAGTATTTTGTTTTTCATTTACTAAACAACTTCCACCAGAAGGATCTCATCATAACTGTGAGACCTTTAAACCTCAAACATGTGGGGATGGGGGTAGAAGGATATAACGAGGTGGGGGTTAAAGATGATGGTGGAGAGGTGGCAATTGGGTGATCTTAATTTATGGCGTGACGAGGTTTGCATATTAACATTTATGAAGTGATGATGATGATGGTATTACCCCTATTGATAACCTTTGATATCAATGATTCCAACTCGCAATGAAAACGGGCATATATCGTTCGAAGATTGTTTTTAGGTGGTCACTGAACATCTTTGGAACATGGGATCTTCACCCAAACGAAATACAACTCCAACACCAGCTTGCAAAGTAGTTAGCGGTCTTGTTGATCCTTGGGTACATCCAATTAACATGAAATATTGGATACATAAGCATTTAGTTCTTGTGACCTTATCTAACTTTTTCTTGAACTCGAGAGAGAGAGAAAGAGAGAGAGAGAGAGAGAGAGAGAGAGAGAGAGAGAGAGAGAGAGAGAGAGAGAGAGAGAGAGAGCGAGAGAGAGAGCAGCTGCAAGGATAATGCAAACGAAGGATATATCATTCTGACGTATATTAATTACAATAGTCAGTTCCCACAATATTTGAGTATGTTCCATATAAAAATGTAATAAGTAATTCAAATATATCAAGTGTGATTATATTTTTCGATAACTATTCTCGAAAACGACTGCATTTCTTAAAAGAATAAGAGATAAGACCTCTCTATCTCTTTCCTATATATATTTATATATACAGTATATATATATATATATATATATATATATATATATATATATATATATATATATATATATATATATATATATATATATATACACATACAAGTCTACCGTACATATTCCTGTCGAATTCAGGAATCTCTTCTAGAGACTTGAAAGCAACTCTTCTCCACTATGATAGCTGATTAGTGAGTTTGCAACACGTGGTTATCTATCATGAATATATATCAATAACAACGTGTTGCAAACACTAATCAGCTATCATAGTGGAGATGAGTTTATTTCAAGTCCAAGAACAGATTCTGAATTCGACAGGAATATGTACGGGAGAATTGTAATAAACTTGCATTTGTCTTGATAGCATGGTTGGTTACAGTCTCTGCAAGAATGGTTTTGGCTAAGATGCATAGATTCGAATTTCTGCTGTTATCATTAATGAATTTCTAATTGATATTCATTCCCAAAGACTGAATTCGATATTAAATGCCATTCTGGTTGATATTTACATTAATTAAAATCAAGTGTTAGTCATATACATACATATATATATATATATATATATATATATATATATATATATATATATATATATATATATATATATACACACACATATATATATATATATATATATATGTATATATATATATATATATATATATATATATATATATATATATATATATATATATATTTCTCTCTCTCACTGATGGGTGTTGAGTACCAGGAGCCTGTATGGTGAGGAGCAGGTATGCTGGCTGTTTAGTTCGCCACTCACCTGGCTGAAGTGGGGTAATTTCATTTACAATAAATACCTGAAGTATATGCTGTATTTAATTGTAGCACCCCTTTGGCCGACATTTTAAGGTTCTTTACCTCTAGCATCAGGGGCTTTTTTACCTCTTATTTTGAGATGTCTTACTTCTAGCATTTGACGTTCTTTGACCGCTATTTTGAGGTGTCTTATCTCTAGCATTAGGGTTTTTTTTTTTTACCTCTATTTTAGGTGTTTTAACTTGAGCTTTATGACCTCTATATTTTTAGGTGCCTTATCTCTAGCATTATAGGGCTTTTTTACCTCTATTTTTAGGTGCCTTAACTTTAGCTTTAGCGGCTTTATGACTTCTATTTTTAGGTGCCTTATCTCTAGCATTAGGGGCTTTTTGATCTCTATTTTTAGATGCCTTATCTCAAGCACTAGGGGATCTTTTGGCCTCTATTTTGAGGTGCCTTAACTCTAGCATTGGGGGCTTTTTTTTTTTACCTCTATTTTTAGGTACCTTAACTTTAGCTTAAGGGGCTTCATGACCTCTATTTCCAGGTGCCTTATCTCTAGCATTAGGGGCTTTTTGACCTCCTCCTTTGAGTGCCTTATCTCTAGCTTTAGGGGCTTTTTACCTCTTATTTTTAGGTGCCTTATCTCTAGCATTAGGGCATTTTTTACCTCTTATTTTGAGGTACCTTATCTCTAGCATTAGGAGATTTTTACCTCTATTTCTAGGAGCCTAATTTATAGCATTTTGTGGTGCCGTATCTCTAGTATTAGGGGATTTTTTACCGCTATGGTGAGGTAAAAAAGCCCCTAATGCTATAAATAAGGCACCTAAAAATAGAGGTCAAAGAGCCTCTAATAGTAGAAGTAATGCACCTCAAAATCGAGGTAAAAAATCCCCTAATGTTAAAGATAAGATACCTCAAAATGGAGGTCAAAAAGGCCCCTAATGCTAGAGATATGACACCTCAAAATAAAGGTAAAAAGTCAGCTAATACTAGAGATAAGGCACCTCAAAATATAGGTAAAAAACCCTAATGCTAGAGATAAGGCACCTTAAAATAGAGATAAAAAAGACACTAATGCTAGAAATAAGGCACCTTGAAATTATATTCTAAAAAACCCAGCCACTGAGGGGGGGGGGGGGGGGGTTGCCGGCAAGCCAGCCTCAGCTTGGTGCCGGTCCCAAGCCTGGGTAAATGGGGAGGGTTGGCGGCAGGAAAGACATCCGGATATGAAAAATTAGCCAAAACCAATGTGGCCAGTGAATATTATCAGAATCAAATTTCAAGGTGCCTTATCTGGAGTATTAGAGTCTTTTTTTTTTTTCACCTCTATTTTGAGGTGCCTTATCTCTAGCATTAGGGTTTTTTTTTACCTCTATTTTGAGGTGCCTTATCTCTAGCATTAGCTGACTTTTTACCTCTATTTTGAGGTGTCTTATCTCTATCATTTGGGGCTTTTTGACCTCCATTTTGAGATGTCTTATCTCTAGCATTAGGGGATTTTTGACCTCGATGTTGAGGTGCATTAGTTCTAGCATTAGAGGCTCTTTGACCTCTATTTTTAGGTGCCTTATTTATAGCATTAGGGGCTTTTTAACCTCTATTTTTAGGAGCCTTATATATAGCATTAGGGGCTTTTTGACCTCGATTTTGAGGAACATTAATGCTAGCATTAGAGGCTCTTTGACCTCTATTTTAGGTGCCTTATTTAAAGCATTAGGGGCTTTTTGACCTCTATTTTGAGGTGCATTACCTCTAGCATTAGACGCTCTTTGACCTCTATATTTAGGTGCCTTATTTATAGCATTAGATGCTTTTTGAACTCGATTTTGAGGTGCATTACTTCAAGCATTAGAGGCTCTTTGACTTCTTATTTTTAGGAGCCTTATATATAGCATTAGAGGCTTTTTTACCTCTATTTGTAGGAGCATTACATATAGCATTAGGGGCTTTTTGACCTCTATTTTGAGGTGCATTACTTCTAGCATTAGAGGCTCTTTGACTTTTCTTTTTTGGGTGCCTTATTTATAGCATTGGGAGCTTTTTGTCCTCTATTTTTAGGAGCTTTATATATAGCATTAGTGGCTTTTTGACCTCGATTTTGAGGTCCATTACATGTGGTATTAGAGGCTCTTTGACCTCTCTTTTTAGGTGCCTTATTTATAGCATTAGGGGCTTTTTGACCTCGATTTTTAGGTGCATTACTTCTAGCATTAGAGGCTCTTTGACCTCTATTTTTAGGTGCCTTATTTATAGCATTAGGGGCTTCTTGACCTCGATATCGAGGTGCATAACTTCTAGCATTAGAGGCTCTTTGATCTCTCTTTTTAGATGCCTTATTTATTGCATTAGGGGCTTTTTGACCTCTTCTTTTAGGAGCCTCATATATAGCATTAGGGGCTTTTTTTTACCTCGATTTTGAGGTGCATTACTTCTAGCATTAGAGGCTCTTTGGCCTCTATTTTTAGGTGCCTTATTTATAGCATTAGGGCCTTTTTTCCCTCTATTTGTATGTGCCTTATTTCTAGCATTAAGGTTTTTAACCTCTATTTTAAGGTGCCTTATTTCTAGCATTAAGGGGTATTTTACCTCTATTTTGGGGTGCCTTATTTCTCGTATTAGGAACTTTTTATACCTCTATTTCAAGGTGACTTACCTCTAACAAGGCTATTTTACGTCTTCGTTTGAAGGCTCTTCGTTGCTGTTCTCTTCTGTCTGTTCTAGTTTTTCAAGTTCTTTAGTTTTTCGGTTTCCTTTAATATTCATCTGCCAGTTTCCTTAGTTCGTCAATTTCCTTCGAGATTCCATCGTATTCTTTCCTAGTTCGTCAGTTTCCTTCCAGATTTCAAGAGAGATTTCAGTGCCATGTTTCTTCAGTTTGTCAGATTCCTCAGAGAAATCGATGGCATCCATGTCTTTGTCCATCAGGGCAATGGGTAAAGACAGGATGCAATAAATTTTCTCTGCATACGTCATCACGCTAAAGTAAACGACGAGCAACACAATATATTTACTGATACGATCTGGATATGTCCTTTCTTCAATGTCGAACTTTGGGACTATCCTGTTGAAGAACCACACGTCGCTCACCGTTCAGTTGAACCATTCTGTTTCCGTCCTTATTCATTAGTTTCAATAGTCTCCAATTATAGGATATCGTTGCAAAAGCCCAAGCCCAAGGCGCGTACATTATGTTCTTCAAAGCTCGACAACTTTTGCAGCAACCACCAAAACCAGCTGTACATGAAGGTGTTCAGAAGAGCCTCCCGTTGATCCTGTAGTTGTAATACACAATTCTCACAGTCAGCTCCCTGTTCCAAAAATAGCCCTTAACAATGTTCACTGCGTTGCATGCTTAGTTTGAAAAAAAAAGAGATCAGGTCTTCAGAAGTCATTTGAAGCTCGGGGCAGAGCCGTTCAGAACTGCTCCGGGAAGATTCTGTTTTGGAGTCATTTAGAACTCCCTGCTAAATCTATGTCTTCTGAAGCCTTTTGAAGATTCCGGAAAATTTTCTTCAGGTAGGCGTTCAGGAAGCTCCAGGAAGAATCTGTTCTGGAGTCATTCAGAACTCCATGCTAAGTCTACGGCTGTTTCTTCTGAAGGCATTTGGAAATCCGGGAAAGTTTTCTTCCAAAGCCGTTCAGAGATTCTGTTCTAGGGTCTTTCAGAACTCCATGCTAAGTCTATGGCCATTTCTTCTGAAGCCATTCAGAGAGCCGTGAAGATTTTCTTCCAAAGCCGTTTAGGAATCGCGAAAAAACCCTTCTTTCGTTTCAATAAACCTTAGTAACTCATCATCATCATCATCATAATAATAATAATAACATTGATGATATTAATAATAATGATAATGATAATAATGATAATGATGATAATGATAATGATAACAATAATTGTAATAGTAATAATAATAGTAATGATAATAATAAACTACATGACTTGATTTATGGATTTGAGTCTGTACGTTCTGAAGTCGTTCAACGCTCGGATTTGCAATTTGAAGGAAAAGTTAAGAGACTGAATAGGAAGATGAAAAGATAATTAATACTATAATTTATTACTTTCATTATTAAGTAACGCCTGAAGCGTACTCGGCGATCGAACTCGGGCGAAGGGTAATTGACGTTTTCAGCAAACCGCATTGAAATAACCGAAAGCTTCGACTTATTTTTTCAGGTTTGAGATTTAAAACAACCCATTTTCGGTACGAATCGATATCAGAGCCGTTCGAACCACAGAAAAAACGTCTCGGAAAAAAAGCATTTCATGAGTACTTTTCAGAAGAGTTCATTTTAGATAATCAATAATGATGTAATATTCACATGATTTTTCCAATGGAATTATTACTTTCTAGGTTTTTTTTCGAAGGCTATGGATGTTACTATGTGTATATGTTATGTTTCTACTAATGGTTTATATATTCGCACACACACACACACACACACACACACACACACATATATATATATATATATATATATATATATATATATATATATATATATATATATATATATATATATATATATACATTTGTGTGTGTCATCAGCCGTGACTGGTCCACTATAGAACAAAGACCACAGACATGCCACTTTATAAGTTCTTCTCTTCCCTCCCCTGCTTCTTTTACAATCTCTAGGGAAACATTCTACAATCCTTAATGTCCATCAGTTGTCTGACGTTTTCATTATATGTCCTGCCCATGTCCATTCCTTTTCCTTACATGTTAGAATATCTTCTACTTTAGTTTGCTCTCGTATCCATGTTGCTCTATTTATGTGTCTTATTGTTATTATTATCATCATTCTTTCCATAGCTCTTTTAAGTTATAATCAGCTTATATTGTAAGGCCTTTAGTAAGGCTCCAAGTTTCTGATGCTTAAGTTAATACTGTTGGGACCATCTGATTAAATACTTTCCTTTTTAGAAAAAAGACCATTATATATATATATATATATATATATATATATATATATATATATATAATGTATGTATATATATATACAGTATATATATAGATACATATATATATATATATATATATATATATATATATATATATATATATATACATACATGGATACATATATAATGAATCCAAAATCGAAGACAGCTTCTCCTCGGACAGATCGTCCTGCAGATAGTTTTCAGGATAACAGCAGAATTTTTCTCCATTTATTGTTTGGTATCGACATGTGTTTCGGATCACTTCGCAACCCTTCTTCAGGACTACATTGACTTTAGGAACTACACATTAATATAAAGGGTATGGTGGTGAAAATTTTATCATATTTTCACCATCATACTCTTTATGTTAGTGTTGTCTGTCCTAAGTACACACAGCAACAAAACCGGTGTCGCCTCGCCAGACCCGACTTGGATACATCATGCCATTCTTGCCCTGAAAGGTGGCCCGACGTTCAAACGACCAAGACATCGTTAGGATGGTTCGAATGTGAGGAGGAGGGAAATTACCGATATCAGTCAAAGAAGTGTGAGCATTAATGATATATATATATATATATATATATATATATATATATATATATATATATATATATATGTATGTATGTATGTATGTATATGGTAGAGAGGTCTTATCTCTTATTCTTTTAAGAAATGCAATCGTTTTCGAGAATAGTTATCGAAAAATATAATCACACCGATATATTTGAATTCCTTTTTACATTCTTATATGGAACATACTCAAATATTGTGGGAACTGACTATTCCAATTAATATACGTCAGAATGATATATCCTTTGTTTGCATTATCCTAGCAGCTGCTCTCTCTCTCCCTCTCTCTCTCTCTCTCTCTCTCTCTCTCTCTCGCTCTCTCTCTCTCTCGAGTTCAAGAATAAGTTAGATAAGGTCACAAGAACTAAATGCTTATGTATCCAATATTTCATGTTAATTGGATGTACCCAAGGATCAACAAGACCGCTAACTACTTTGCAAGCTGGTGTTGGAGTTGTATTTCGTTTGGGTGAAGATCCCATGTTCCAACAAAGATGTTCAGTGACCACCTAAAAACAATCTTCGAACGATATATGCCCGTTTTCATTGCGAGTTGAAATCATTGATATCAAAGGTTATCAATAGGGGTAATACCACCATCATCATCACTTCATAAATGTTAATATGCAAACCTCGTCAAGCCATATATTAAGATCACCCAATTGCCACCTCTCCAGCATCATCTTTAACCCCCACATCGTTATATCCTTCTACCCCCATCCCCACATGTTTGAGGTTTAAATGTCTCACAGTTATGATAAGATCCTTCTGGTGGAAGTTGTTTAGTAAATGAAAAACAAAATAATAAGATGACAATATGTCATACAGTTTGCTTTCCAGGTGTTTACAACTATTTCAAAATAATAAATAACGAAGTAAATATGCAAAAGACTCATTGAACAGATATCGAGAGTAATGGATTTCTTGAAGAGCTTACCTATAAGGTGTTGGGCATCTGGTCATGAAACGACAAATAAAATCGTAACAATACGAAGAGTCAATGCGAAGGAAATATTTCCTTTTGCCTTGGGGAGGGTGAAGCCAGACTCGGACCTTTGAGCATTGAACAATCGTCACCACGGAAGGAGGTTCGCTTGGAATTGGGCGACTTGCCCCGATAATATGATTGATTAATCGATTGATTGATTAGAAGATTTCTGTCCTCTTGACATCTAGGGTTATTGAAGCCGAATCAGATAATTTGAGTAAACAATGAGTTGATAGTATAATCTTTTATACCCTACATCCTATATACCACAACATCATTATAATAATTCACCAATGAACACTTTCATTGCATGTCATTTCACATATTTTATTTTCACCAATCACTTCTGAAACAATATAAATTATGTTAACTGATTATGCATTTTAAATATCCAACCTTAGACTAAGATAATTGATATAGCAAATAATACTATTTTCAATGAGAGGGCCGGAGCCATGTAGCCCGTGACAAAAGCTGACCCCAACCTCACCGAACTACGTGGCTCATGATCGAAATCAAAGGAAAACACTGAAATCAACAACTAATCCCTTAAACCTCAATACCTTCCAAATTTTGAACAACGACCACTTATTAATGATTGGCGACCCAATAGGTGCTATTTGAAGCAGATACATTATTAGCGCCTAAATATAATGCGTAGAGTGTATGTATGTGGAGAGAGAGAGCCTTACCTTACCTTATTGCCTTATTTTTTGTTTAGGTTCCCCCAGGTCCCTCAGTGTGAGCCACCTCGTATATCCACCAGAGAGTTGCTAATGCATCTTCCGGTGTATTTTGCATCTTCCAGTCTTGGATGGTCTGGGATGCATCTTAGGTATTTATCGAGCTTATTCTTAAACACATCTACGCTCACTCCTAATATGTTTTTTAGATGAGCTGGCAGCACATTAAATAGTCGCTGCATTATCGATGCTGGTGCGTAGTGGATTAATGTCCTGTGCGCCTTTCTTAGTTTACCTGGAATATTTTTTGGCATTATTAATCTACCTCGGCTTGCTCTTTCTGATATTTTAAGCTCCATGGTGTTTTCAGTAATTCCTTCTATTTGCTTCCATGCTTGTATTATCATGTAGCGTTCTCTTCTCCTTTCTAGACTGTATAGTTTTAAAAATTGCAGTCTTTCCCAGTAGTCAAGTTCCTTAACTTCTTCTATTCTAGCAGTATAGGACCTTTGTACACTCTCTATTTGCACAATATCCTTTTGGTAGTGTGGGTACCATATCACATTGCAGTACTCGAGTGTACTACGCACATAAGTTTTGTAAAGCATAATCATGTGTTCAGCTTTTCTTGTTTTAAAGTGTCTGAATAACATTCCCATTTTTGCTTTACATTTAGCCAACAGTGTTGCTATTTGGTCGTTGCATAACATATTCCTATTTAACATTACACCAAGGTCTTTAATTGCTTCCTTGTTTGTGATTGTCTCATTATTAGGTCCCTTGTATGCATACACTATTCCTTCTTTGTTTCCATAATTTATTGATTCGAATTTATCGGAGTTAAATACCATCCTATTTATCTCCGCCCATTCATATATTTTGTTTAGATCTCTTTGTAGTGAGTTCCTATCCCCATCACAAGTAATTTCTCTACTTATTCTTGTGTCATCGGCGAAACTTCTCACTACGGAGTTTTCAACATCACAGTCTATGTCTGAGATCATAATAACAAACAGCAGTGCAGCTAATACCGTACCTTGTGGCACACCAGATATTACCTGGGCTTCATCAGATTTCTCGTCATTTGCAACCACTATCTGTTTTCTGTTTTGCAGGAATTCTTTTACCCTTTTTCCTATCTTTCCCACAATATTATGCTTTCTCATTTTTTTCTCCAATATGTTATGTTCTACCTTGTCAAAGGCTTTTGCAAAATCGAGATAGATCACATCTGTGTCTTTTTCATTTATCATATTTTTGTATATGTTTTCATAGTGTGCTATCAGTTGGGTCTGTGTACTTTTTCCAGGCACGAAACCGTGTTGACCCATATTAAACAAATTATTTTTAACCAAATGGTTCATTATTTTCTTTTTTATTACCCTCTCATACACTTTCATAATATGTGATGTTAGACTAACAGGTCTATAATTGCTTGCCTCTAGTCTTGATCCACTTTTGAAGATAGGGGTTATATAAGCTAATTTATGTTTAACATATATCTCGCTCATATCTACACTTTGTCTTAGCAGTAGTGCAAGCGGCTTCGCGATAGTGTTTGCAGTTTTTTTTTTAACAAAATTGCTGGAACTCCATCTGGTCCGGCTGCCGATCCATTTTTAATTTCGTTTATAGCATTGACAATATCTGTTTCATTAATATCTATATCCGTTAGATATTCAACATTTTCTTCTCTCATTTCTGTTTCATTATTCTCATTCGCAATTCTATTTTTCTGCTAATATGTTGCATATTTCCTTTTTTTTTTTTCATTCGTTAGCCGTCCTTCAATTCTTAGAGGGCCTATTTCTACTCTCCCTTTATTCATATTTTTTGCATAGGAGTAAAGTACTTTGGGGTTTCTTTTTATATTTTGAAGTGTCCTTTCTTCTAAGTCCCTTTTTTCATTTTCTTTCGACTGTATACTCTTTTGTTCTGCATTTTCTATCTTACATTTTATTTCCCTCATTTTCCACACAATTTTTTCTTTTGCAAGATTTTTCTTCCACTTTCTAATTTTCTGAAATAAGATCCTTCTGTCTCTTGGTATGCACGTCTTTTGTTTATTGTTTTTTTTGGTACATATTTTTCAACAATTTTCTCCAGTATTTTGTACAGTATGTCCGTATTTACCTGTATATTATCACTTACAAATACATTTTTCCATTTTTTATTCAGTTCTTCATTTATTTCTGACCATTTTATATTCTTACTGTAAAAATTATATTTTCAATATCCTTCCCAAAGTTTTGTGCTTTTATTAATTCTGCGATCACTTGCTTTGGAATGGACTATCAATTCTATGACATTGTGGTCTGAAATTCCCGTGTTATACACTATTATTTCTTTAACATAATTCACCTCATTCACAAATACTAGATCTAGGACATTTTCCTTTCTTGTTGGAATGTGGTTTATTTGTTGCATATTATGTTCTAATAGCATATCTTGAAGCTTTTCAAATTGCCTCTTATCTTCTGCGCTACTATTACTCTCTTTTTTATATGCATACATACAACCACTTTCTTCTATCTGTTCTTTCCAATCCACGAAAGGAAAGTTAAAATCTCCGGATAGGAGTATATTCCAGTCTTTATGGTTTCTACATATATCATCTATTTTTTCTATTATTATGTGAAACTCCTTAGTGTTTGGGGGTCTGTAAACTACAATATTCACTAGTTTTTCAAACTAGTGAGAGAGAGAGAGAGAGAGAGAGAGAGAGAGAGAGAGAGAGAGAGAGAGAGAGAGAGAGAGAGAGAGAGAGAGAGAGAGAGAGAGGGGGGTGGGGATGCTTAGGAAATTGCAAACGAAGGATATTTCTGTGTTATAAATATTAATATGAATAGTCGGTTCCAATATTATCCAAGAAAATTTTATTTAGAAATAACATGGGAAAATTCAAATAAAAAGTTATGATAAAATATCTTGATGAATTAGTTTCGAAATGATATTAGATTACATTTCCTAAAAGAATAAAAAAAAGTTCTCTCTCTTTTCATATATATTTCATTCATCATCGCATTTCTTTGAGTGATATCGGTAATTTCCCTGCTCCTCACATTCGAACCCTCCTAACGATGTCTCGGTTGTTTGACGTCGGCCACCTTTCAGGGCAAGAAGAGCATGATCTCTCCAAGTCAGGTCTGGCCAGGCGACACCGGTTTTTTTGATGGGTGTATATGGTGCCACTCAACAACAGAGTAATGGACTACCAACCTCCCATATATTAAGAATAACTCCATCCTGCTTAGGCTGCCATGGACCTCTGGGATTTTATTCTGATTCTCGAATACAAGTCTCATTACATTGCCCTTGCTCATCTTTAGTCCTAGAAAAGTCGGTGGTTTTGCTGTTAGCCCAAAACATCTCAGATATTCCAAGAGCCCGTTTTCTGTCTCCACTGTTTCATCAACCTGAATATCATTCAGTGTATGAGTTGATACCAGACATCACTTTTCAACTCTTCCCCAGGATTGTCTTAAGGACCACTGCCATGATACGTTCTGCTGATTTCCGTCCAACTCTCAACGTCCTTGGACAATAAATCTTACTCTTGTACTTTACTAGCTTATATTTCCACAGCTTTTTGGAAATATGATGGGAGTAGCCCCATTATCTGTCTCCACACACATCTGTGGCATTGTCACCACATAATTATTCAACTTCTGTAAGTCCAGTACCGGGTGCCATTTACCTTTTGCTGCCTTCATAACTGTCATCCAGTATGCCATTAGCAATCAATCCATCAAATACCCTTGAAATTATTCTTTTATACCTCCTTCCAATGAATGTTCATAATCAGCTCACTTTGCTCATCAGGATCAGATGTTCCCCATCTTTCTAAAAGTACTCAACCGTTCAATACTTACAGTCAAACTGAACGTGGGAGTACATGTCCTCGATTGCAAAAGGGATAGGTTCCTCTCCATGGCTTGTTGGCTGAACACCACTATCTGCTCCCTTGTGCTCTACATTCATCACGCACAGTCTTTTTAAACCCCTCTCTATCCTAGCCTTCATTAATATGCTCAGTTACCCTTTATTCTAGTGCTGCCTTTGACTGTGTTAATAATGAGGCCCTTGTTTTAAAACTCAAACAGTTGGGAGTGGGTGGGTAGTTTCTTGGCATCATTATTAAATTTTCAAATAATAGATCGCAGAGTAGTTGTTGATGAGCACCAAGGTGAGTATAGGAATGTGATATCTGGTGTTCCTCAGGGTAGTACTCTTGGTCCTTTACTTTTCATGCTATATACACATGACATGTGGTTTGGCCTAGAAAACAAGCTTGTTGCATATGCAGATGATGCTACACTCTTTATCTATTAGTACATGGCCTGGGCACTTCCTCCAGAGTTAAGTGGTATGAAACTTGTCACATACTCGATCATTTTGAAGCCTATCTACCAACTTGGCCTTGGTTAACCAGGCTATCAGATCCCCCTCTCCACTATACGGTCTCATCACATTCCCACCAAATTTGATTTTTCAGAGTATGGTATAAGCCTAGATAGCTTTGGGGATTGCTAACAAATTGTGTTGGCTTAACTGCCTATAGCCACTCTACTTGCAGCAAGCACTGACTGCAAAGATAAACTAGGTGTCTTACCTCCTCAGTTCCACTGCGTATGGTCGACGATCATAAGGGCAATGTAGGACTCCCAAACTTGACCCAAATCCAGTCGGTCTAAATCACTAAGTTAACTGCAAAAATTGCATTTAAAGATGTGAAAATTGACTCTCATCCAATCATACTTACAAAAGCAGGGGATATGCTCTTCTAGCAAAAATAAACACCGTACCTCTTGTTAAAGTCAGAGTTCCATTCATGCTAAATCATGAGTTCATTTCTACTTTTGGTAGTAATTGAGCACTTCTAATTTTCATGTTAGAATACGCCCTTACTTATAAGTCTAAGCGCACTTCTTTTTAAAAATCATTTGTACTCCTACTTTTATAAAATCTAAGCGGGTTCAAAATTGAAGAATTATGAGTATTCTCTTACTCGAAAAATAGGAGTGCATATTCACATGCAAAAGTAAGAGTGCCAATTTATTTGAGAAGGTTAAAACAGTTTCGAAGCTAGTGTATTCTGGCTGTACGTGCATATGTACCCTGATTTTAATTTTTATTTCTCAATAGTTTTTGTTTGTTTTAAAAGAATTAAACATACATTTCCTCCTAATAAACAATTGTCTTATGTAAGATACATATCCCATTTTCAAACTTTCTTGTTTAAGATCTTTCCTGTTTTATCACTTCCTTTTTTATAATTGTGTACCCGAGCCGTCACACACACACACACACACACACCCACCCCTTCCCACCCTAACCTTGTCCTTAGTACAACCTGTTGGTTCGGCAATTTTTGGGAGAGTGGTTTCCGAGCGCACATCTCAGGGTACCCCCTCTCACATGGATATGACTACTCTCCCACCCCTGAGCGTGGTTTTATATGTATATATATAATATATATATATATATATATATATATATATATATATATATATATATACTGTGTGTATATGAATATATATATATATATATATATATATATATATATATATATATATATATTCATATACACACAGTATATATATATATATATATATATATATATATATATATATATATATATATATATATATATGGGGGAGATTCTGCCTTTATGCTCAAGACAGACAGGGTTTTACAATACACATATATATTGGGATTTATTATTGTTGAGATAAAGCTAGCCTTATTATTCTTGCCAGGCTGTGGCTTACAGAGCACTCAATAAGTTTGGATATCTGAAGCCTATATATTTTGTTGGGGTCGTATCCCCTGGCGACTGGTCTTGCTACTTCACACCTTGGTGTTCAATCTGCTATTGTATCGTATTTATAGTGTTTACATTATCTAATAAACGACTAATCAGTTCCTTATACAGCGCTTTGAATTCATCACTCAATGCAGAGAGACCGACCATCCGTTGACCTTTCGTCTGGCAATTCAGTTATTGCGCTTCGTGTAATGTTAAATATTATGATTGAGGCTGTCTTTATACAAAGATATGGGACAGAATAATATCTTATATTTAAGAAAACAAGGCAAATGACACAAAGTAGTTCATTGCAAGAATTATGTCACTTTATTTAACAAAAATCTGTATTCATATATCTCCTATATACAAAAATATACATAATTAAATAAACAAAAAAAGTTTAAATCACGGGTATCGAAGGTACATAGGATATGAAGGAAGGACATGAAGAAAATTGAAAAGAATGAAAAAAAAAAATGTCTCCAACAGGCAGAGAGAAAAGTCACATTAGCAGCCGATGTGTTGTTGGCGTCCTACCGTTGACGGTGAAGATCAACACTTTGGCGTTGTCAAAAAAGTCCAAAATTAGAAAAAAAGGGAGATTCTGCCACTGTGGGGGACTCGGTTACTTCAAACATTATGAGTCTTACCAATGTATGCTTTTTAAGCCTTTCCAAAATAAGAATTACTGTCGATGCATTTTGTTATAAAGGTCTTCAACGAATTTCCTAGGCTGTAAAAATTCGGTTTGACAGGACATTTCAGGTAGTCACTCTTCATTTGATGTTCTTTGGCAATTGTTTAAAATTTGGTAGTTAAAGGAAATAATTTTGAAAAGTGCATAGTTACCAACCATCTAAAACAACTTGAAAACTATAAATCATCACCAATTAAATTCCTGGTATGTCACAAAGCTGTTGAAACTAACGACAGGAAATTGCTGGTAACTAATTGACCGAGTTTTGCAAAGGAAATCACCAGTAAACTTGATAGCTTTGCCAATGGAAAAGCGAAGCTAAAACTATTACAATTGGCACTTTTAATAAGATTACCTGACACTTATCTAAGCATCCGATAAAAAAGGGGTCTGAATTTCATGAAGCACTAAACAACATGGCATAGCCTAAGTTAACCTTTTAAAAAGGAAATTACTGCTATAATACGAATGGCAATATTTAGCATGTGACTGACAATTACCGCATTTTCGTAGTTTTGACACAATTCTCGATGTCCACCAGTGACAAAGAAGGCTCCATTAACCTTACAGTATGCTAAAAAGACAATAAACACAAATACATAAGGTACAGTCCCAGCGTCATAGTGTGAGAGAACATCCGTAGGTTCGACAAGAGTAGATACGAATCGGGAATACAATAGAATACAACGTGTAACCTAAGAATATCAAAATGAGACACTATTCTCAAATAACAATCGATACATAATTTCACGTCATGCAAATAATGGAATGTTCATTTCGTGAGACAATGTTCAAAGTAAACTTCTAAACTCTTACCAGCACAGCTCAAGCTGGAATAATATAGTATAAACTAAAGGGTATAAGTGTGTGTATATACAGTATACTGTATATATATATTATACGAAGAGTACTAGGCAGCCCGTCGAAGCATGATAAGTGGTATTAAGTGACTCCTTAAAAGTCGAGCTACATATATATGCTGTATATAAATGGGGTAGGTAGGCGTTGGGAGCCTGTGAACGTACAGTGTATGTCAAATACTGGAATCATTCGAAGTTCTTTTGAAGTGTAGGTGTGGTTATTATGAATGATCAACCTCCCGAAATACTAATGCATGTATACATATACATTCATACATACGTATGTACTGTATATACATACTGTATACATATATATGCATGTACATACATACTGTATATGAAGAGATTAGTTTTCAGCCTACTTTTGGTGTGCAATTTGGTTTGTGTGTGATCGGGAAGATATATGTCTCACTCACATGTAAATATATCCTGAATGAAATACCCGAAAAGACCCATTTTCTGCCAAGTCTTTCAGTTATAATACTCAACAAGAATAGAAAAAAAAAGAAATTATCTTAGTACTGACAAGGTTTTCCTATTCAACACAGCAAATGGAACAGCTGTGCAGCAGCTTTCTCACGTCTCTACATCCTAACAGTACAGCAGTTTGAAATATCTATGAAAATAGTTTCTAAAAAGGGCAGCTAGGATTGCATCTGAAGTAGAGAAACTCAACAAGAAAGAGACTATGCTTGCTTTATCAAGGAAAGAAGAAAAATAGCTTAAGCAACTAAGACAAAACAATAATAATTAAGTACGCTAACTTTATACTATACTCTGACTAGCACGGTAATGTCAACAACAAAACAACAAAAATATATAAATGCAATTTCATCATATTATCCGTTAGACTCAAAACAAAATATTAACCATGAGATTAACATATGCATTTTGGACTTCTCGAGACGCTGGTTTAAGGATGTTTCCCCAAAAATATCCAATTTAAAGTTTCTGATTAAAGCAAAAACCTATGAAGGGTTTACTGCATTACTTCTGAGTTAATGAAGATTGGCTTAAATTCAGTTGCGGCTTTATATATTTATATAATTCAGCAAAAAAGGAGAAAGAAATCTACTTTATCATATAGCCTGAGACACTATACATACTGTACATATAGTATAGTGCAGTTCGGTGATTATACTAGAAATATGGCAAAATAAAAGAGTATATATATACATTACAGCTAAAAAATTTGCAAAATAAAATAAAACTGTAAAATAAAATAACATTTCTACGAGTTAACCCAAATACCGATCGGAATGCGCGGCTTTGGGAGTCAATTTATGCCTTCAGCTTTACAAGATCGTCCCACGAGAGGGAAACATTTAATGAGGGTTCTCGTGTTGCCTTCTCTACTTAACATTGGAAAATGGCTAAGTTTCTCTTTTGAAAAAACTTATCCTGGGGCCTTCAAACAGTCTTCGAACTTGATAAAAGACGTCTCGTAAAGCTTGGCCTTCAAGTTGTCAGTAATTCAGGTACTGTAGCGAGTGGCCGAGGAAGCCTTCTGAATTGGCAGGCGAGATCTTGCCAAAATATTGCAGGTCCTTTGCTTTTAGTCTAATCTATTCCAAAGGTTTCCTCACGCCACGCTCTTCAAATGAAAACGAGTTCGCGGCTTCTTTCACCGTCAGCAGCCAATCATTTTAAAACTTAGGACACCAGCACTGAAGTCTGACTCTGCAGGGTAGAATGCAATACTGAATGGCGCGCTAGATGATCACAACAAACGGTTCGTTTGCAGATTTCCAGACATACTCAGTTATCAGATATATCGTATACTGGAGAGCAGAAGGTGGCACATGCACAATAAGAAGGAAGATTCGGCTCTTAGCGATGCTTTCAGTGGAAGAAACTTTTTTCCCCAGGAACTTCGTGTAGCGGAGTGTGCGCTTCACATACAGTATCCACTGTAGGTGCGTATGGAATCCTCAGTGTAGGCCTTTCCTGGAATGACGCCGGGGTCCTTGTGGTGTTTGGGACAGTGGTGGGCGTGAGGGCACTGGCAAAGAGTGTTGGTGTTGACATCCTCAAACTGGGGTCGCTTTTTCACCGTAAAGAGCCGACAAGGTTCCTTGCGTTGGCATCTCAGTCTCTGTAAAAGAAGAATGTTCGTTAGATATGATTTCTCTCTCTCTCTCTCTCTCTCTCTCTCTCTCTCTCTCTCTCTCTCTCTCTCTCTCTCTCTCTCTCTTTCTCTTAGAAGTGGGCCTCTGCGGGGTAATACCCTACCCTGTATAACATTTCAAATATTGACCTAATCCACTTAAAGCAGTTCCAGTAATGATCTAATCCACTTAGAAGAGGCTCTTGACGAGGCAATACCCCACCCTGTAAGTGTAAAGCGTTTAAGATATCGACCTAATCCACTTAAAACAGTTCCAATAAAGACCTAATCCACTTAGAAGATGCTCTTGACGAGGCAATACCCCATCCTGTAAGTGTAAAGCGTTTAAAATATTGACCTAATCCACTTAGAAGAGGTCCTAGACGAGGTAATACTCAACCCCGTCAAACAGACATCATCTGCTTGTCTATTTTCCCTAAATCCATACTCTCAGCTACCCATAAAGGGGAGGTGTCAACGACCTATTGCCCCACCCTGCAAGAATATTCAACTGGCATTCTATAGAGACAACGTATACTCACACTCTGAGGCGAGCAAGCGAAGCTATATTGAAAGCCAATGCCCTGGTCTGTCTGGTATGCCTGGCGCTTGATGATGTATGCCACGGAATTCTTGGGGCATACGCAGTGCATGATCTGCTGCGTGGCGTTGTTGGGGTACGTGATGAAGGTCCAGGTCACGTCGCGGAAGTACCGGCATTTCGGGAGTTTCTTGGTGGATTCGCAGATCTGTGGGGAGAAAGAAATGGACTGCATTGTAATGGGTGCGTGTGAGTATCCACTTTTAGTCTATATATATATATATATATATATATATATATATATATATATATATATATATATATATATATATATATATATATATATATATATATATATATATATATATATATATATATTTATATACATATGTATATATATAAATATATATAAGTATATATACTGTATAAATATATATAAGTATATATATGAATATATATAAATAGATATATATATATATATATATATATAAATAGATATATATATATATATATATATATATATATATATATATACATATATATATACAAACATATATACAGTATATACAGTACGCATAAGAATCACTGGAACACGAAATATTAAAAAAAGATAAATATACTAGGAAAAAGAAAAGAATGCAGGCATGTAAGTCCTGACCTGTTTCGTCTTATATTTTCAAGATATCTTAGAAAACATGTAAAATGAAACTAGTCAGGAATTACAAAGTTCTAATGATTCCAAAAGGTTTTCAAACCTACACACACACACACACACACACACACACACACACACACACACACACACACACACATATATATATATATATATATATATATATATATATATATATATATATGTATATATATATATATATATATATATATGTATATATATATATATATATGTGTGTGTGTGTGTGTGTGTGTGTGTGTATGTTTGAACTCAAAAGTAAGTCGTGTATACATACCTTGAAGTGTCTGTTCTTGTCTGTGATGGTGTGGCCGTCCGAAGGTACTAACGTAGAACTGCAGGTTTCGCTTCCAGGGCATCGACACTGACGCTCGATTCTCGGAGTATCATAGGTGTCAATTTTATTGCAAACTGACCAGGGTGAACATACGGGCAGTTCTTCTTCCGTCTTCTGCGAGAAGATAAAAGTTTGAAATATAAATAACAACTTTATTTAGGGGAATGTTTGGCGATGAGGCAGATTGCGAGTATGGAAATGATGAAAATTCTTGTGTTTAAATTAGAGAGGATTATTATTTAAGTTTACCATTTGTGTGTGTTGAAATGGTTACAAATATGCATGTATTTTCGCCATCCATTGATGTTAGAAGAATTGATATGCCTTGTAACACTAGCTTTTAACAAATTACGTTGATAACAACAACGATAAAGGAACTTCTTGCTATTTAACATAAGCTTAACATACCAATGGTTATTATCATTAATGTCGCCATTAGCCTAATTATAAACATAAAACGAATAATAAGAAGAAAACGAAGATGGAAGAGAAGGAAAAGAACAGATGAAACTGACACAATTTCGCCTTTCAAAGAATTGCCCCAGGCCCGGACGTTCTTAAGGGGGCGTGGAATAATGGGGCTAAGGGTGGATGCTGGTTCTTTTCGTTCGTAATGGGGAAGGGGGGGGGGGACCCCACGACAAAGGGGGAACGGGATCTGATCTGTAATAGGCGAGAGATGCTATGATGGACTAAGGGTGAAGCCGAGTTATTAAGACGCCGTGACTAACATGGGAAACCTGTGCAAAAAGGTGATGTACATATCCATATGTGGTTTTATGCGAAGCCAAATGAACATTAGGGTGTATTTTTATAGTCATAACGCATCTTTGAACTTCCTGCCTTCGTCTTACATTTTGGGGGCGGATACGGTTCCTGGTGAAAGTCTCGAAATCAAAGAGGGAAATAAACTGTCAATGCCTGGTGAGATTCGAACCCCTGGGTATGGTGGAAAGAAAGGGGTAACGGTTTGGCAAAGATACTCCTTGCTTCAGCAACATTGATAATAAGTCTTTTGCTAAAGGGTGATATACTCAGGATCAGATAATTTATTTTGCATAACCATGCTAGGTTTAAAATGTTGTTAGATTAACAAAAGGGTTTATAAATGAATGACGATTTTATTTGACTCTTGTCATGATTTTGTTTAATATATGAAAATAAGTCTGAAATATGACTATGCTTTTGGTTTGTAAATGCCTAAAGAGTTTTAAATTACGCCATATAAAGATGACAAATTCTGACAGGTGGAGAGGATATATTTAAAAAACGGCCACAGTGTATGTTTTATGAATTAAAAAAAAAGAAGAGATACTTAAACTTCACATAGACAGAATGCCCAAAGAGAGCTTTAAAAATAGAAATACGAGAGAAAGAAAGATGAAATTGAGAAGACTATTGAAACTGAAAAAATCAAACTTTGGTACAAATGTCCAAATTAGCAGTTTTAAATTGGGAGAAAAATCGAAATTACGATAGTAGCTGAAATTGTGAGAAAATCGAGGGTCTACCTGACCGAGAAATATATATATATATATATATATATATATATATATATTTATATATACGTGATTTTCAGTCGGAAATTTAACGATTAATCGTACCCCCATTAAAAATATTTTGTCTGTCTTGCGTGCATTTTTAATTAGTAGAAAATCGAAATTCCTAATTAACTTTACGAGTATGTATAGTGGCTAGAGGAAATATACACAATGTTGATCATACAACTAAAAGATACTCCGTCACACATCATCTCCTAGGATGTAAAAAGTGGGGCGGGGGTTGGGGGCGGTGCTTGCAACCTCACCCTTAAGGATTTACTGAGAAACGAGAAGACTAATGTCTTCTGGCGCTACCTCCTTAAATGGAAAAGAGGTGTACGGTATATATATATATATATATGTATATATATATATATATACGTATATATACGTATATATATATGTATATATATATATATATATATACGTATATATACGTATATATATATATATATATACGTATATATACGTATATATATATATATATATGCAGTACATTTATTCATATATGTATGTATATAAACACATATACAAACACACACATATATATATATATAAATATATATATATATATATATATGTATATATATATATATATATATATGCAGTAAATTTATTTGTATATGTATGTATATATACACATACACACACATATATATATATATATATATACTTATATATATGCAGTACATTTATTTATATATATGTATATATATGAACACATACATACACACAAATATATATATATATATATATATATAAATACATTATATATATATATATATATATGTATGTGTGTGTAGGGAGAACAGAAATACATTAGATGTCTCATAAATACAACCCATTTTCAAAGAAAGCATAAATTACAACCTGATTAGTTTCATAAACAAGTTTCTTTAGTGGGAATTACAATTCGAGCCAGCCACAGTTGCGTTTTAGAGGTAAGAATTGTATTCACGTACACAGGCAGCTTTTTTTAGATTTTATTTTCAGAACTTTTACTTATTAAATAACGATAATGTCTTCAAGGGATTGTTTATTATTTGAACAAGATTAAATTTAATTATGAATAATAATAATGATAACAATAAATTTCATCAGGATCCAAATTATTATTATTTGATCCCTTTTAGCTGAGTTGGTTGATCATGTACGAATTTAACAACAACAACAACAATAATAATAATAATGGTAACAACAATAATAATAATAATAATAATAATAATAATAATAATAATAATAATAATAATCGAAATCACTACGGTAATTTAGAAGTTTTAATCCAGCTGTGACCAAGTTGTGGAATGATCTTCCTAAGCGGTTAGTTGAATCGGTAGAACTTCAAAAGTTCAAACTTGCAGCAAATGTTTGTATGTTGAACAGGCTGACATGTCTTTTTATAGTTTATATATGAAATATCTGTTTTGATGTTGTTACTGTTTTTAAAATATTTTATCAATTGTTAATTATTTCTCATATCATTTATTTATTTCATTATTTCCTTTCCTTACTGGGCTCTTATTCCCTGTTGGAGCCCTTGGCCTTATAACATCTTGCTTTTCCAACTAGGGTTGTAGCTTAGCTAATAATAATAATAATAATAATAATAATAATAATAATAAAAACGACTGAATGTCTCCCGAGACTTAAACGAAAAAAACCGAAAATGACTTCTGCGACCGCGTTCGAATCAGGAGGTTCAGAAGTTGGAATGTCAATTCGAGAAACACGACTCTATCTATCTCTCCTTCCCTTCCCACCCTGCTCCTCACCCCTCACCCTCACCTCATTTGATATTAATCTTGACAGAGACCCGCCGTAATCTGCGGACGCCACACTTAACCGCATTTCCCGAACGCGGAGAAAAACCGCAGGCCTAAAAATAACCTCTCTGAACTCACTCGTTCCTCAGTTATGACGAACATCGATGACAGTCGAGAACGTAATGGCTAATGTTGGGAAAGATTACGAACACGAGAAAAAAAAAAACACACAGACACACACACACACACAATGGCTTTCCGGAACAGGCTATGAATATCTTAGCAATAGCCAGGCACCAGCAGTGTCATTTCGAAAGAAAAACATCATGTATAACATTTGACAACAAATAATAACAGCATCAATAACAATAAAAATGACAGCAGAACAAGAGCAGCAGGCATCCTGGCTACGTAACTTCATTATTTTCTTCTTTCTGAGAAGGATTCTTCCAACCCTTATTTTCCCATTAAAATAGTTGATTTCCTCTCATTTGGTGGGGGTGGGGGAGAGGTGTCATGACCCCCCCACCCTTTAATGACCTCCATGACCCCCCACAACCCTCTATCCGCCCTCCTTTCACACGCATGCGCATAACACTAGACCTATTCTGCTGCGACGACCAGTCTCTTTGAGCGAATGATCTGGAAATATCAGATGATTTTCATTTGCAAAAGTCTGGTGTAGATTAACGGTTGGATGTACGCTATAAAATTATAGAAGAAAATGAATTAATTTAATCATATTCTCTCTCTCTCTCTCTCTCTCTCTCTCTCTCTCTCTCTCTCTCAATAGTATTTTATATTACCTGGAAAATTACCCTTTAGGTAGCAAGAAAAATAAATAGGGTGATATGGGTGTTTGGATATATGTCAGATGTTCTTACAAGATTAAATAAGATAAAAGATAATAAATCTAAAACAAATGTAGTTTTAAAGAGTATTCCGTTTTAAGGAATGAAAATCTGCTTCAGGAATAAAACACACTCGCAGAGAAAACCCTGCCAATAACTCCAACGTACTTTACTCCCATTTTTGGCTTAGTCTCTTCGAAGCATTAAGGCATTTCCGATATTACCAAAGTCTCGTCCTCCCATCCAATTTTCTAATTAATATAAGATGATGCAGATGCAGGATGTAAGTTTCTTTCCGCCTCCTTAACACTCACATGGTTTGGCATCTACTTCTTTCTTTCTGTTGCACAGCTTTGGTATTTTCTCCTTGCTCCTGGTTTTCATATCTCTTATAACCTGTTTTCTTTCAAGAAGCTGGAATTTTGTCGCTTTCTTCTAGATGAAGCTGTTCTTTTTCCCATTATTTCCTTTGTCCCGTCGTCGAGCGATAATGTATGCAGGGACTGTTGAACCAAATCCCTTGTATGGAAGTGAAGTGTGGACGTTGATTTCAAAGAACAGAAAAATAAATTTGAAGTTTTGTGGTCAGGGAAAAGAACTAGGCAGGTAGAGACGGGATTGAAAGGAAGGAAGGGTATGTTGCCAAGTGTTTCCAAAACCTAAAGCCTTATTTTTTTTTTTGTCTGTTAATATAAACGAGTTCGATATATTCCCTTGTCCTTTCCAATCTGTTGTCTTGAATTTTTTTATAGCAATTTTGAGCGCAAGTTCTTCTGTTGATACTTGCAAAAGTTCTTCAAGTAATTTTTTTGTGGCCCCAACTGAAATGATCAACACTTCATTTTTATTTTCGTTTACAAGACGAAAATCACATCTCATGCTGTGACAGCTTTACTTCTTTATTGTTATGAAATGGGGCATGCATTTATGTCTTAAGAATCACTTTTATTTAGATTTGTGTTATACAGATATCCAGGCATAATGTGTAGCTCTATATCTTTCTTTTTCTCTCTTATGAATTCCTAGGATATCAACCTAAAAATTCTCATTATAAATTCTCTAGGATATCTGGAGTCCTTGGAGCTTCTTTTTTTTCCTTTGACATTGCGTCTTACCTGACCTCTCCTCCACTTTCCATCGACTCCAGGAAGACCCCAAGAAGCTTGAAATCCTTCAAGGAAACGAAGAGGTCAAGTTCACGGCCCCTGGGTTATCCGGGTCACAGAAAATGAATGGAGGAATGAATGAATGAAAGGAGGAGGCTTCGAGGTTCTACCTCCCACTAGAGTGGTGGGGGAACGAGGGGTAGGGTTTGTTGTGGTTTGAGGGGTTAGGGGGAGGATGGGGGTGGGAAAGAGCCTGTTGCGGAAAGGCTGAGAAAAGGACGAAGATCAGGGGGAGCCGTTGCAAAGGTATTATCCCGAATCGCAAAGGACAACATGATGACGATAGGGAATATATGCAACGATAAAAACATTGATAAGGGAGGCAATCAAGGATTAATCGATTGAGATGAGATATCTGAGGTATTCTGAATTAGGATGTTTATAACAAGAAAAAAAACATCATTCAGTAAAAAAGATAACGTTGGTCACACACACACGAATAGATCATTAAGAAAACAAACGCATATTGAAGATTAGATTGATCCTAACATGGAGGAACTAAAATAGATACGTGTCTGTCATTTGTTCTATATAATGGTTTCTCGTAGTATAAAAAAAGGCAAATCACCCATTACACTCGCCTGCCTTCGATATACTAAAGATGATGAAACCAAATCCAGGCTTAAAATTTCATGAATTTTATAGTATTGTACTGAATTTTATGCTTATTGCATGTCTTACGTACAAGTTGATTTAGAAGTGTGATGTGAAGAGAATTTCAATTAGGAACATCAGCAAATAATAGGATTGGATTTCAAAAAAATGTGGTGTAAAATTACGTGATGAAATGTGGCTACCTTGTGGTGAAAGGCTAATGAGATTCATTGATTTATTATCATTATTATTATTATTATTGTTATTATTATTATTGTTGTTGTTGTTGTTGTTATAAAAATAAACTATCCATCAAAATGTCTACGCCTGGCAAAAGAAAATCAGAGATAAATATAAGCAAAATAAAAAATAAATAAATAAACTTCCAATACACTAAAGAAAAATGAAGACTATAGAATTTGGAAAAAGACAGTATGACGTCACAGACCAGAAGTATAAGAAATGTAATAATAGAACAATGTAAGGTGTGTGAGAAACAGCAACCATACAAAAGGAAAATTAAAGAGCATAAAATGAATTTGTCTGACTGTCTACTTCGCGAGATTTATTAGAATTCTTTTTAGCCAAAGCATAGCTCTTTTTTGGGGGGGGTTGATGAAAAAAAATATGTAGATGAGAGAGAGAGAGAGAGAGAGAGAGAGAGAGAGAGAGAGAGACGTTACTAATTAAGAAGGTCGCAGCAGGATTTTGACCTTTCAGTACTGAATGAAATGAATTTAAAGAGGAAATACGAGTTTTCTAATACATAATTCAGCTTTCCTGGGATATAATAAAGCTATTAGCGACCTTCATAAAGGAACGGGTGAACAGGAAAGAGTAAGAGAGGAAACAAGATACATTAAAATATAACAGGGTTATAACATCATTTAAAGCCTTTCACAGAGGTACAGAAAATTAAGGGGAAAATCATGTGTAAGGAAAGATTGTCTGTAATGGGAAAAAATTAGAATGTTTTTAAAATGACGGTAATGAAAAAAACTGAATAATGTTTAAAGAATAATAGTGGAAGGAAAAAACATTTATAACCTTTAAAACATTTAAAACGCGCATACAACGATGGTAGTAAAAAAAAAAGGTAATATTTATTTGCAGACGGTGATAATAAATTGTTTTTTAAACTATTTTGTATATGAATAACGTTTTATATTCCGCAAAACTCTTATATAAAACAAAAGGGTAACAAAACACGAACAGTATTCTTAAAAGATTTCATAAGGAGGTTGGCACGAGTTGTAGTTTGATTCTTTCTTTTCTTATGTTTCGTTGTTTGTCTGTCGTTGATGGGGTGTCCCTATTTACATTTAATCTTATTTAAAAACTTTCTGAGGATACTCAAGTACATTTTAGAGTTTCTTTATGAGTATCAATATGTTTATTTACGAGAAAAAAATGCGATATAGAATGTAAACAAACACGAACACGTGAATATGTACATATCATACATATACACATATACATACATTAACATACATATTCATACGTATATTCATATATATGTGTGTGTATACATACATACACACATACATACATACACACATACATCCCTGAAGACAAAAAAAAAAAAAAAAAAAAAAAAAACGCTGAGACCCTGACCACTGTATGTCACTAGACTCACTACAAAATAGGTACCGGGACAACTACGGTACCAACACGACAGATATATAATGATTCAATTTAAGTATTTCCATAAAAGATCAGGACTTGACAAAGACTACGTTGGTGTCGTAAGTGGTCCAAACTGTCAGCAGACAGAAACAAAGAGAAAGGGCTCTAGGCCAACAAAACGTACCCTGCCAGTCAATCTCTGCAAATTGTAAGGTGCGTATGCAGGTACAGTACGGATGGCCAAGACGTAAGTCCGAAAGGAAGAGTCTATAGGACGATTTTAAACACAAAGAAAATATTTATGGAGAATGTAAAGAAGTGCGCAACATTACAGAGAGTTTAACGTAATCCTTAAGTTATTTAAAAAAAGGAAAATTTAAAGAGAATAGAGATATTTGGATGAAGTTTAAAAAAAATTGTGTTTATTATTGCCTGTTAAGAATTGAGGAGGAGAAAAAACAGTAATATTAACGACATAGGGTTTAAAGATTCCCGATCATCTTTTGTCCCCAACTTCAAAAAAAAAAGAAAAAAAAAAGAAAAAATAAATAAATAAAAATAAACCGTAAAAGGATAAACCAAAGATAAACCAAATCCTCCCTTAAGAAAACACATCAAGAATAATTCCCAACCTAAGAAGAACAAAGAACAATAATAAAAACGAAATCCCTCACCGGAAAATATATCAATATATCCCGTAACCAAAAGGACTTGCACGTAATAACCTGTCCTGCGTTTGACATCAGAGCAGGCGTTTCGACATTCCGAGAATTTTATTGACTTCATAAGGAAAGAACAGAAGTAGTTCCGACTGTCAAGGAAACAAGTGAGGTGAGATTCATGCCTGGAAGTTAATATAATATGTTAATCTCAGTATACACCCACGCTTGGCTGCAATCCATACGGTAAATCTTGGAGACGGGGAAGCTGAGAGAGAGAGAGAGAGAGAGAGAGAGAGAAGACGAGGGGATGTGGTTAAATATTTACAGTGCACTTGTTTCCGAATATATATATATATATATATATACTGTATATATATACATATATATACATATATATGTACTGTATATATATATATATATATATGTGTGTGTGTATATATATATATATATATATGAGATGATGAATGGAGAAGTATTGAATTAAAAGCTCAAGATAGAGACGACTGGCGAAATCTAACCGAGGCCCTTTGCGTCAATAGGGGTAGAAGGAGACGATGATGATGATATACATTATATATATATATATATATATATACATATATATATATATATATACGTATATGTATATATATATATATATATATATCATCATCATCATCATCATCATCATCATCATTATCGCCATTATATTTATATATATATATATATATATATTTATATACATATATATATATGTGTATATATATATATACACATATATATGTATATATATATATATATATATATCATCATCTCCATCATCTCCTCCTACGTCTATTGACGCAAAGGGCCTCGGTTAGATTTCGCCAGTCGTCTCTATCTTGAGCTTTTAATTCAAGACTTCCCCATTCATCATCTTCTACTTCACTCCTCATAGTCCTCAGCCATGTAGGCCTGGGTCTTCCAACTCTTTTAGTGCATTGTGGAGCCCAGTTGAATGTTTGATGAACTAATCTCTCTCGGGGAGTGCGAAGAGCATGCCCAAACCATCTCCATTTACCCCTCATCATGATCTCATTCACACATGACACTCGAGTAATCTCTCTTATAGTTTCGTTTCTAATCCTGTCCTGCCATTCAACTCCCAATATCTGTCTGAGGGCTTTGTTTTCAAATTTACTAAATCTATTGGAGATTGTTTCATTGTCATACCATAATTCATCTCACTAAACTGACATATAGTATGTTTTTTATATGTAATTTCAGGTGATTTGATTTCCAAATTTTACTTAACCTAGCCATTGTCTGATTTGCTTTTTTCAATCTTTCACTAAACTCTAATTCTAAAGACCCTGTATTGGAGATCATAGTTCCTAAATACTTAAATGATTCTACCTCAATAATCCTTTTTCCTTTCAATGATATTTCATCTTCCATTGCATACTCCGTTCTCATCATCTCTGCCTTTCTTCTATTCATCTTCAGCCCAACCTCGTGTGACATTTCATGCACACTGGTAAGCATATATATATATATATATATATAAATATATATATACACACACACACACACATATATATATATATATATATACAGTGTATTTATATATGTAAAATTAGGGTGGTTCCAAAGAGAAAAAAATGATAGACATATGAGCAACCATCATACTCAAAGCGTCAATAAAGGATGTGCAGATAATTTATATACACGAACATATAGAATATATATATATATATATATATAGGTAGTAGGTTGGCCAGGGCACCAGCCACCCGTTGAGATACTACCGCTAAAGAGTTGTGGGATCCTTTTACTGGCCAGACAGTACTACATAGGATCCTTCTCTCTGGTTACGGTTCATTTTACCCTTGCCTACACAAACACACCCCGAATAGTCTGGCCTATTCTTTACATATTCTCTTATGTTCACATACACCTGAGATTACCAAACAATTCTTCTTCATCCAAGGGGTTACTACACTGTAATTTTTCAGTGGCCACTTTCCTCTTGGTAAGGGTAGAAGGGACTCTTTAGCTATGGTAAGCAGCTCTTCTAGAAGAAGGACACTCCAAAGTCAAACCACTGTTCTCTCGTCTTGGGTAGTGCCATAGCCTCTGTACCATGGTCTTTCACTGTCTTGGATTAGAGTTCTCTTACTTAAGGGTACACTTAGGCACACTATTTTATTTCTCTTCTTCATGTTTTGTTAAAGTTTTTATAGTTTATATGAGATATTTTATTCTTAAAATATTTTTCCTTGTTTCCTTTCTTCACTGGGCTATTTTCCCTGTTGGACCCCCTGGGCTTATAGCATTCTGCTTTTCCAACTAGGGTTGGAGATTAGCAATTAATAATAATAAAATGATATATATCTATATATGCGTGTGTGTGTGTGTTGGTATAATATTATCATTAGGAAGGGAAACTGCTTGAGTATACGTACGCCAAAATTATACACAATATAAACAAGCAAATGAGGTATACTTTATGACATGATTCGTGAACAATGATCCCAAACCTGCGTCGGTGCGCGACTCTGAATGAATATTCCGCCTGAAAGAGAACATATATTATGTTTATAACAAGGGAGAAATAAATACGAAGCCGACTAACAAACAAGCTACGAGATAAATGCCCTCTTTCGGACCATAAAAACGGGTGGGATTGAAGGTGCCATCTCTCTCTCTCTCTCTCTCTCTCTCTCTCTCTCTCTCTCTGGTTTTGAGTAGCTATGCGGAAGATTGAATACTGAATTGTTAGCATTTTGAAACGTATAACTGCTAAAGAATCACTAGTGATAAATTCGTCTAACTTATGAAATTTAAATATCAGAATTGAATTAAGTAGAAATTAAGAAATTATGATGAATACTGAGGCAGATATAATAATACAGTTGAAAACACACACACACACACACACATATATATATATATAATATATATATATATATGTATATACAGTATATATGTATATATATGGGTATATATATATGTATATATATATATATATATATATGTATATATTAGTTTCTTTTTTAGCTTAAAACAGAGGATTTTATATATACATCAATGAAAAAAAGTTGATGTAAAGAAACCAAAATTATACATCCTAAAATGGTTTGCCATGTTTTACAAACTATTTTTTTTTTCACCTGCCCTCTGAAGACTCGTACATCAAGCAATTGTACAATAGCCCCATCAATAATGTAAAAGAATAAAAGACAAAATTAATATATCTGCTGTTCTTGGAAATTAACATTTCTCCGCCGATACTGGCTCATTCAGCTAAGAATAACTTATAAAATGGAATCTTGTCCCTTTCATTAATTGTTTACTTATATTTTTGTCCAAAAACATTTCTTGTTTTCTCGTTTTCCAGCATTGAAACTCCTTATCCTATAACTGTATTTTTTTATTTGTCCTTTCAATTCTTTTTTTGGATCTTAAAAAAATATTATTCTATTTTACATCAGTTCCCGCTTTCTTTTTTGCATCTGTCCAATCTCTTCTTTTACTTTTTAGTGTAACTGGAGGATTTTCCATTGATGTGGTGAATGGTCTCACAGGCCCCAGCGCTGAGCTATGTGTCCCAAACTCATGAATCCTTAACACCAATTTAGGATTCGCTAGGTAAAATAATATGGCAATATCTTTTTTTAATTTCTTTAGGGCCACTTATGATAGGGATTGGTTTATATATATATATATATATATACAGTATATATATATATATATATATATGTACATGCATACACACACACACACATATATATATATATATATACATATATGTGTATGTGTATTAGTGAATTTTACCTAACTCTAAAGCATAAGGGGATGCCTCAGGCATGTTTTGTTAAATTCACGTGTATGTACCCAAGTTAAGGGCGAAGATTTAAAAAAAAAGAAAATTAAGGAAAATCTGTGACATGAAGAAAGCAATGAAGCAGAAATATGATAATGCACAAAATACCTTATGATGGCTTGGCAAAGGTGTAACGACAGAGAGAGAGAGAGAGAGAGAGAGAGAGAGAGAGAGAGAGGATCTGCGAAGGTCGAGTATTTGGAAGGAGGTGTGACAGTTATGTGGAGCGGCGCCGGCCTGACCCTCTCCCCCCCCCCCTTCTCCTTGCCCCCCCCCCCCCCAAACACCCACCTCCATTTTCCTCCCACTCTCCTGACAACGAGATGTCTTTGAAGGGCTCGAGAAAAGGTGTACAGTATAAAGAAAACAAAACAACAATAAAGAGAATATTAAAGAAAAAGGCAATGAGGTAGATATTAATGAAAGGTTGAAAGGATTAATCCGTGGATTTTAGCAGTGGCAGTTCGAAGCCAAAATAGAAAAATTTATAGAATAATGGCGCCACCGTGGTATACATATCAAGGGTCGTTAAGAATTTTTGCAAGGACGTTAAGTATCGCTGTTTCTTTCTGCACAAACAAGCAATCGACTTTTTATTAAAGTCGGAGCTTTTTTCTGGCAATGATTTTGGAAAGCGAAAATAAAGTGGTGAAGACTAATTAGGAAATCGTAGGTACTTATACATATACATATATATATATATATATATATATTTATATAAATATATATATATATATATATATATTTATATAAATATATATATATATATATATATTTATATATAAATATATATTTATATAGATATATATATAAATATATATATATATATATATATATATTTATATAAATATATATATATATATATATAAATATATATATATATATATATGTATATATATATATATAAATATATATATATATATATATATATATTCTTTTTCACTTGAATCTCTTTTAAACGCAATCCCGTTGTGAATAAGGCCACTGAGGTCAAGGGAACTTCAATGTTATTTTTTGGCGAATATAAAAAAATCCTTTATTTGATATTGAATTTATAAGTGGAATCATTAACTCCAATTAACAGAATTGCTTCATATTTTTTTATTGTGTTTAATTATGGGATGAAAGATTACAAAACAAAATTATTTTACTTGATAAAATTCTAACTGAATGAATAACTGACAGACTAAAAAGAATGCCGAGCTACCAATATTACAATAGTGTTGTTTTTGAAATTAAAAATCTTTAGGGAATGTTTCAACTTCTTTTTTCATAAGACAAGAACTTTTCACGGATTGACTAAATAATTATTTGCCGGCCAAGCGAGTCGAATATTAAATGACTCTTCAGTAATTATATTCATTCTTCAAGAGGACTGTAGCTATGTACCTTATGAATAATCATTGCCTCTTTCATAAGGTGAAATTTCTCTACATCCGTTTTCTGGGGTTACATACATACTACATATACCTGTATATGTGTGTATGTAGGCATATATATTTTATTGGTACACACAACACACATATCAACATCAGCTGTTGCTAGTCAACTGCAGGATAAAGGCCTCGGAAATGTTTTTCAACTCGCCGCTCTATGCGGTCTTTCTATGCCAGTCTGTACCCACAAAATTTCTTAGACCGTCAATCCTTCGCCTTATTTTTTTTCCTCTGCTGCTTTGTGTTCAATCTCTAGGACCCATTCTGTTTT
>NC_090733.1:150853539-150856460 GCF_036898095.1 Palaemon carinicauda
ACGAGGAAAGCCAAATGGATATTTAACGTTCACAAGTCAAAACTGACGCCTGAAAATTCACAATATTGCAAACATTAATTTCAGGAAGGCAAATCAGAGCTACGGAATCGCATCAAGTCAGGGGAGAGTTTGTAAACTATTAGAATGAGATATTAAACACGACAATGGCTCAAATGGCCCTAACATATTTCAAGAAAACAAATGAGGTCCTAAAGAATCACGATACCTAACTAAAACGGTTAGCTAAAAATCAACAGCATGTCAAAAGAGAACTTATAAATAATAACATACCAAGCGAGAACTTGATCACTTGTCAAGCGAGAGTTTGAAAACCAAAGTATTCAAACAACAACTTGAAAATCACAGATTGAGAAGGGGGTGTTGAAAACCACATCATGTCAAGTGATGGACTGAAAATCACAAAATGAGAAAGAAGAGCATGAAAATAATAGCAGGTTGAAAACAACAGTATGGCAGAAAAAGATCTTGAAAAACATAGCAAGTCAAGAAGAGCTAGAAACCCACACTATGCTAGAGGCATGCTTTAAAACCACAAAATGTCAAAGCAACTTTGAAAAGACAGTATGTTAAACAAGAGATTGAAAACCACACTATTTCAAAGGAGAGCTTGAAAACCACACTATATCAAAGGAAAGCTTGAAAATCATACTATGTCAAAGGAGAGCTTGAAAATCATATCGTGTCAGAGGAGAGCTTGAAAATCACACTTAGTCAAAGGAGAGCTTGAAAATCATCTCATGTTAAAGGAGAGCTTGAAAACCATACTATGTCAGAGAAGAGCTTGAAAATCACTATATCAAAGGAGAGCTTGAAAATCATATAGTGTGAGAGGAGAGCTTGAAAATCCCACTTTGTCAAAGGAGAGCCTGAATATCATCTCATGTTAAAGGAGAGCTTGAAAACCATACTATGTTAAAGAAGAGCTTGAAAATCACACTATGTCAAAGGAGAGCTTGAAAATCATATCGTGTCAGAGGAGAGCTTGAAAATCATATCGTGTCAGAGGATAGCTTGAAAATCACACTTTGTCAAAGGAGAGCTTGAAAATCATCTCATGTTAAAAGAGAGCTTGAAAACTACACTATGTTATAGAAGAGCTTGAAAATCACACTATGTCAAAGGAGAGCTTCAAAATCATATCATGTTAAAGGAGAGCTTGAAAATCATCTCATGTTAAAGGAGAGCTTGAAAACTACACTATGTTATAGAAGAGCTTGAAAATCTCACTATGTCAAAGGAGAGCTTCAAAATCATATCATGTTAAAGGAGAGCTTGAAAATCACACAATCCTATCATGTTAAAGGAGAGCTTGAAAATCTATGTTAAAGAAGAGCTTGAAAATCATACAATGTCAAAGGAGACCTTGAAAATCATATCATGCCAGAGAAGAGCTTAAACATCCTACTAAGTCAAAGGAGAGCTTGAAAATCATATCACGTTAAAGAAGAGCTTGAAAACCACACTATGTCCCAGGAGAGCTTGAATATCATATCACGTCAAAGGGGAGCTTGAAAATCACACTATGTCAAAGTAGGGCTTGCAAATCATATCATGTCAAAGAAGAGCATGAAAACCACACTGTCAAAGGAGAGCTTGAAAATCATATCATGTTAAAAGAGAGCTTGAAAACCTCACTATGTCAAAGGAGAGCTTGAAAACCACACTATGTCAAAGGAGAGTATAAAAACCACACTATGTCAAAGGAGAGCTTGAAAATCAATCATATCATGTCAAAGGAGAGCTTGAATACCACACTACTGTATGTCCGAGGAGAGCTTGAATATCATATCATGTTAAGAGTGAACTTGAAAGCCGCCATATGTCAAAGGAGAGCTTAAAAGCCCCATCATGTCGAAGGAGAGCTCGAATATCATATCAAATATGCCAAAGCAGAGGTTCAAAATCCCAGTATGTCGAAAGGTAGCTTCAAAACCACAGTATGTCGAAAGATAGCTTGAAATCCCCAAAATGTCAAAGGAGAGCTTTGAACTCCAGCATGTCGAAGGGGAGCAAAAAATCACACTATGTCTAAGAAGAGCTTGGATATCATATATGCCAAAGGAGGGCTTCTAGACTACATTATGTCGAAAAATAGCTTGAAATCCCCAGCATGCAAAAGGAGAGCTTTGAACCCCAGCATGTCGAAGGAGAGCAAGAAAAATATACTATATCCAAGAAGAGCTTGAATATCATATCCCAAAGGAGAGCTTCAAAACACCAGTATGTCGAAAGATACCTTGAAATCTCCAGCATGTCGAAGGAGAGCTTTGAAGAGCTTTGAACCCCAGCATGTCGAAATGCAGCAAGAAAAACCACACTAAATCCAGAAGAGCTTGAATATCATATCAAGCCAAAGGTGAAGTGGGAAGCCATAATAAGTCAAACGATGATTCGAGATTCATGAAGCTTCAAACGAGGTCATGAAAACAAAATCAAGTAGAATAAAAAGCGCGTAAATCCCCACTACCTGAAATCCATAAGTCAAGTGAAATATTGAATATTGTCGGTTAGTACATATTAATTTCAGAGGTCGACAAGTGGTAGCTTTATATTTTCCCCCTTCTCCTATCCCACCGGGCCCTTTACTAGAGGCTTTAGTCACTGTTTCGCCACTGAAAAACACTAATTCTCCCCTCCCCATCTTATGAGTGTATTCGTAGGGAATCTCTCTCTCTCTCTCTCTCTCTCTCTCTCTCACATCTCTCCGTTGGCGCCACCGTGCCCCGATAGGACGTTTCTACCCTGAAGCAGACTCGCATTAAACAAGGAAATTCGTCGAAAGATTTTGAATTATAGCCTTTCACATCTCTTGACTCAACTGGGCGATGGCATGCCTGAGGGAGGGAACATGGGTGGGAGAGGTGTTGGGAAAAAAAGATTGTACTAAACCCGTTATTTGG
>NC_090733.1:150856960-150874460 GCF_036898095.1 Palaemon carinicauda
GACATTTTTTTCATCAGCAGGTCGAGTTATTTGGACACTCCTCGTAAAGAAACCAGAATCCTATTTTCAAATGTATTTGCACAATTGCAAAAGAAGAAAATCTGTTGACAATCAAAGAAAAACTTCATCAAAACCTTGTGCAATTGGGCATCTTGCCTTTAAAAAAAAATGGCTGCTTGGCGAAAAACGCCGACGAAACTCGTAAAAATAGCCCCTTCCCAAAAAAATGGGAAGAAACATTTGAAAATTCCCCAATATCCTTGAAGTGTATTCCCTCAAATTCCCTTCCGGATACATTCAACTTGAAAGTACAAAGCCCTTGTCATATGAGCCAGCAATTCGTTCTTTGTCTGAGAGCGTTCCAAACAGGAGACCCGGAGGGCGGGAAGACCAAAAAAGAAGAAGAAGAAGAAGAAGAAGAAGAAGAAGAAGAAGAACCCGCTGGTGGCACCATCTTTGAAAGAAGAAGAAGAACCCGCTAGTGGCGCCATCTTTGAACCCAGGGCTATACAAGTTTTCTTACTTTGTCTTAAACAGCAACAGCGTTAAGATGCCGTCGCTGCTGCTGTTGTTGTTGCTGTTGTTGCCTTCGGTACTTTCCTGAGGTTCTCTGCAGTTCGGAACTTGGGGCCAAATTGGTTTCTCACAGGAGGAAGAGGAGTTGTTGGGCATCTTCTTGGGGTCGCCGTCCTTTCTCGAATAGTTTCTAACTTAGCTCATAATGGGAAAGGAGGAGTTTGTTCTTTTATTAGTCTTTGCATTCTGCTTACTTTTTTCCCCGTCCTCTCTCTCTCTCTCTCTCTCTCTCTCTCTCTCTCTCTCTCTCTCTCTCTCTCTCTCTCTCTCTCTCTCTCAAGTTTTTACAGATTATTATTATTATTATTACTTGGTAAGCTACAACCCTAGTTGGAAAAGCAGGATGCTACAAGCCCGGGGACCCCAACAGGGAAAATAGCCCAGTGAGGAAAGGAAACAAGGAAAAATTTAATATATCCAGAAGAGTAACAACTCTAAAATAAATCTCTCATAACCTGGTTCTTGAGGATACGACGTCGCATTATGTTCTAATCATTAACGGGTATAAAATTCGGTCCATTATCGACACATTCTCAAAAGGCGACAGGAAAAATTAACTAGGATATTATTCAAATTCCTTCACGTCAACGAAATAACCTATAAATCGAAGGATAAGGTAAAACATATGTTCATTAGATCTAATTATGGCAACCTAAATGTCTGTAACTTTTGTTTTAGAAATTTAATTAAACATGAAAATCTAAATAAATGATAATTTGATAGTTACAAGCATACACAATAAATTACTTATTTTCTTCTTAACATCCAGCTATTTACTCGAATATCAGATGGCTCATAAGAAAATTCATTGATGACTTGTACATTTGCATTTGACCTCTCGAATCGTTAATGAACCCTCCATATATATATATATATATATATATATATATATATATATATATATATATGTGTGTGTGTGTGTGTGTGTAAATATATAGATATATATATATATATATATATATATATGTGTGTGTGTGTGTGTGATGACAGCAGGCCGGGAGGAAAAAGGAAACGAAGATTGGACAAGCGCTTTCGTGTTATTATTACATAAGACCGTGAAGAGGTGTAATAATAACACGAAAGCGCTTGTCCAATCTTCGTTTCCTTTTTCCTCCCGGCCTGCTGTCATCTTGAGACATCGCACGTTCCAGCGATTTGTCATTAATATATATATGTATATATATAGATATATATATATATACTGTATATATATATATATATATATATATATATATATATTACACCAGAAAGCTCACCAGCAGCGCGTCAAAAGGACTTGCACACACTGTGCACACAATCGCCTCCAAGAAGAGAGATGGAAATTTGCTGCGCTAGTTTTATTTCATTAATCTATCATTTCCTCCAAACTCTTCCTAATTATAAACCCTTTCCACCAACCTATCCGCCCACATTCCTCTTCCCTCCTCTTGACATATCTTGGAAGGATAATTACAGGCAGAACAGATATAAAATCTGTATCAGCATTGGTCACAAGAATACGAAAATGAGTGTATACAGAATTCCAAGATAAAATCACTTTAAATGGTAGTGAGTAAAAATATATCAATTAATATAATCCAGCCCAATTACAAACAAATAGAGGAGCAATGAGGGCCCTTATAGATGGATAATCACATATAATTACACGTATAAAGGGGATACCACCGATGAAATTATGTTCAACAGTAAACAAGTGTCTATCATTAAGGATATGAATGGAAGCCCGCGTAATGGATTATAATACCTTAGGGTAGAGATAGGCGGAAATCATTTGTTAGCATTTTCGTCTAACAGAAGGTTAATTAGGATATGAGTTAAAGGCGACCTTTAGTATATCCGTTTCGCCAGTTGCTATCCGGAGCACATGCTAAAAGCATCCATCAGACTCGTGTAATTCGTAATATTCGGAATATCCACTACAGATATTTCATCATCATTATCATCTCCTCCTCCTACGCCTCTTGACGCAAAGGGCCTCGGTTAGATTTCACAAGTCGTCTCTATCTTGAGCTTTTAATTTAATATTTCAGCATTCATCATCTCCTACTTCGCGCTCCATAGTCCTCAGTCATGTAGGTCTGGGTCTTCCAACTCTTCTAGAGCGTTGTGGAGCCCAACTGAACGTTTGGTGAACTAATCTCTCTTGGGGAGTGCGAAGAACATGCCCAAAGTATCTCCAGCTACCCCTCATCATGATCTCAACCACCTTATAGCACTCTAGCAATCTCTCATAGTATCATTTCTGATCTTGTCTTGCAAATTAAATCCCAATATTTACTATTTACTATAATTTAAAAAGTTTAAAACTCACTCCTGGATGGCAGAGGAAAGGGATAAGACAATGCCCTAAAGACTGACCAACGCCCAATCTCTCTCCACCCAAGCTAAGACCAGGAATAGTCAGGCAATGGCTACAGATGACTTAAAAGATCGATCTATAGGCTTCCCTAAAAAAACAATCCCTACCACAAAAGGATGGTGAGGTTCCGGACGCTACAAGAAGCTATCGAGCTTGAGCGGGTCTCGAAGCCCAATCCAGCAGATCGCAGGGGCGTTTCCAATAGGCTACCACAACCCTACTAGACCTTTCCTTTTATTATTGGATAATAGGGACATATATTAAAGCTACCGATTCGACTTTTCCGTGTAATTGGTCGCTGTTCAGAATTATGGGCTAACGCCATCTATTTGACTTTTCGTCTATCAAACATTTCGCCAGTGAATAAAAACCGATTTCTGCCAGTCAGCAGAATCTAGATATTAACCCCCGAGCAGAAATCATCCATATTTAACCGGAATTCGGTATTTTTTTCGCAACCAACTCGATCCAGAGAATTGCGTATATTTCATAAATCAACAAGAACAGAACCTGAATGTTCGACATACACGAAAGGGGGCGTTAAGGAATAATAATAATAATAATAATAATAATAATAATAATAATAATAATAATAATAATAATGCAAAAGTCAAATGCTTGAAAAGATATTCACAATTTCAATATAACATCACTGAAAAACTATTTTACCTTTATTATCTATTCGGTACTAAGAACAAACCCCAAAATTACTGATAATTACTACGATATTCCCAACATCATAAAAGTAATGAAAATATCCTTAGCAAAATTAGACAATGTTGTTAAAATTACTTATAACATTGACCCTTTCAACAATAAATTATGATATTCATCATAATAATTATGTTGGTATACAAATATTTTGAGACCAGTAGGTAAAGATAGGTCAGACTGGTTTTAGATCAGATTCGTTAAAAAGAAAAAAAAAACCTGAAATCTATCAATTACTGTTGCTATTATGGAAAAAAGCATTTTATCAAATACATTCAGAGTGGAGTTATGTGATAACTGCGAAGATAAGTCCTTAAATAATAATTACTTGGATCACTCTGTTTCTGGCCTTATATATATATATATATATATATATATATATATATATATATATATATATATATATATATATATATATATATACATATATATATATATATATATGCATACACCACAGGAACAATTAACTTTCAAGACAGCAGGTGAATTCTTCCATTAGTATTTACATATAAACCAAAATACTAATAAATCTAACACGCTTTCCAATGAAGAAACTTGCAGGCTACAGCCTTCGTGCCAACCAGTAAGTCCACTAGCTTTTCAATAAACAAACTATATTTCTGCTACGTCCATATTTACCGATACACCAATTTCCTTTAACTCGGGCGTGTCTGTATACATCCTAACCAGCATCCTCAAAAGGTTTTCAATAAACAAACTAGTTTGCTGCTGCATCTATACTTACCGGAACCAAAATCTCTATGAACACAGATGTGTCTGCATTCATGCCAACCAGCAACCCCATACTCCTTATAAACAAAAAGGAGATCTCTGCAACACTCATACTAACAAGAATTCGCCCCTCTCCCTTCGCACTCGGCTACTACTGAACAACTTAGAACGTACCTCTATGATGACTTTCCAGGTTCAGATGCTTGTGGGTCTCTTCGCCGAAAAATGGGATCCATGCAGTGACGGGGCTGAGGGTCACGGAGCAGAGGATAACCCCAAACCATAGGGCAGCCAGAGTCGACCCAGGATGACCGCCGGAGTTCCCACCGGAAAGCATTGTCCTTGGGAGTGGAGAGGATTCCTCTGGAAGTCTCGGGATCTTAAATACACTTAGTTTTGATACACAAAAGTCTTCTATCTAAATTATTGCTTTGATTCTCACTCGTTTGTTTCACTCACACTTCACAACTGACTCTACCCTCTTTGCATGGCGTGGCTTCTGAAAGAATAAGAAAAAGACAAATTAGTATTTCTATATTTGTACTAATTTTCAAGTAAAGAAAAAAAAGTTATGTAAATATTCTCATGGTTTAAATTATTTGTGATGAAAATAACAATCAATACCTAGAAAAATACAATTAATTCTAATGAAATTAGTACGCTAATTTGCCCGAATATTTACTTAGTACATTTATGAGTAAATTCCCATAGTAATCACCAGAACTACTACAGTCATGTTAGCTTTCATAGTCCTGTAACTATTGGAGATATGAAATCAGTATGAGCTCAATGAAAAAGACAAAAAAATAAGTATTTGCTCTTCCATACCAATGATGGGACAGTTGCATAGATCAAAAGTAAAAAGTAAAGTATCTAGGAAAAATAAGTCGATCAAATTTTTCTCAATAGAATTACTGAAGGATCTTTAAATCAAAATTATAAAATTCTTTATACTTCAATGAGCACAGTTGCTCAAATACCTTACGAGATTTCCTGTTAAGCAGGATAAAGAGACAGGTATTTCATCTCCTAATTAGTTTTTGGATGGATTAAGTAACTGATTCGTTGAACTACAATATTTCTTTATATATATTTATATATATATATATATATATATATATATATATATATATATGTATATATATATATATATATATATATATATATATATATATATATATATATACACATATATATATACATATATATACATATATATATGAAAAACAGCCAGTAGAAATTTATAGGGTTAAAAGCCTCTCATGAATGACAGACGCAAGGGACAGTGACATTGCCCTATCAAGCAGGACAATGCCCTAGAGATTGAGCTTATTACATATGAACAGCGCCTAACCCATCTCTCCAGCCAAGCTAGCACCAAGGAGGGAAAGGCAATGGATACTGATGACTCGGCAGATAGACCTATAGGCTCCCCCAAGCCCCGCATCCTTAGCTCAAAAGGATGGTGAGGTTGCAGCGACCAAAGGAACTAACGAGTTTGAGAGGGACTCTAACCCCAGTCTGGCACAATCACCAGGCAAGGACGCTACCACCAGGCCACCACAACCCTTAACTCTAATGACTAATATGTGAATAAAATGGAAACCAAAATATTAATACGACTTGGAAAGAAATAAGAAATGACTAAACAATCTTGAGAAGAAAATCAAACATCGTCGGGAACATCCGAAGCATTCCATGGTCTTTATTAAGCGTCGACTTTCACTTCGTCTTTTTGCTTTGAGAAATGAATGGAGAGAGCAAACGAATTAATGAATGAAAAATTTAAAAAAGTGAAGTTAAAAGGCATGCAAAAAATTAAAAATAAATGAAGAATTGAATACTGAAAAGGATTTTATAGGAATACAAACAGTTGATAATAAATACTGAATGCAAAAAGAATTTTAAAAAAGCAAAACAAAAATCAAAATTGAATGAAAACTGCAAAAACGTGAGAATGAATGCAGAATGTAAAAAAAAAAAAGTTAAAAAAAAAAGATTAATAAGCGTTACTGTCTCTCATCACTGGATAACAAGAGTATTCCAACCCACATGAAATGCTGATAAAAGAAAAATCAAAATTTAAACAAAATAAAAAATTTAGGCAAAAACTACTCATGAAAGCAAGGTAAGTTACAAAAAAAAATGGAATTAAATGAATCTTTGTAAAGAATTAGAGCGGGGTTTTATAATTAATTTATAGTGGCCGCAAACTGGGTTTTGAAAAAAAAGTGAAAAAAAAAACCTTATCAAAAGACCTTTGATTCAAAATACAATGGCGAAGGGGAACTTTGAAGTGAAAATACTTTAATATCAATTGGAGCAATTAGAAAAAGTATCTTTATAACTACTGAAGCAATCACCGAAATAGGAACTTTGTAAATCAAATAGGTAAAACGAGTAATAAAACGAAAAAATACTTAGGAAAAAAAGGTAAAAATAATGAACGATGAAATGGAACTTTTATTATATTGTATTTATGATATTGGGATATATAACCTGGTGATCAGGCCAGTGAGGCCATTCACCCGCCCCCCCCCCCCTCCCCCCCCCAAAAAAAAAAAACCTGAAGATTTGAAGTTGGACTTTATGTGAAAAAAGTGACATGAAATAATGAGGAAAAAAAAGATAATATGAAATGAGCAACATTATAACCAGAACAGAAAAATATTAACTGACACTTTACAAAAGGGAAAAATCTAAATATTTTTTTTACGTGGAATTTACTTATTCAAACGAAATGGGACAACGATGCTTAACGTTGTCATCGTCTGATGAAAGAAAATTTCATCTTCATTTCCTTTTTTTATAATTGTTCCGCTTCTTTCATTTCATCTCATATCTATCTTTATCTTAATTTAATATTTTATTTCATCTCATATCTAACTTCATCTTAATTTCATATTTTATTTCATCTCATATCTACATTCATCCTAATTTTATATTTCATTTCATCTCATATCTAACTATATCTTAATTTAAGATTTCATTTCATCTCATATCTAACTATCTTAATTAAATATTTCATTTATTCTCATATCTAACTTTATCTTAATTTATTATTTCATTTCATCTCAATATCTAACTTTATCTTAATATAATATATAATTTCATCTCATATCTAACTTTATCTTAATTTAATATTTTATTTCATCTCATATCTACATTCATCTTAATTTTATATTTCATTTCATCTCATATCTAACTTCATCTTAATTTTATATTTCATTTCATATCATATCTAACTTTATCTTAATAAAGTGTTTAAAAGCAGGAGTCGGGACAGCCATAAGGTCAATTTCATCTAGCAACTTGAAAATTAAAGGAAAAGTAAGCTCAAAAAAAATATGCATTTGACAACTCGAAGGAAGCCTATCATAAAGCTAAAAGAATAACAACACTTGAGAAATCTTTCCTCATTTCCATTCTCGAACTTTGAAACTTAATCTTTAACTCTTTTATTCCCTCTTTTTATTAATACAGGGCTAAGATAAAATTACGATAACAAACAGCCATATTCTTATGAAAAAATCTTGCTAGATTCCTAAGAGAATCTAAATCTCACACAAACGCTATATATATATATATATATATATATATATATATATATATATATATATATATATACATATGTGTGTGCGTGTGCGTACATATACATATAGTGTGCATATGAACATCCATAATAACACAGTGTATCACAACTGTTCCAACCACACATATTTGCCTCTCTCTCTCTCTCTCTCTCTCTCTCTCTGTATACACACACACATATATATATGCATATGTATATACATATATATTATATATATATATATATATATTATATATATATATATATATATATATATATATCAAAATTCCCGAGCTATTCCAAAACCCACAACATATTCTCTCACACCTGAACACGCAATAAAGAATAAAAATGTGCTGAAGATAACCAACAAAGAAAACTAAACTACCACTTTCACTCGAAATTCTGCCCAAAGATATACGCTGGTTATCTTGAATTTGCATAACTGAGTAAAGAAAGGTTCTTTTATACAGCACCTCATAATATTGTCTGGCACAAGATATTTTCAGCTGTTTATTATCGTAGGAGAAATTGAACGTGACAGGTTGATTTTGTATGTATATATATATATATATATATATATATATATATATATATATATATATATATATATAGATAGATAGATGGATAGATAGATAGATATTTAGATAGATAGATAGATACACACAAATATAATCATATACAAATGTATATATAATCATATATATGTTTTCATATATTCTAGCATATATTTGTGTACACATGATCATGGTTTTCATATATATATATATATATATATATATATATATATATATATATATATATATATATATATATATATATATATATATATATATATATATATATATTCATATATGTGTATATATAAATGAATATATATATATATATATATATTTTTGGGCTCAAGCCATGTCGTCCTGATGGAAGTTCCTATAGGGTAGCTTCCTAGGGTATATTACAACTACGGCGATATTCCCAGAGAATTTACCTTAAGGTACCAGAATTCTAACTCCTGGAGCGAGTATCCCTCGTGAAAGGGATATCGCGACATATCAGAGGACGTATTCTAGACACGTCACATGGCAATCTACGACCTGAATAGAGATTCGTCTCGTTAGGAGGGAGATTGACGAGATACGAATTCGGGAAAGAAAAAGGGGAGCCGCTCCCAAGGCATCCCTATCCCCCGATTCGTATGCGTGCCTGGCGCCAATCCTGGCGCCATCTGTATTCCTTTTTGCGTAGCTTAACAACTCGGTGTTTTTTCCTGTTTTTCTCGCAAATCTTGGATTTATTCAACTTTTCATGGCTTCTTCGTCTTCGTTGACCTCGGATAAGTTGAGTATAGTGTCTGTTATGTATAAATGTAGGCTCTTGGTAAAATTTTGAATGATTAATAGGATTAATCTTTGATACAAGAGCCGTAGCCTACCAGAGGTGTCCTGGACACTGTCACTCGCTAGGTATAAATTAGTTAGTCAGAGTGACATTCCTGGTTGTTTTGCTTAATAAATTTTAGCTATTTAGCTTTACATAGGATTTCCTTTCGTGCTTAGTATTATTTGGCGAAGTATTCGCCATTCTGGCCTACGCTAGGCCATGTAGCCTAGTCGTTTGGTCCTAGTACTTAATGCATGATTTTGGTTTTTCCGAGTGTAATTAAAAGTTTATTAAAGCTTTAGGCTATATTTTATACATTTTTAGACTGTGTGGAATATTTCCAAGATTGTATACGTGAGAGTTTCGGTGAATTAGGTAATCGATTCTCTTGGTGCCTAGGTTAATTGCTTATGGAGCCTTAGTATACTTTATTATTCTCCCCGGTTGCTTTCTTTTCTTCGGAGAAGGTATGCAATCCCTTTCCCTCTGTTTAAGCCTTGGGCTTATCCCTAAGTGGTTTTTTCCGAATTTATTTTCGATAAAACTATACTAGGGTGTTACTGTACCTTCCTGTTCCAGCAGAGTCTGGTTCAAAGAGGGACAGAACAACAGAGTTTTTTAGTCTGGTCCGTGTTGTCTGGCTTGGGGCAGAGTTCCCCTTGCTGACCTAACACTTATAAAGGGAGCTTAGCTCCCTTAGGTCACTTTCGAAGGTTTCTGTAGTATGATTCCTCCTTTTGTGATCGACCAGACTAAAGTCCTGTTGCTGTTCTTGGGGAGGATAAAATCTTCCCTTGGGAATAGCAACGCCTTCCTTGCTTTGGTGCTTTGGAAGCTGGCAAGTATTGCTGGCCCTTTCCCTTAGATCTCCCTTAGGCTAAGACAGAGTTCTTGGCTGCGGGTGATCTGTCACTAAAGCAAGGTTGGCAGGACCCTTTTGTCCCTTCCCCCTCTATCTCCGTAATGGCCTTGCCATTACTGTACTGTACCCTGCCGGCCGGCAGAGCTGGCCGGCAGGGGTATTACTGTACTGTACGTCATTCTACTTCTGGACCTAGTATAGGTTGGGATGTGGAATTGACTAAGGCCATTGCCGGCCGGCTGAGATGCTGGCCGGCAAGGGTCTTATGTTTTCGAGTGCTGCCCGGACCTCTCTTGGTCCCTCATCCATGCCTGCCGACAGAGCCGGACGGCATTGGTCAAGGAAGCCTGAATTAAGTTTCTCCCCTTCCTTATATGCACTCTTTCGGTTGCCGGGCTTGGGGGGTTGTGTACACTCTTATCCCGGCATCCATTCTATTTTCTTCTAGTGCTGTACCTGTCCCGGCAGCCGGCCTATGAGGCCGGCTGCCGGCCTGTGAGGCCGGCAGCCGGGCAGGGGTAGTCTTCTGGTTCTTTTGCTGCCGGCTGGCTTCGGTCTTGGACCTTTGCCGGCCGGCTTATGTCAGTCCTTGTCTGCCGGCCACCAAGAGTGTGGCCGGCAGCTAGGTACTACCTTGTGTAGTTACTGGCCGGCAGTCATTGCCGGCCAACACTGGCTGTTGCTGGCCGGCAGCTACTGCCGCCGGCACAGGCATTTGAACCAGAAGGCTGCCGCCCTATAGCTGTTAAGTAGTATACTTTAAAGCTAATTGTGGTGTGTGCCGGCCGGCAAAGGCAGGCCGGCACACATCCTCCTATACTGTACTAGTATTCTTCTGTATAGCATATACAGTAAGAAGAAAACTATAGTAAAAGTTTAGGTACAGCACTGTATCTTCTAACACTATTGTGTTTTCTTGCACAGTCCTTTGCTGTTGCCCTCAGACAGGAAGCAGAGTCTTCCCCGTCTATTATCCAGGATTTTAAAATCATTGCCTAGGTGTGAGCTCCACCTGTTTCCTCTGGAAACCTTGCATTGGTTACTCTAGTAGAGATAAACCAATTTTGATTTTATTATCTGGAAAGCTGCAACAATGGGTTGTGAGGGAAACACAAGTGTGTGTCTTTCCTTTATGAATTGTTATGCTATACTATGCATATCCAGTGATACATAGTTCACTTGATACTCATGGAAATTTTTTCTCTTTACAGGAGGACCCTCCGAAGTGCGGAAATGTTTTCTGCAATGTCCGTAGCAGGAACCTCTGCGGACATGAGTGTTGTAGGAGACACGCAGCATGCGCTGTCTCCAAGGATGATCTCCAGTATTGGGACCCTCAGGTATGTACTGTATGCACTAACCTGATTACTGAGGCTTTTGATGCCCCTAGAACGACGGAATCAAGGGATATAGCTAGGGAAAAGCTCCGTACTTGGGTAAGGGGCTTCAAGAAGAACACCTCTGGCCCTTATCTTCCTAGTGAGAAGATGAGGGCGTATCTTTTTCCCCAGGCATCAGCTGAAGCAGTGATTCCCCAGCCTCAAGAGGAGATCCCCCAAGACCTAGTCCAGGTGGACGAGGAAGTCGCAGATGCGATGCAAGACATCCAGTTGTGTGACAGGATGTCTGATGTGGACGAAGGTTTGGAAGAAGACCTCCTGGCAGAAGGTCAGGATCAAGTTCAAACCCCGGATGTCGCAGAGGATGGGGTCGACGAGGTGTCGGCTACTCCGGTTCAGATGCCGGAGCCCATCCCCTCAACATCTGCTGGTCTCCCAGTAGAACTGGGACAGGCCCTCTCTTCGATTGTTGGAATGATCCAACAAATGCAGAAGGAGAATCAGGAGAAGGCGGCTGCAATGGAACTGCGTATGCAGTCCCTAGCAGAATCACATGGGCCCCGGAAAAAGCTCAATGTGAAAGACCTTCCCATATGCTCAGATGCTAACCCATGGAGGTATGCTGAGCACATGCCAATGACGACTGGTAAGATCGTCATTTCGGATAAGCTGGGTTCAGTTCTCCTAGAGGAAGTAGAATTCTGGCCCAGCAAGGCATCATATCCGGACTGCTATGTCCGGCTGAGAAAAGAACCAGCTTCAAGGGAGGAGACAGAGCCGAAAGAGGTCATTATTATGGACCATGCTAAGGCTCAAGCCCTACTTTCATCCTCGATGAAAGAGAGGGGCTTCTCGAATTCGAAGGTAGCAGCATTGAGCAAGAAGCTCCCTTCTTTTGTGTCCTCTTCTGATAGAGCCTTCCCCTTTTTACAAAAAGGGTTTGCGGCTGTCCTAAAGGCAATCGAGGCCGGCAAGCCTTGCCCCTCCCTGGAGGAGTGTAAACCCTTGTCGCTGGCTCTGCCTATGGACCACAAGGACTGGAAGGATGTCCATCTGACATTCTCAGTGGGAAAGTTGGAGGCTGATATTGCCGGACGGCAATTCGGCGAGGACCTCCCCAAGTTGTCCGAATTTCTTTTACGAAGAGAGTTCGAGACAAAAGAAAGACTGGCTGCCTCAATGTCTCATCAGACTACTCTTGAGACGATGGCAAGTGACCCTAAGGTCCATGAAATGTTCATGGTTGTGGCTAAGTCTCACCTAGCCACAGTGACGAAGGACCTTTATGGCTTCGTCAAGGCAAGGAGAGCTTGCAGGGAGTTCGTGTTCACCGGGGCTTCGGTGAGACACGAGCCAAGGAAGTTAATATCCTCCAACATTTGGGGAAAAGACCTTTTCCCTACCGATGTGGTCAAAGAGGTTGTTGATAAGGCCGCCGTGGAGAATAGAAACCTTCTCCAGAAGTGGGGCCTGGCTATCAAAAGAAAATCTTCCCCGGATGAGGGTCCTCAACCAAAGAGGAAGAATATGAGGACTAGGCTACCATCTCGGCCAGCCAAGCCTTATAGACAGCAACAGCAACTGCAATTGCCTTTGCCTCCAGTGCCCCAGATGGTGGCACAAACCCCGACTACTTTTCAGTGGGTACCCCAGGCTGTGCCAGGTCAGTCAACCACATTCACCCCAACGTTCGAAGGACAGTCTTCTTCCTTTCGTGCAAAGCCTAGAGGAGCAGCCAGAGGCTCGTCTAGGCGCCCCTCAAGGGGAAGGGGATTCAGAGGTGGTCGTGGTCAAGGAGGCAAGACCTCAGGACGGCAGTCCAAGTGAAACGATACCGGTAGGAGGGAGACTAATGAAATTTTGGGATCGCTGGACCTTCGATCCCTGGGCCCAAAGCCTACTCAAGAATGGACTGGGTTGGAGCTGGTACAGCACTCCACCCCCATGCCTTCGGTTTTTCCAACACTCCACCCCCATTTTGGAGGAGTACGTTCAAGAACTGTTGGAGAAAAATGTGATCCGAAAGGTGAAGTCCATCAAATTCCAAGGGAGGCTGTTTTGTGTTCCCAAGAAAGACTCGGAAAAGCTCAGAGTCATTCTGGACTTGTCACCACTCAACAAGTTCATAGTGAATTGCAAATTCAAGATGCTAACACTGCAACACATAAGGACCTTACTGCCCAAGAGGGCATACTCAGTCTCTATAGACTTGTCAGACGCCTATTGGCACATCCCAATCAGCCGTCGACTCTCCCCCTACCTAGGGTTCAGGCTACAACGGAAACTGTACGCCTTCAGAGCCATGCCATTCGGGCTAAACATAGCCCCAAGGATTTTCACGAAGCTTGCGAGCGCAGCTCTCAAACAATTACGCCTAAAGGGAATTCAGGTAGTAGCCTACCTGGACGACTGGCTGGTGTGGGCAGCATCCGAGACCGAATGCTTACAAGCTTCCAGTCAGGTGATCCAGTTCCTAGAGTACCTAGGCTTCAAGATCAACAAGAAAAAGTCTCGACTTTCTCCATCCCAAAAGTTCCAGTGGCTGGGAATCCACTGGGACCTTTTGTCACACAGTTTCTCCATCCCAATGAAGAAAAGGAAGGAGATAGCGGGCTCTGTCAAGAGACTTCTAGATTCCAAAAGGATATCAAGACGCGAACAGGAGAGGGTACTAGGCTCTCTCCAGTTTGCTTCAGCGACAGACCCAGTGCTAAGAGCACAGCTAAAGGATGCAACCGGAGTTTGGAGAAGGTATGCATCAAACGCGCGAAGAGACCTGAGAAGACCAGTGCCGCCTCGGCTACGTACTCTTCTCAGACCTTGGTCCCAAGCCAGACATCTAAAGAAGTCGGTTCTTCTTCAGCCACCTCCCCCGTCGATGACGATTCACTCAGACGCCTCAAAGGAGGGATGGGGAGGTCACTCTCATCGGAAAAAAGTCCAGGGGACTTGGTCCAAGCTATTCAGGACCTTTCATATAAACTTTCTAGAAGCTATGGCAGTGCTCCTTACCTTAAAGAAAGTCTCCCCGCGTCACTCGATCCACATAAGATTGGTGACAGACAGCGAGGTGGTTGTGAGATGTTTGAATCGACAAGGGTCGAGGTCACCACCTCTCAACCAAGTGATGTTAGCCATTTTCCGATTGGCAGAAAAGAAGAAGTGGTACCTGTCGGCAGTTCACCTTCAAGGAGTCCGCAATGTGACAGCGGACGCTCTATCCAGGTTCACACCGATAGAGTCGGAATGGTCCTTAGACGCAGGATCATTTTCCTTCATTCTGAATCAAGTCCCAGAACTGCAAATAGACCTCTTTGCGACGAAAGACAACAAGAAGTTGCCCCTGTACGTGTCCCCGTACGAGGACCCCTTAGCGGAAGCAGTGGACGCAATGTCCCTCGACTGGAACAGGTGGTCCAGGATTTATCTGTTCCCTCCTCACAACCTTCTGTTGAGGGTCCTCAACAAACTGAGATCCTTCAAGGGGGTAGCGGCAATAGTGGCCCACAAGTGGGCGAACAGTATGTGGTTCCCCTTGGCGTTGGAACTACAGATGAAGTTCGTGCCGCTACCACATCCAGTTCTGACCCAGCGAGTCCAGAAGTCGACTGTCTGCGCTTCATTACAGAAAACCCAGACCCTGCAGCTCATGATTTTCTCGCCCTAGCGGTGAGAAAGCGTTTCGGGATTTCGAGAGCTAGCATAGACTTCCTAGAGGAATACAAGTGCAAATCGACTAGAAGGCAATATGAGTCATCTTGGAGAAAGTGGGTGGCCTTTGTAAAGGCAAAGAATCCGCAGGAGATCTCAACAGACTTCTGCTTATCTTTCTTCATCCACCTCCATGGCCAAGGATTGGCAGCTAACACGATTTCAGTATGTAAATCGGCTTTGATGAGACCCATTTTATTTGCCTTCCAGATCGACCTAGGTAACGAGATCTTTAATAAAGTTCCGAAAGCCTGCGCTAGGCTCAGACCTTCAGCACCTCCAAAGCCCATTTCATGGTCTTTAGACAAAGTTCTTCATTTCGCCTCCCTGTTGAGCAATGAAGAATGTGCGTTAAAGGATTTAACGCAAAAAGTTATTTTCCTATTTGCACTCGCGTCCGGGGCCAGGGTTAGTGAGATCGTAGCCCTCTCGAGAGAGGCAGGTCGTGTTCAGTTCCTGGATGGGGGGGAACTGAACCTGTTTCCGGATCCTACGTTTCTCGCCAAGAATGAGTTACCCACCAACAGGTGGGGTCCCTGGAGAATCTGCCCTCTGAAAGAAGATGCATCTCTATGTCCAGTAGAATGCCTAAAGGTCTATCTTCGTAGAACTTCAGACTTCAAGGGTAGTCAACTATTCAGGGGAGAAACATCAGGCTCAAATTTATCTCTGAATCAACTCAGAGCGAAAATGACATATTTTATTCGCAGAGCGGATCCTGACAGTACACCCGCAGGTCACGATCCGAGGAAAGTTGCCTCATCCCTAAATTTCTTTAATTGTATGGATTTTGAACATCTCCGGTCATACACGGGCTGGAAATCTTCCAGGGTGTTCTTTCGCCACTATGCGAAGCAAGTAGAGGAACTTAAGAGATCTGTGGTAGCAGTGGGTCGTGTAGTTAACCCTACTGTTTAACTCTGCGAGGAACAGTGGTCTTAATTGGGACGATTAAGTCCAGGGTGAGTGTGTAGGTACATACTGTACTACAAACTAAAATGAGGGCACCAAGTGCCCATATAGACTGTTCCTTCCTTCAAAGGTGAACCTCGCATAAGTTCAGACATGTGTGCCAAGCGTTTCTAACGCTAATGTGATTGATTTGTAATACAGATTTTTTATGACTTGATACCTTGGTATCTCATTAAAGTGGTGTTTAATGGTTTTTCTTTCAGATAAACAAGTTCTGTTTACTATCATACTTATGCTTAAAGTTTTGGGTTATCCCCTTTTATATAAATATATATATTTGTTGTTAACCTGTCTGTTTATTATCTGTCAATAAACTTGTTCTTGAGAACCTTGCGTCTCTTTCACCTGTGTCAATTTATTGGTATAATTGAGCATTTAATTCTATGTATCTTATCTGGGATAATTCTGATAGAATTGTTCTGTTTTGCAAGCTATGTTGCATTGGTTTATGTAAGTCCCCTAATGGGAGGACTCCGTCCCATAAAGGGACGAGGGCGGTTTTATTAGTTTCTTCCTATGCGGATATAAACCTTTGTCCAATACAAGTATTGTGCGGATGACTGGTCAATATATTGACGCAGTAGTTCTATACAAACTATGCTTTACTTAATATAGGGCGAGGCCACTATATTAGCTTGCCTGAGATTCATACATAGATATATGTACTCTTCGAGACTTTCCAGAGTCTAGTAGGACTCTTCCCTGTAGGGGGCAGGAAGCTCTAACATAGTTTATAGTTAGTTGAAAAGATGTATAACGGTAACATCTTAGGTCTCTAGGTCTAGTCGACCGGGAATAAATATCTCCGGGGAGTACGGCACGTTCTGAGAATCCACAGATACAGTAATGCTCTGGTACACTTCCATCAGGACGACATGGCTTGAGCCCAAAAAACGGATTTTGAGCGAAGCGAAAAATCTATTTTTGGGTGAGATAGCCATGTCGTCCTGATGGACCCGCCCTTGCCTTTCTAAGAAAGGACTGTAGGACCCCTCCCTACATACAGTATCTGTAGCACCTCGTGTACGCTACAAGGAATACAGATGGCGCCAGGATTGGCGCCAGGCACGCATACGAATCGGGGGATAGGGATGCCTTGGGAGCGGCTCCCCTTTTTCTTTCCCGAATTCGTATCTCGTCAATCTCCCTCCTAACGAGACGAATCTCTATTCAGGTCGTAGATTGCCATGTGACGTGTCTAGAATACGTCCTCTGATATGTCGCGATATCCCTTTCACGAGGGATACTCGCTCCAGGAGTTAGAATTCTGGTACCTTAAGGTAAAT
>NC_090733.1:150876960-150889351 GCF_036898095.1 Palaemon carinicauda
AACCTGAATACACAATAAAGAGCGGTGAATAATTCTGCACTAACGAAAATATTATATTCATCCCAAACATTACTGCCTCATGCGAGTCACTTGCAGTTCATTCAAATTCATGTCCAGTGCAAGTTACGTGAAGAATGCAGTAAAATCACTGAATTATGATCACAATCCACAATTCTCAAAATCACATTTTGGGGAAAAAATATTCATTATCAAACAATTATCTTGTAGTTCGTCCACGATGACGTTAAATCTAAGCATTTGCTAAATATAATTGAAATCATACATTCACCACAAGTTATATTTAGTAAATAAAATATAGCCCACTGTGACACGAGACAGAGGCAGACAGAGGGATAGACAGGACAGACAAGAAGCCTTTGCAATGTTCCCGACAGCTTCGTGTGAGGTTGGAGCGCGCTAGAAAAACACATTCAACTTACATGCAAAATAAAAAACGGATTTAATCAAACATCGATTCTACCTGCACGAAAGCGAACAACAGTCAGTAAAGTGGAAATCAACTGTCAAAATGATTACAATGCAAGCGAACAGCTTAAGACATAAGGCGATAACAAGCTCTGCTATGAAAACCTTTGCTTTGTAACTCTATATGCTTTTGACCTGATTACTGCTCACATGAACCAGGTCATTGTTGAATTAAGGTAGCCACATAAGACAACATATTCTGCTTATCTGCACGTCTTTTCTTTGTTTCTTAATCCCAACAGTAGTTAAAAGAGAGAGAGAGAGAGAGAGAGAGAGAGAGAGAAGAGAGAGAGAGAGAGAGAGAGAGAGAGAGAGAGAGAGAGAGAGAGAGAGAGAGAGAGAGAGCGTATCGTTTATAAGATGATCTCAAAATGACACCCTTGTGTTTCGGGTGATATCAGAGCCACATAAAGTCAATCTATTATCTTCTCTAGATACTTGATAATACATCTTTGATGACTTATCACGCCATTTGTTCGGCTTTGGTTGGGACAAAAGAGTAAATACAAAAGGCAACACTAAACTGGAAAAAAAAATTATATAAACAGTTTAGCAGAAACAAAATTTAACAGGGCTGTGCCGGAGGCTATTTTTGTAAAAGTTCAGCTAACTTCATTAAAAGTTCACGGTGCTTTCAAATATTTAAGACAATGATCCGCCGAACTCAGGTCTCTCTCTTGATTGTTGCTCAACATTTCTTGTCCTCATAAAATATCTCTGATATAAATTATGTATCTTTATATAGGATGAGGGTTTCAACAGCCTTAATAAAAAATTAATTATGTTGATAATAATGTTTACCGAATGTCATAAATACTTTCGTGGTATAGTTTGTCTCCACATTTTTTAAAAACATTACTTTAGATGGTGTTTTCAACCCTACCGATTTCGGAAGGTAATGATCGCCATATACCTACCTACTGAAGTCTTGTGTATCAATTAATAAAATCTATTCGTTCGAACGAGTCCGAGGTAACTACTCACTAAGCCTCCAATTCTCTTTCTGTATCACACTTCGGGCAAGAAGTGAACTCTTCACATTCCTCTGTGTTTTCAAGAACCCTGTTATCGCTTTTAAGCGAATGAGCTGCATTATAATGAAAGTATGGGAACAAGTCATTACCGTAATAAAACAAATCATTTCTTAAGAGACAAAATATAAGGTGGTATGATCTGAAAGATATTCTGAACAAAAATATCTTATTAATTAAAATTCACAAACTGTTTGACAATAATGATTATTTGTTTTCTTTATTTCTTACATATAAAAAATGCAGACTGATGAAAGGTGTGCCCAAAGAATTTGATTTCCGTAAAAAATATAATGGTTTAAACCCTGTAATTACTAAGACTGCTTTATACCCTCCCGATTCCAACCATGGGGAAATGAATCCAAGATTAATTGCCCCTATAATAACGAGCAAGTCTCTCTCTCTCTCTCTCTCTCTCTCTCTCTCTCTCTCTCTCTCTCTCTCTCTCTCTCTATATATATATATATATATATATATATATATATATATATATATATATGTATATATATATGTATGTATATATATATACATATATATATATACATATATATATATATATATATATATATATATATATATATTATACAATTATATATATACTTATATAAATATATATCCTGTCACACTCAGGGAAAGTAGTCATACCCTGTTGATAAGGGATATCCCGAGAGGCACACTCGGAAACCACACACTCCCAAAAATTACCAAACCAGCAGGTTGTAGTTAGGAAAGAGGAAGGGGGTGGGAAGAGATGAATCTGTGTGTGCGCGCGCACACGTGCGTGCATATCTATCTGATTATTCAGACGTCATTTTTCACAGCTTAAGTACACTAATTAATACTAAAACTGTTTTAGAATATAAGAAAAAATACCCTTGTAAGATGATTTGGGACATTCGTTAAAAATCGGGACACTTTTTAAGAATCGGGATTATAAAACCATTAATTATAACCATCCCTAAAATGTTTTAGGTCTTTTGTTTGCTCACTGAGATTCGGGAAAACGTTTTCAAGAAGAGAGATTTGTCTTTTTGAAGTTGTTTCAATTGTATCAGGGCGAGAATTGGGAATAAGAATCTTAGATTTTTTATTTAAAAAAAAAATCTTACTAAAATTGTTCCAAAGTTCGCTTTCTTGGTGAGAATCCTGAATAAGAATCCAATTAGAAAAATGCAGATCTCTCTCTCTCTCTCTCTCTCTCTCTCTCTCTCTCTCTCTCTCTCTCTCTCTCTCTTCTGAGTGAATCGAAATATGGAATAAGAATCTTCCTGAAACTGTCCCAAAACTTCGCATTTCAATGAGAATCGAGAATAAGAATCCAATTGGAAATATGCAGATCTTTCCATCATTTAGAACAAAAAATGTAAACTTTACCAAATACAACTCATACTTTGCGTTTCAACCACAACAATTAGATCCCCGAATCCCCAAAAAGAAAAAAGAAATATAGAAATCATTCCAGGCTTATTTCATCATTGAGAATCTGGAATACGATTCCAAAACGAAAATCCTGCAAAAACTTCGTTCCTATTTTCCTTTTCATTTTCTATTGCAACAGTAAGAGTGAATGCATTGAGACTGGGGAGATCCTGCGCTGGTTGGAGTCCTGCACGCACCATCCCACGAACAGAGATTAAAATTATGTATCTTTCGTCTCATTAAAAGCTGAGTCAAGCCGTGAGTCACGCAAATAGCATTATTACGAAGAGACTGAAGCTGGGCATACTTCGTCCGATGGGCAGACTAGCATCGAGGGATACTAAAGCCTATCATACTTCATCCGATGGGCAGACTAGCATCGAAGGATACTGAAGCTGGGCATGTTTCGTCCGATGGGCAGACTAGCATCGAGGGATACTAAAGCCTATCATACTTCATCCGATGGGCAGACTAGCATCGAGGGATACTGAAGCTGGGCATGTTTCGTCCGATGGGCAGACTAGCATCGAGGGATACTGAAGCTGGGCATGCTTCGTCCGATGGGCAGACTAGCATCGAGGGATACTAAAGCCTATCATACTTCATCCGATGGGCAGACTAGCATCGAGGGATACTGAAACTGGGCATGTTTCGTCCGATGGGCAGACTAGCATCGAGGGATACTAAAGCCTATCATACTTCATCCGATGGGCAGACTAGCATCGAGGGATACTGAAGCTGGGCATGTTTCGTCCGATGGGCAGACTAGCATCGAGGGATACTAAAGCCTATCATACTTCATCCGATGGGTAGACTAGCATCGAGGGATACTGAAGCTGGGCATGCTTCGTCCGATGGGCAGACTAGCATCGAGGGATACTGAAGCTGGACATGCTTCGTCCGATGGGCAGACTAGCATCGAGGGATACTGAAGCCTATCATGCTTCGTCCGATGGGCAGACTAGCATCGAGGGATACTGAAGCTGGGCATGCTTCGTACGATGGGCAGACTAGCATCGAGGGATACTAAAGCCTATCATACTTCATCCGATGGGCAGACTAGCATCGAGGGATACTGAAGCTGGGCATGTTTCGTCCGATGGGCAGACTAGCATCGAGGGATACTGAAGCTGGGCATGCTTCGTCCGATGGGCAGACTAGCATCGAGGGATACTAAAGCCTATCATACTTCATCCGATGGGCAGACTAGCATCGAGGGATACTGAAGCTGGGCATGTTTCGTCCGATGGGCAGACTAGCATCGAGGGATACTGAAGCTGGGCATGCTTCGTCCGATGGGCAGACTAGCATCGAGGGATACTGAAGCCTATCATACTTCATCCGATGGGCAGACTAGCATCGAGGGATACTGAAGCTGGGCATGTTTCGTCCGATGGGCAGACTAGCATCGAGGGATACTAAAGCCTATCATACTTCATCCGATGGGCAGACTAGCATCGAGGGATACTGAAGCTGGGCATGTTTCGTCCGATGGGCAGACTAGCATCGAGGGTTACTGAAGCTGGGCATGCTTCGTCCGATGGGCAGACTAGCATCGAGGGATACTAAAGCCTATCATAATTCGTCTGATGGGCAGACTAGCATCGAGGGATACTGAAGCTGGGCATGCTTCGTCCGATGGGCAGACTAGCATCGAGGGATACTGAAGCTGGACATGCTTCGTCCGATGGGCAGACTAGCATCGAGGGATACTGAACCCTATCATACTTCATCCGATGGGTAGACTAGCATCGAGGGATACTGAAGCTGGGCATGCTTCGTCCGATGGGCAGACTAGCATCGAGGGATACTGAAGCTGGACATGCTTCGTCCGATGGGCAGACTAGTATCGAGGGATACTGAAGCCTATCATGCTTCGTCCAATGGGCAGACTAGCATCGAGGGATACTGAAGCTGGGCATGCTTCGTACGATGGGCAGACTAGCATCGAGGGATACTGAAGCTGGACATGCTTCGTCCGATGGGCAGACTAGCATCGAGGGATACTGAAGCCAATCATGCTTCGTCCGATGGGCAGACTAACATCGAGGGATACTAAAGCCTATCATAATTCGTCCGATGGGCAGACTAGCATCGAGGGATACTGAAGCTGGGCATGCTTTGTCCGATGGGCAGACTAGCATCGAGGGATACTGAAGCCTATCATGCTTCGTCCGATGGGCAGACTAGCATCGAGGGATACTGAACCCTATCATACTTCATCCGATGGGTAGACTAGCATCGAGGGATACTGAAACTGGGCATGCTTCGTCCGATGGGCAGACTAGTATCGAGGGATACTGAAGCTGGACATGCTTCGTCCGATGGGCAGACTAGCATCGAGGGATACTGAACCCTATCATACTTCATCCGATGGGTAGACTAGCATCGAGGGATACTGAAACTGGGCATGTTTCGTCCGATGGGCAGACTAGCATCGAGGGATACTGAACCCTATCATACTTCATCCGATGGGTAGACTAGCATCGAGGGATACTGAAACTGGGCATGTTTCGTCCGATGGGCAGACTAGTATCGAGGGATACTGAAGCTGGACATGCTTCGTCCGATGGGCAGACTAGCATCGAGGGATACTGAAGCCTATCATGTTTCGTCCGATGGGCAGACTAGCATCGAGGGATACTGAACCCTATCATACTTCATCCGATGGGTAGACTAGCATCGAGGGATACTGAAACTGGGCATGTTTCGTCCGATGGGCAGACTAGTATCGAGGGATACTGAAGCTGGACATGCTTCGTCCGATGGGCAGACTAGCATCGAGGGATACTGAACCCTATCATACTTCATCCGATGGGTAGACTAGCATCGAGAGATACTGAAACTGGGCATGTTTCGTCCGATGGGCAGACTAGTATCGAGGGATACTGAAGCTGGACATGCTTCGTCCGATGGGCAGACTAGCATCGAGGGATACTGAAGCCTATCATGCTTCGTCCGATGGGCAGACTAGCATCGAGGGATACTGAAGCTGGGCATGCTTCGTACGATGGGCAGACTAGCATCGAGGGATACTGAAGCTGGACATGCTTCGTCCGATGGGCAGACTAGCATCGAGGGATACTGAAGCCAATCATGCTTCGTCCGATGGGCAGACTAACATCGAGGGATACTAAAGCCTATCATAATTCGTCCGATGGGCAGACTAGCATCGAGGGATACTGAAGCTGGGCATGCTTCGTCCGATGGGCAGACTAGCATCGAGGGATACTGAAGCCTATCATGCTTCGTCCGATGGGCAGACTAGCATCGAGGGATACTGAACCCTATCATACTTCATCCGATGGGTAGACTAGCATCGAGGGATACTGAAACTGGGCATGCTTCGTCCGATGGGCAGACTAGTATTGAGGGATACTGAAGCTGGACATGCTTCGTCCGATGGGCAGACTAGCATCGAGGGATACTGAACCCTATCATACTTCATCCGATGGGTAGACTAGCATCGAGGGATACTGAAACTGGGCATGTTTCGTCCGATGGGCAGACTAGCATCGAGGGATACTGAACCCTATCATACTTCATCCGATGGGTAGACTAGCATCGAGGGATACTGAAACTGGGCATGTTTCGTCCGATGGGCAGACCAGTATCGAGGGATACTGAAGCTGGGCATGCTTCGTCCGATGGGCAGACTAGCATCGAGGGATACTGAAGCCTATCATGCTTCGTCCGATGGGCAGACTAGCATCGAGGGATACTGAACCCTATCATACTTCATCCGATGGGTAGACTAGCATCGAGGGATACTGAAACTGGGCATGTTTCGTCCGATGGGCAGACTAGTATCGAGGGATACTAAAGCTGGACATGCTTCGTCCGATGGGCAGACTAGCATCGAGGGATACTGAACCCTATCATACTTCATCCGATGGGTAGACTAGCATCGAGAGATACTGAAACTGGCCATGTTTCGTCCGATGGGCAGACTAGTATCGAGGGATACTGAAGCTGGGCATGCTTCGTCCGATGGACAGACTAGCATCGAGGGATACTGAAGCTGGGCATGCTTCGTCCGATGGGCAGACTAGCATCGAGGGATACTGAAGCCTATCATGCTTCGTCCGATGGGCAGACTAGCATCGAGGGATACTGAACCCTATCATACTTCATCCGATGGGTAGACTAGCATCGAGGGATACTGAAGCTGGGCATGCTTCGTCCGATGGGCAGACTAGCATCGATGGATACTGAAGCTGGACATGCTTCGTCCGATGGGCAGACTAGTATCGAGGGATACTGAAGCTGGGCATGCTTCGTCCGATGGGCGGACTAGTATCGAGGGATACTGAAGCTGGGCATGCTTCGTCCGATGGGCGGACTAGTATCGAGGGATACTGAAGCTGGGCATGCTTCGTCCGATGGGCAGACTAGTATCGAGGGATACTGAAGCTGGACATGCTTCGTCCGATGGGCAGACTAGTATCGAGGGATACTGAAGCTGGGCATACTTTGTCCAATGGGCAGACTAGCATCGATGGATACTGAAGCTGGACATGCTTCGTCCGATGGGCAGACTAGTATCGAGGGATACTGAAGCTGGACATGCTTCGTCCGATGGGCAGACTAGTATCGAGGGATACTGAAGCTGGACATGCTTCGTCCGATGGGCAGACTAGTATCGAGGGATACTGAAGCTGGGCACATGCTTCGTCCGATGGGCAGACTAGCATCGATGGATACTGAAGCTGGACATGCTTCGTCCGATGGGCAGACTAGTATCGAGGGATACTGAAGCTGGACATGCTTCGTCCGATGGGCAGACTAGTATCGAGGGATACTGAAGCTGGGCATGCTTCGTCCGATGGGCAGACTAGTATCGAGGGATACTGAAGCTGGGCATGCTTCGTCCGATGGCATCGAGGGATACTGAAGCTGGACATGCTTCGTCCGATGGGCAGACTAGCATCGAGGGATACTGAAGCTGGACATGCTTCGTCCGATGGGCAGACTAGCATCGAGGGATACTGAAGCTGGACATGCTTCGTCCGATGGGCAGACTAGCATCGAGGGATACTGAAGCTGGACATGCTTCGTCCGATGGGCAGACTAGCATCGAGGGATACTGAAGCTGGACATGCTTCGTCCGATGGGCAGACTAGTATCGAGGGATACTGAAGCTGGGCATACTTCGTCCGATGGGGAGACTACCATAGGGGGATTACACTTTCACACGTGTTCAAAACGAATTTCAGTGAATATTATACAAATATGGATGGATATTCACGGTAACCAGAAGAGTAAGTACAAGACAAATGTGTGCAAAATAGAGGACTACTAAAGGTTAATCACTATAAAGAAAGATGGTGAAGTTTTGATGTTTCAATATCACATATATTTATAAATAAAGGTGCGGACAATGATGAGCAAGCGGTTGGATTTTAATAATCTTTTAGATGTGCGCACGCATAAGAGCTTATTTTCTTAAGTCTTCTGAAACAGAGTCCTTACTTTAGATTTTTCAAATCCCTTCTTTTTTATTGGGGCGGGGGGGGTCTAAAATCTTAAAACCTGGAAAATACGCAATAACTTGGCAATAGTTTTAACGTTCATACTACCTCGATAAATCTTAATAAAAACGCATAATTTTAATTCCATATATCGCCTACGGAAAAGGTTTAAACTTTCACAATCATAAAAATTATAAAATTACCAAAAGCCGCCATAACCCCAACCCTGAACTTCGATGAAAATTAAATAATATTCTAAAAATAAATCCCAATATTAAAATAATGTAACATTCGTGAAAGATAATTCCAAACAATACACCTTCCATTTTGGAGAAGATAACGGACACATTCTTTTTAGAAAAATTTAATAACATTGATGAAAACAATTTTTAATACGACGCTTTCCTGAAATGCACCAACTTTCCAACCGGCTTATCACTAAACAATACATTTCGATTTGTGGAAATGCAACAATTCTCGTTGCAACACAACAATTAATTCTTGCAGACACAATCGAAAAGAAAAACAGAGAAAGACAGGAAGATACAACTTTCTAATCGAGCACAAAGGTGCAGGACATCGTTAGTTCTTGATTCAACCAAGATAGAGGATCTTCTATTTTCATGTACACAACACTGAAATGAGAGAGAGAGAGAGAGAGAGAGAGAGAGAGAGAGCAGTATTTTTAGAATGTAATAGTGGAAGGAAATTATAAATTATGAATTTTTGTATTACAAATATAACGGCTAGTTATTGGTATGAAATATCCGGATCCTAATTTAATACTTTACGTATATGCTCTCTCTCTCTCTCTCTCTCTCTCTCTCTCTCTCTCTCTCTCTCTCGACGATTTTCAAACCCAAACACAAACGTCAATGATGCGTTTATAATCATGGCCCACAAACTCCCACGAGCCCAAATAGATTGTCACAAGGGGGGGGGGGGGGTTGCAAAGTTACCAACGTTTTCTACACATTAAAAAAAGGGGGGGGGGGACGTTAAGAATTGCGCAAACAATCACACCGTACAATGCATGACCCGAAATCAATCTCCCAACAGCGAAGAATCTTTTCTCATCCTACGTGAAGCTTGTCTCGCTATACCAGCAGCTTTTCTCATCTTACAGGAAGCCTTCCACGCCCTACGAGAAGCTTTTCACGTCCTACGAGTAGCTTTTCTCATCCTAAATTAAGCTTGTATCTACAAGAAGCTTGTCTCGTCATACGAGAATCCTACATGAAGCTTATCTCATCCTACGAGAAGCTTTTCTCATCCTGGTAGAAGCTCTACTCATCCTACATGAAGCTTTCCTCGTCCTTCATGAATCTTGTCTCATCCTACAAGAAGTTTCTGTTATCCGAAAAGAATCTCGTCTCATCCTACAGGAAGCTTTTGTTATTCGAAAATAATCTTGTCTCATTCTACAAGAAGCTTTTCTTATCCTACAAGATCCTTAACTCATCCTACAAGAAGCTTTTATCCAATTAGGAATCTTGGTTCCTCCTACAAGTAGCTTTTTTTTATCCTACAAGTAGCTTGTCTCATCCTACAAGAAGCTTGACTCATCCTACATGAAGCTTGACTAATCCTACATGAGCTTGTCTCATCTAACGAGAAGCTTTTCTCATCCTATCCTATAATCCCTTCGCCTTCCAAGGCCCCATCCGCAATATACCCAGGCCGGATACAAACACCGCCCTCCGGCAAATCAAGATGAATAATCGAGTTCTAATTTGATTTCTCAACCTCTGGCGCACCGTTGCCTCCCGTTAATGTATTCCAGCCTCTTCTCGCGTTGCCTCTCCGCAGGGAGGACTGGAAGAAGCTTTCTGCGAATCCAAAACCTTCCAATCCCCAAGAACAATGGGAGGTTGTGCAATTGGATGCTAGTTGAAGAGGATTGGTTGGGGGAAGCACGTGGATCTGACTAGTTGGGGGAATAGCCGGGGAGGGAGCGAGATGGCTGGAAATTTTGGTGCCGTAAATAAGTTGAATAGAATGGTTTAGGAAGAGCAAAGAATAGGAAGAGTTAGAGGGATTTGACCAAGACAATTTGAACAGTAGGCAATCTTACAATCAAGACTTAGACACAGTTTAAGAGAAAGGAAGTAGAAACGATGAAATAAGGAAGATTTGGTAAAAACAAAGTCAGAAAAATCAGTGGAGAAAAAGATCCCAACTAAATGAATTGGTTGAGGCTGGCTAGTGCAGGGGAACTGCATAAGGAAAGGGATTAAGATTGAGGAAGGAGGAGGATAGAGGAGGGAGAAGAATAGAGGTGTAGGTTAGGATATGGGGTAAGGCTAGGAAGAGAGGAGAGGAGGGGAGGGGAGGAGGGCGAGGAAGCCATCCGAAGAGATTGTTTGGGTTTGTCAATTATGGGGAAGATGAAACAGCCAGGTACTAACCTCGTTCCTCCACAGCCAGTATCACATTACTCTTCCCGGACGATTCGATATTATTGAGTTCGTGGTGTCCTCCATAACAATTAGATGGGGGAGTCGATCACCCGGGCGCTAGATTAACTGGTAGCAACAGGACAGAGTTAACTTATGATTTTAAGGAAATTAATTAAGACTGATATGGATACCGGTGAGTATTTGTTGTCATGGCATGAATCTGTTGCATCTTATTGTTTGTGATGCCTGTTTTGTTTTTATTTATATATATATATATATATTATATATATATATATATATATATATATATATATATATATATATATATATATATATATACTAGTTTATGCAACTCAACCTAAAATGATGGCTAAATATTTAGATAGCTATGTACACACACGTATACAGATTCAACCCTACACATCCATTCCCCGTTATATAACTACAACACGGCTACTCCCTCTCCCCCTACACATGGGACGGGGTGAAACAGAGTAGTTTTAGGTTTGACAATGCTGCTCGCCGTGACAGGAAATTCTTTAATTTATATATATATATATATATATACTATATATATATATATGTATATATATGTATATATATATATAATATATATATATATATGTATATATATGTGTATATATATATATATATATATATATATATATATATTTCTACAAATATGATAAAGAACAAGTTTTATATTATATATATATATATATATATATATATATATTTATATATTTATATATACATATAGATAAATAGATATATACAAACACATATTCAGATATAATATATATTATATATATATATATTATATATATATATATATATATATATATATATATATATATTCGGATACGGGATGCAATGGAGTATGAAACTAACTGGAAACTTAGAAAATGTAAATACACCCTTAACGTCAACAAAACCAAACTTCCCTTTATTTGGATGTGTTGTCTTCTTTCTTTACTAAAAAGGACGAGTTAAATATTTATATGTAAGAATGTTCCTGATTACAAAGCCAATGTGAGTAAACATAATTTCGGCTAACGATCGCGTACTAAAGGTAATCTATCACCATAAAATGCTTACTAATCACTTAAAATAAATAGGAATTAAAAAAAGATCTTGTCATTTCCCTAACAATGTAGTTTTTTTTATTTTTCTGTATTTTCATATCACAGGAATAGCAGCAGATAAAAGAAAAGTCGAGGGACTCGGACATTGGGCAAGACTTTCGACAGACATTTGGCAACTTCAAAAGACCCCTGCAGTCGGAATAATTGTTTACTACCCCTAGCAACAGATGCAACCCCTCCTGCGCTGGACCATGTCGTCAAACTCTCAACCCAACCCCTTCACCCCCACCCCTCCACCCCTTCCCGCCTGTAGCAACTATTGAACAGACAGCTTCTGTCTAGAGAACTTTGTTCTTTCAAAACGTCCCTAACATTCAAGGCAAACTGTAAATTCCCACATCAACATCGCCTCTTTCCTACCGGTCATTAACGCGTTTAAAAAGGAAACTTCTGTTTGGGATATTTTGGCTTTTTCGGGTCTGGTAAATTCAGTGCAAATT
>NC_090733.1:150892351-150899851 GCF_036898095.1 Palaemon carinicauda
CCAAGCGCAGCAACACATCAAATCCACATCAAAGATCAAAGAAGAAGAATCATTGCGACGGGAAACGCGAGAGGCGCCATTGTTCAATCTAGGCCTCCTACAACCTATAAAATGTTACGGTCGGGTTTGATGGCTGCCAGGGAGGCCCTTCAAAACATATAAGAGCTAGAATTCTATTAGGATTCCTTTTACGGAAACTTCCTTAGCAATCTCTCTCTCTCTCTCTCTCTCTCTCTCTCTCTCTCTCTCTCTCTCTCTCTCTCATAGTAGGGTCTTTAGGGGTGAGATGTCGCCGGGCCCAAGACATTGAAGTTCGACCACAAAATAAGCAAGTACCTATTTAAAGGTGGACCGACAAGCGGGCGTTATGCACGAACCTAGCAAACTTAAGCTGAGAGCTGTACTGTGTAGCCCATATGTAGATAACTACTGGTAAAATCAAGAGCGAGTATCTCTCTCTCTCTCTCTCTCTCTCTCTCTCTCTCTCTCTCTCTCTTTTGACTTTGACTTTGACTCTCTCTCTCTGTATATATATATATATATATATTCCCGGTCACGCATTCCCCTCTCCCCATCCCTTTGGTATATATCTAAATATTTAGCCGTCAACGTTGATGGGTCACGTACACTACAGTATGTATATATGTGTATATATATATGTATACATATATATATATATATATATACACATGTATGTGTATATATATATAATATATATATAATATATTTTCTGTTGCTAGTCCCGTGCACAACAAAGGCTTCATACATGTCCTTCCACACGCGTCTGTGCGACTTCATTCTATTGAGAAAGATGTACATTCATATATACAGTATATGAATACCTAATTTCTATTAGTTTCAGGTGAAATTTAAGACTTAAATATTAAATTTATAATGATACGAACGTCTCAAATTTTATCAGCTTATATTAGAAGAGGTGATTTAATTGTAAGTAACGAACTCATTAACTATTCTAATTTGCAAAATCTGGCAAAAACTGAATAATCCGTGTATATCGAAATTTTTCAAAGGCCTTAAGATGAAATAATATAAAAGACAGTCTTAAAGACCACGCAAATATCACGGGAAGAGTTATATGCAATGCAGATGATGCAAGTGAATAGCAAAAAAAAAAAAAAAAAAAAAAAAAAGTTTTATGGGTGGTGAAAAATGCAATGACGTTCCCGTAGATTTACATCGTTTATTTAGTGTCTCGAAAAAGGAAAATATTGTCTATTTTTCTTCCACATTGAACCGTCGCTCAACCAATGTCTATCTTTAAATCTGAATAGCAAACTTACTGTTTACATAGATATAATAAGTTTATGTTTATTCTATATGGCAAAAGTTTTACTTCACAATTAATAAGTCAAAAATCTTGAAACGTGAGCAGAAAACATCGTAAAAAGCCAATCAATGCAGAGGAATAACAAAATATTTCTTACTAATCGTCCAACCTCATCAATACGAATATCACATAGAATATTGCCAAAAATCAAACTAATTCTATTTCCTTTCGTCCAGAAACATTAATATTAATATCCTCAATTATCAATGTTACAATCAGACTTAGAGTACCAGTGAAAATGAAGTTGGTAACGCAGAAGGAAATTTTATTTGTTAAAGAATAAACAAATAACTTAAAAAGACCTTCTTGGGACTGGTCTGTGTAGGATTTATTAATCTGTACGGACAGTCGTTCCGGGGGTTGGAACCCCGTGATACCTGACGGTAATTCTCTTGTAATATCACTCTCAGATATATTATACAGTAGGAAGCAGCCGAAGGGAACTTCCATCAGGATGACATGGCTCCAGCCCAAAAAAACATTTCTCCTACGTCAAAATCCCTTTATTAATCTGTTCCATAGGGAAAGGCGTTGGGCCCTTGGAAGCCATTCAGGGCAAACCTCAAAGTTGTACTATCATTGTTAATCAGTTCCATGGGGACAGGCGCTGGGCCCTTGGAAGCCATTCAGGGAAAACCTCAAAGTTATACTATCATTGTTAATCAGTTCCATGGGGACAGGCGTTGGGCCCTTGGAAGCCATTCAGGGAAAACCTCAAAGTTATACTATCATTGTTAATCAGTTCCATGGGGACAGGCGTTGGGCCCTTGGAAGCCATTCAGGGAAAACCTCAAAGTTATACTATCATTGTTAATCAGTTCCATGGGGACAGGCGTTGGGCCCTTGTAAGCCATTCAGGGAAAACCTCAAAGTTATACTATCATTGTTAATCAGTTCCATGGGGACAGGCGCTGGGCCCTTGGAAGCCATTCAGGGAAAACCTCAAAGTTATACTATCATTGTTAATCAGTTCCATGGGGACAGGCGCTGGGCCCTTGGAAGCCGTTCAGGGCAAACCTCAAAGTTGTACTATGATATAAAACAGCACAACAGTAAAATAAGGAAACGGAAACGTGCTTATACCAGATGGCCTAAAAATGAGAGCAGTAACCGATGGGATGCTGTAAAGACTAGCGAGTATTGTCTACAGTGTACCCTCAGCCCAGTAAGAAGGATCTTCCAATGATAAACTGGCGTGACCATTAACCACCCATGTTGTCCTAATTATAATTCTAGGACACTTACGAAAATATAAATGTCTCTTATGACGTCTAAAAATGTCATCAGAATCTTCGCGCAATTTTACAGCTAAAAAGCTAAAGGCTTTATCACAATACAAATGGTTGAATAATTTGGGCGTACCAACTTGAACATTAGCTAATGATAAAAAAGGCGTATGGTATTGTTTCCGTCATGTTTGACTATATGCAAAGGAATAGAGTTATTGTTCAAAGCTTAAAATATATTTTAGTGATTTCATTAACATACTGAACTGTCCGTTAAGGATCCAGTAAAATACTTTGAGTGAAATACTATGGTTTGATTTTGATAAACAAGACATTTTTTTTTTTTTATCAGCAGGTAAAGTTATTTGGACACTCCAAGTAAAGAAACCAGAATCCTATTTTCAAAAGTATTTGCAAAATTGCAAAAGAAGAAAATCTGTTGACAATCAAAGAAAAACTTCATCAAAACCTTGTGCAAGTGGGCATCTTGCCTTTAAAAAGAAATGGCTGCTTGACGAAAAATGTCGACGAACCTCGTAAAAATAGCCCCTTCCCAAAAAAATGGGAAGAAAAATTTGAAAAATCCCCAATATCCTTGAAGTGTATTCCTTCAAATTCCCTTCCGGATACATTCAACTTGAAAGTACAAAGCCCTTGTCATATGAGCCAGCAATTCGTTCTTTGTCTGAGAGCGTTCCAAACAGGAGACCCGGAGGGCGGGAAGACCAAAGAAGAAGAAGAAGAAGAAGAAGAACTCACTGGTGGCGCCATCTTTGAAAGAAGAAGAAGAACCCGCTAGTGGCGCCATCTTTGAGCCCCGGGCTATACAAGTTTTCTTACTTTGTCTTAGACAGCAACAGCGTTAAGCTGCCGTCGCTGCTGCTCCTGCTGCTGTTGTTGTTTGCTGTTGGTACTTTCCTGGGGTTCTCTGCAGTTCGGAACTTGGGACCAAATTGGTTTCTCACAGGAGGAGGAGTTGTTGGGCATCTTCTTGGGGTCGCCGTCCTTTCTCGAATAGTTTCTAACTTAGCTCATAATGGGAAAGGAGGAGTTTGTTCTTTTATTAGTCTTTGCATTCTGCTTACTTTTTTTCCCCCGTCCTCTCTCTCTCTCTCTCTCTCTCTCTCTCTCTCTCTCTCTCTCTCTCTCTCTCACAAGTTTTTACAGATTATTATTATTATTACTTGCTAAGCTACAACCCTAGTTGGAAAAAGCAGGATGCTACAAGCCCGGGAGCCCCAACAGGGAAAATAGCCCAGTGAGGAAACGAAACAAGGAAACAACTCTAAAATAAATCTCTCATAACCTGGTTCTTGAGGATATGACGTCTCATTATGTTCTAATCATTAATGGATGTGAAATTCGGTCCATTATCGACACATTCTCAAAAGGTGACAGGAAAAATTATCTAGGAAATTATTCAAATTCCTTCACGTCAACGAAATAACCCATAAATCGAAGGATAAGGTAAAACATATGTTCATTAGATCTAATTACGGCAACCTAAATGTATCTGTAACTTTTGTTTTGGAAATTTAATTCAATATGGAAATCTAAATAATGATAATTTGATAGTTACAAGCATTCACAATAAATTACGTACTTCCTTCTTAATATCCAGCTATTTACTCGAATATCTGATGGCTCATAAGAAAATTCATTGAGAACTTCTACATTTGCATTTGAACTGTTGAATCGTTAAAGAGCCCTCCATATATATTTATCTTTATATTCAGTATATATATATATATATTATATATATATATATACATACATATAAAAACAAATATATATATATGTAGAAATATAAATATATATATAAATATATATATATAAATATATATATACATATATATACATACACACACATATATATATATATATATAGATATAGATATATATACTGTATATATAGATATATATATATATAATATATATATACATATATATACATACACACATATATATATAGATATAGATATATATACTGTATATATAGATATATATATATATATATATATACATACATATAAACTGTATATATATATACATATAAACTGTATATATATATATATATATATACATATAAACTGTGTATTTATATATATATATATATATATATATATACACACATATGTTGAACATATATATACAGTGTATATATATATATAGTATATATATATTATGCCAGAAAGCTCACCAGCAGCGCGTCGAAAGGACTTGCACACACTGTGCCACTTACCTCTAATACACAAACAATCGCCTCCAAAAAGAAGAGGGGCGGAACTTTTGCTACGTTAGTTTTATTTCATTAATCTATCATTTCCTCCAAACTCACCCAAATTATAAACCCTTTTCACCAACCTATCAGCCCCACATTCCTCTTCCCTCCTCTTGACATAACTAGGAAGGATAATTACAGGCAGAACAGATATAAAATCTCTATCAGCATTGGTTACATGAATACGAAAAAGTGTAAAATCTGTATCAGCATTGGTTACATGAATACGAAAATGTGTAAAATCTGTATCAGCATTGGCCACATGAATACGAAAATGAGTAAAATCTGTATCAGCATTGGTTACATGAATACGAAAATGAGTAAAATCTGTATCAGCATTGGTTACATGAATACGAAAATGAGTAAAATCTGTATCAGCATTGGTTACATGAATACGAAAATGAGTAAAATCTGTATCAGCATTGGTTACATGAATACGAAAATGAGTAAAATCTGTATCAGCATTGGTTACATGAATACGAAAATGAGTAAAATCTGTATCAGCATTGGTTACATGAATACGAAATGAGTAAAATCCGTATCAGCATTGGTCACATGAATACGAAAATGAGTGTATATAGAATTCCAAGATAAAATCACTTTAAATGTTAGAGAATAAAAATATATCAATTAATTTAATCCATATCAATTACGAACAAATAGAGGAGCAATGAGGGCCCTTATAGATGGATAATCACATATAATTACACGTATAAAGGGGATACCACCGATGAAATTATGTTCAAGAGTAAACAAGTGTCTGTTATTAAGGATATGAATGGAAGCCGCGTAATGGATTATAATACCTTAGGGTAGAGATGGGCGGAAATCATTTGTTAGCATTATCGTCTAACAGAAGGTTAATTAGGATATGAGTTAAAGGCGACCTTTAGTATATCCGTTTCGTCAGTTGCTATGCGAAGCACATGCTAAAAGCATCCATCAGACTCGTGTAATTCGTAATACTCGGAATATCCACTAAACCTATTTCATCATGATTATCATCATGACCATCATCTCCTCCTCCACCTATTGACACTAAGGGCCTCGGTTAGATTTCGCCAGCTGTCTCTTTCTTGAGCTTTTAATCTAATATTTCTGCATTCATCATCTCCTACTTCACGCTTTATAGTCATCAGTCATGTAGGCCTGGTCTTCCAACAGTTCTAGAGCCTCGTGGAGACCAGCTGAACGTTAGGTGTTCTATCTTGAGATTTTAATTTAATATTTCTGCATTCATCATCTCCTACTTCACGTTTCATAGTCATCAGCCATGTAGGGCTGGGTCTTCCAACTCTAGTGCCTTATGAAGCCCAGCTGAACGTTTGGTGAACTAATCTCTCTTGGGGAGTGCGAAGAGCATGCCCAAAGCATCTCCAGCTACCCCTCATCATGATCTCAACCACCTTATGGCACTCTAGTAATCTCTCATAGTATCATTTCTGATCCTGTCCTGCCATTTAGCTCCCAATATTTACTATTTTCTATAATCTAAAAAGTTTGAAACTCACTCCTGGATGGCAGAGGAAAGGGATAAGACAGTACCCTAAAGACTACCCAACGCCAAAGTTCTCTCCACCCAAGCTAGGACCAGGAAGAGTCAGGCAATGGCTGCTGATGACACAACAGGTAGATCTATAGGCTTCCCTAAAAAAACCATCACTACCAGAAAAGGATGGTGAGGTTCCAGACACTACAAGAAGCTATCGAGCTTGAGCGGGTCTGGAAGCCAATCAAACAGGTCGCCAGGCAGGGGCCTTTCCAATAGGCTACCACAACCTTACTAGACCTTTCCTTTTATTGGTGGATAATAGGAACATATATTAAAGCTACCGATTCGACTTTTTCGTGTAATTGGTCACTGGTCAGAATTATGGGCTAACGCCATCTATTTGACTTTTCATCTATTAAACATTTCGCCTGTAAATAAAAACCGATTTCAGCCAGTCAGCAGAATCTAGATATTAACCCCCGAGCAGAAATCATCCATATTTAACCGGAATTCGGTCTTTTTTTTCGCAACCAACTCGATCCAGAGTATTGCGTATATTTCATAAATCAACAAGAACAGAACCTGAATGTTCAACATACATGAAAGGGGGCGTTAAGGAATCGAGACTAAATAATAATAATAATAATAATAATAATAATAATGATAATAATAATAATAATAATAATAATGATAACAATGTTTATGATAATAATAATAATAATAATAATAATAATAATAATAATAATAATAATAATAATAATAATAATAATAATAATAATAATAATGTAAAAGTCAAATACTTTAAAAGATATTCACAATTTCAATATAACATCACTGAAAACCTATTTTACCTTTATTATCTATTCGGTACTAAGAACAAACCCCAAAATTACTGATAATTACTACGATATCCCAACATCATAAAAGCAATGAAATTATCCTTAGCAAAATTAGACAAGGCTGTTAAAAATTACTTATAACATTGACCCTTTCAACAATAAACTGAGTTCTTGATATTTATCATAATAATGTTGATATACAAATATTTTCAGATCAGTAAGTAAAGATAGGTCAGACCGGTTTTAGATCAACTTCGTTTTTAAAAGAAAAAAAACTTAAATCAACTATCAATCATTGTAGCTATTATGGGAAA
>NC_090733.1:150907351-150912351 GCF_036898095.1 Palaemon carinicauda
CCTGGCAGAATAGATTAGTAAACAATATTTTTCGACAAGTAAACACAAAAGCAAGTTAATACTCTCGTAAATGAGGGTTGTTTGTAAGTCTAATAAAACGGAATTAACCTGAATATACAATAAGAGCGGTGAATAATTCTGCACTAACGAAAATATATAATAATAATAATAATAATAATAATAATAATAATAATAATAATAATAATAATAATAATAATAATAATAATAAATGAAGGAATAAGCCCTATGATAAATATATAGATATCTTCAGTCTCAGATTGACAATCATTGATAAATCACATTTTACAGACATTATCATTCATGTTCAGTGCAAGTTACGCAAAGAATGCAGTAAAATCACTGAATTATGATCACAGTCCACAATTCTAAAAATCCCATTTTGGGGAAAAAAAAATTATCAAACAATTATCTTGTAGTTCGTCCACGATGACGTTAAATCTAAGCATTTGCTAAATATAACTGAAATCATACATTCGCCACAAGTTATATTCACTAAATAAAATATAGCCCATTGTGTCACGAGACAGAGACAGACAGAGGAATAGACAGAACAGACAAGAAGCCTTTGCAATGTTCCCGACAGCTTCGTGTGAGGTTGGAGCGCGCTAGAAAAACACATTCAACTTACATGCAAAATAAAAAACGGATTTAATCCGAAAGCGAACAATAGTTAGTAAAGTGGAAATCAACTGTCAAAATTATTACAATGCAAACGGCTTAAGACATAAGGCGATAACAAGCACAGCTATGAAAACCTTTGCTTTGTAACTCTATATGCTTTTGACCAGATTACTCCTCACATGAACCAGGTCATTGTTGAGTTAAGGTAGCCACATAAGACAACATATTCTGCTTATCTGCACGTCTTTTCTTTGTTCCTTAATCCGAACAGTAGTTAAAAGAGAGAGAGAGAGAGAGAGAGAGAGAGAGAGAGAGAGAGAGAGAGAGAGAGAGAGAGATGAGCATTAAAAGCGTATCGTTTATAAGATGATCTCGAAATGTCACCCTTGCGTTTCGGGTGATATCAGGACCACAAAGTCAATCTATTATCTTCTCAAGATACTAGATAATACATTTCTGATGAATTATCACGCCATTTGTTCGGCTTTGGTTGGGACAAAAGAGTAAATAAAAAAAAAAGCCACACCAAACTGGAAACAAATAATATACACAGTTTAGCAGAAACAAAAACTAACAGGGCTGTGCTGGAGGCTATTTTTGTAAAAGTTCAGCTAACTTCATTAAAAGTTCACGGTGCTTTCAAATATTTAAGACAATGATCCGCCGAACTCAGTCGTTCTCTTGATTGTTGTTTAACATTTCTTGTCCTCATAAAATATCTAAGATATAAATTACGTATCTTTATATAGGGTGAGGGTTTCAACAGCATTAATAAAAAATTAATTATGTTGATAATAATGTTTACCTAATGTCATAAATACTTTCGAGGGTTCGTCTCCACATTTTTTTAAAACATTACTTTAGGTGGTGTTTTCAACCCTCCCGATTTCTGAAGGTAATGATTGCCATATACCTAGCTACCGCAGTCTTGTAGTGTATCAATTAATAAAATCTATTCGTTCGAATGAGTCCGGAGGTACAACTCACTAAGCCTCCAATTCTCTTTCTGTATCACACTTCGGGCAAGAAGTGAACTCTTCACATTCCTCTGTGTTTTCTGGAACCCTGTTATCCATTTTAAGCGCATGAGGTGCATTATATTGGAAGCATGGGAACAAGGCATTGTCGTAAAAAAGTAAAGATCCTTATTTCGTAAGAAAAAAAATATAGGAATTAATAAGGTGGTATGATTTGAAAGATATTCTAAACCAAAATACCTTATTTGTTAAAATGATGATTTGTTTTCTTTGTTTCTTACATATAAAAAGATGCAGATTGATGAAAGGTGTGCCAAAATCATTCGATTTCCGTAAAAAATGTAATGGTCTAAACTCTGTAATTACTAAAACTGCTTTATACACCCGATTGCAACGATGGGGAAAGGAATCAAAGAATAATCACCCCTATATAATAAAGAGCAAGTGTTTTGCTATATATATATATATATATATATATATACACTGTCACACTCAGAGAAAGTAGTCATACCCTGTTGATAAGGGATATCCCGAGAGGCACACTCGGAAAACCACACCCTCCCACAAATTGCCAAATCATCAGGTTGTAGTTAGGAAAGGGGAACGGGGTGGGAAGAGTTGAATCTGTGTGTGTGTGCACGCGTGCGTGCATATCTATCAGATTATTCAGACGTCATTTTTGACAACTTAGGTTCGATAATTAATACTAAAACTGTTTCAGACCTAATGTGTTAACACTTAGATCCAGAATATGAGAAAAAATACCCCTCGTAAGATGATTTGGGACATTCCTTAAAATCGGGACAGTTTAAGAATCGGGATTATAAAACCATTAATTATAACACTCCCTAAAATGTTTCAGATCTTTTGTTTACTCAGTGAGATTCGGGAAAACGTCTTCATGAGGAGAGATGTGTCTTTCTGAAGTTGTTTCAATTGTATCAGGGAGAGAATCGAGCATAGGTATCGAAAATTTTATTAAAAATCTTTCAAAAACTGTTCCAAAATTCGCTTTCTTACTGAGACTCCAGAATAAGAATTCAATTATAAAAATAGATCTCTCTCTCTCTCTCTCTCTCTCTCTCTCTCTCTCTCTCTCTCTCTCTCCAGGGTGAATCAAAATATGGAATAAGAATCCTAGAATAAAAAATCTTCTTGAAACTGTCCCAAAACTTCGCATTTTATTGAGAATCGAGAAGAAGAATCCAATTGGAAATATGCAGATCTTTCCATCATTTAAAATAAAAAAAAAATCCCACCAAAAAAGAAAAATAAATATAAAAATCATTCCAGGCTTATTTCATCATTGATAATCTGGAATACGATTCCAAAACGAAAATCCAGCAAAAACTTCGTTCCGATTTTCCTTTTCATTCTCCATTGCGACAGCGGGAGTGAATGCATTGAGACTGGGGAGATCCTGCACTAGTTGGAGTCCTGCATGCACCATTCCACGAACAGAGATCAAAATTATGCATCTTTCGTCTCATTAAAAGCTTATGAGTCATGCGTGAGTCAAGCCGTGAGGATGACAGAGTCACGCAAACAGATTGAAGCCGGGCATACTTCGTCCGATGGGCAGACTAGCATCGAGGGATACTGAAGCCGGGCATGCTTCGTCCGATGGGCAGACTAGCATCGAGGGATACTGAAGCCGGGCATGCTTTATCCGATGGGCAGACTATCATCGAGGGATACTGAAGCCTATCATGCTTCGTCCGATGGGCAGACTAGCATCGAGGGATACTGAAGCCGGGCATGCTTCGTCCGATGGGCAGACTAGCATCGAGGGATACTGAAGCCGGGCATGCTTCGTCCGATGGGCAGACTAGCATCGAGGGATACTGAAGCCGGGCATGCTTCGTCCGATGGGCAGACTAGCATCGAGGGATACTGAAGCCTATCATGCTTCGTCCGATGGGCAGACTAGCATCGAGGGATACTGAAGCCTATCATGCTTCGTCCGATGGGCAGACTAGCATCGAGGGATACTGAAGCATGGGCAGACTATCATCGAGGGATACTGAAGCCGGGCATGCTTCGTCCGATGGGCAGACTAGCATCGAGGGATACTGAAGCCGGGCATGCTTCGTCCGATGGGCAGACTAGCATCGAGGGATACTGAAGCATGGGCAGACTATCATCGAGGGATACTGAAGCCGGGCATGCTTCGTCCGATGGGCAGACTAGCATCGAGGGATACTGAAGCCGGGCATGCTTCGTCCGATGGGCAGACTAGCATCGAGGGATACTGAAGCATGGGCAGACTATCATCGAGGGATACTGAAGCCGGGCATGCTTCGTCCGATGGGCAGACTAGCATCGAGGGATACTGAAGCCGGGCATGCTTCGTCCGATGGGCAGACTAGCATCGAGGGATACTGAAGCCTATCATGCTTCGTCCGATGGGCAGACTAGCATCGAGGGATACTGAAGCATGGGCAGACTATCATCGAGGATACTGAAGCCGGGCATGCTTCGTCCGATGGGCAGACTAGCATCGAGGGATACTGAAGCCGGGCATGCTTCGTCCGATGGGCAGACTAGCATCGAGGGATACTGAAGCCTATCATGCTTCGTCCGATGGGCAGACTAGCATCGAGGGATACTGAAGCATGGGCAGACTATCATCGAGGGATACTGAAGCCGGGCATGCTTCGTCCGATGGGCAGACTAGCATCGAGGGATACTGAAGCCGGGCATGCTTCGTCCGATGGGCAGACTAGCATCGAGGGATACTGAAGCCGGGCATGCTTCGTCCGATGGGGAGACTACCATAGGGGGATTACACTTTCACGCGTGTTTAAAACGAATTTCAGTGAATATTTTGCAAATATGGATGGATATTTACGGTAACCAGAAGAGTAAGTACAAGAGAATTGTGTGCAAAATAGAAGACTACTAAAGGTTAATCACTATAAAGAAAAATGGTGAAGTTTTGATGTTTCAATATCACGTGTATTTACAAATAAAGGTGCGGACAATGATGAGCAAGCGGTTGGACTTTAATAATCTTTTAGATGTGCGCACGCATAAGAGCTTATTTTCTTAAGCCTTCTGAAGCAGTCTCTTACTTTAGATTTTTCAAATCCCCTTTTTTTTATTAGGGGGTGGGTCAGAAAATCTTAAAACCTGGAAAATAGGCAAAAACTTGGATGGCAATAGTTCTAACGTTCATACTACCTCAGTAAAATTTAATACAAACGTATAATTTCAATTCCATATATCGCCAACGGAAAAGGTTCTAAGTTTCAAAATCAAAAAGATTAAAATTACCAAAAGATGCCATGACCCCACCCCTGAACTTTGATGAAAATTAAGTAATACTCTAAAAAGAAACCCTAATATTAAAATAATGTAACATTCGTGAAAGATAATTCC
>NC_090733.1:150917351-150924851 GCF_036898095.1 Palaemon carinicauda
TTCTGCTGTCGAAATTTCAGAACTTCAAAAGCCATCGCCAGTAAAAACAAACGATGGCTACTCTTAGCAACAGCTCGGGCCGGTCCTCTTTTATCTCTTGCCACCCTATCCATCAAGCAGCTACCGTTGAAGAGAGCACTTCTGTTCCCCCATCCATGTAATGATTAACAGTGGTGCTGCTGTGTGTGTGTGTTTGTGTGTGTATGTGTGTTTACCGACCAATTACCGCTAATTGCAACACCCCCACGTGGCTTTCCGATATATATAACGAGGACATTACCATAAATGAAAAATAATTTGCGTATGTACAAAGCTATGTTCCGAAAAGAAATGTACGTTGTCCAGTATCCCACTAATTTGTTCCACTGTTTACAGGAAATAATGTCAAAAATTAATTCGTACATTTTTTTAGGCCAAATGAATGCTGTTTCAGTCGTGTTTTATTCCAGGCTGTGGTTTTATTTTTAGGAAATAACCCAGAAAAAAAATTATCTATTTCCATTATTTACCGTTGCAAAAATCAAGCTCTCAGCCATCATAACTTCTAATGATTAATAATAATGTTTATTTTAAAAAGAAAACTTTAAAAAAATTAATTTCTTGGGCAAACCTGACAGGTACTTGGCATAGCCAATGCATCAATGAAAGACATCAATTCCATATTTGCGTAAGTAGTTTTATGGACTGTTGAAGGCGGAGTGAAAATATCATTCATTCATTCCATTCAATGAAGGAGTTAACATTGACTAACATACTAACATTGAGATTTTGTCAACTACATTGATTATTTCTAATGTTTTATTTTATATCATATTTACAAGGGAGTTCATTGCCTCCAAAAATTGAGCCACATCTCTTACTAGAAGAAGAAGAAGAAGAAGAAGAAGAAGAAGAAGAAGAAGAAGAAGAAGAAGAAGAAGAAGAAGAAGAAGAAGAAGAAACCAAATCTTCTACCAAAAAATAGAAGAAGAAGAAGAAGAAGAAGAAGAAATCAGATCTTCTACCAAAAAACAGAAGAAGAAGAAGAAGAAGAAGAAGAAGAAGAAGAAGAAGAAGAAGAAGAAGAAGAAGAAGAAGAAGAAGAAAAAGCCAGATCTCCTACTAAAAATAGAAGAAGAAGAAGAAGAAGAAGAAGAATGACATGGGAATGACTGTAAGAAGTATAGTTGACCTAGAGACACAGGCAGCTAGGATAGGATGGAGAATGAGGGTGCAGCCCCTACATTCTTCCAATCTTAACCCCACCCCGGAGATCTCTCCTTTGAAAACAATGTTTGAGAGAGAGAGAGAGAGAGAGAGAGAGAGAGAGAGAGAGAGAGAGAGAGAGAGAGACCACTAAAGGTCACTGAAACGTTCACTAATTTTCAAAATAAATTGACATTTACCAATTGATCATAAAGCAATTCGTAGATCAGGATTGCAAAACAACAGACAATTCATAAGACGCACAACAATTGATGAGAAGTCAGTAAACAATATGAATTATCCATTAACAATTCCATGACCTAAATGATTTCTGCCTTTGAATGAAAACTGACGCTGTTATGAAATAGCTAACACCTCCGGAGATGTGAAGAACTCTAAGAAATAAAAGAGATTAATCCACCCAATATTATTATCATTATTACTTGTTAAGCTACAACCCTAGTTGGAAAAGCAGGATGCTATAAGCCCAGGGGCTCCAACAGGGAAAAAAGCCCACTGAGGAAAGGAAAAAAGGAAAATAAAATATTTTAAGAGTAACAACATTAAAATAAATATCTCCTCCATAATTTACAAAAACTTTAACAAAAGAAGAGGAAGAGAAATGTGCTCACGTGTACCCTCAAACAAGAGAACTCTACCCCAAGACAGTGGAGGACCATGGCATACATCAGGAATTTCACACGGTGGCATTTAAGCGAAAGGACACTGAGTATGATGTTCCAAACGCAGCGTTGGAGGAATTATCATATCAATAACAATGTGATGCAGAAAATTTCATAACGTCCAATCTTATTATTATTATTATCATTATTACTATCCAAGCTACAACCCTAGTTGGAAAAGCAAGATGCCATAAGCCCAGGGGCTCCAACAGGGAAAAATAGCCCAGTGAGGAAAGGAAATAAGGAAATAAATAAATGAAGAGAACAAATTAACAATAAATTATTCTAAAATAAGTAACAACGTCAAAACAGACATGTCATATATCAACTATTAACAACATCAAAAACAAATATGTCATAAATAAACTATAAAAAGACTCATGTCAGCCTGTTCAACATAAAAAACATATGCTCCAACTTTGAATTTTTGAAGTTCTACTGATTCAACCACCGGATTAGGAAGATCATTCCACAACTTGGTAACAGCTGGAATAAAACTTCTAGAGTACTGCGTAGTATTGAGCCTCGTGATGGAGAAGGCCTGGCTATTAGAATTAACTGCCTGCCTAGTATTACGAACAGGATAGAATTGTCCAGGGAGATCTGAATGTAAAGGATGGTCAGAGTTATGAAAAATCTTATGCAACATGCATTATGAACCAATTGAACGACGGTGCCAGAGATTAATATCTAGATCAGGAATAAGAAATTTAATAGACCGTAAGTTTCTTATTTTTTTTTTTAAATAACTAGATGATGAATGGAGAAGCATTGAATTAAAAGCTCAGATTGAGACGACTAGCCAAATCTAACAGAAGCCCTTTGCGTCAATAGGCGTAGGAGATGATGATGATGTTGATTTTTTTTGTTTTAAACATCCGAGCGAATAACAACTTGCATTTCAATATTCAAAAGTAGGACAACATCAAACTTAATTGAGACTTACGACATGATTGTAAAGAATTTCCCCTATATAATAATGATCTAGTGTCAGACTATATATAAATATAAATATAAATATATATATATATATATATATATATATATATATATATATATATATATATATATATATATATATGTACATATATATACATGTACATATATATATATATGTACATATATATATATATATATATATATATATATATATATATATATATATATATATATATGTATATATATATACATACATATACATATATATATATATATGTATATATATATACATACATATACATATATATATATATATATATATATATATATATATATATATATATATATGTATGTATGTATATATACACACACACATATATATATATATATATATATATATATATATATATATATATATATATATATACTGTCCCGATCAGGGGGGAGAGAGAGAGAGTAGCCTTACCATCGTGAGAGAGGGTACTCCGAGAGGTACACATTTTCCCATAAATTGCCGAAAAAGTGGGTTGTAGTCAGGAAAGGGGGAAGAGGTGTGCGTGCGGATGCATATCTATCCACATAATTAGAGGTCCTTTTTGACGACTCGGGTACACTACAGTAGTATCAATATGACGACTCGGGTACACTGCAGTAGTGTCAATATGACGACTCGGGTACACTACAGTAGTATCATTATGACGACTCGGGTACACTACAGTAGTATCAATATGACGACTCGGGTACACTACAGTAGTATCATTATGACGACTCGGGTACACTACAGTGGTATCAATATGACGACTCGGGTACACTACAGTAGTATCAATATGACGACTCGGGTACACTACAGTAGTATCAATATGACGACTCGGGTACACTACAGTAGTATCAATATGACGACTCGGGTACACTACAGTGGTATCAATATGACGACTCGGGTACACTACAGTAGTATCATTATGACGACTCGGGTACACTACAGTGGTATCAATATGACGACTCGGGTACACTACAGTGGTATCATTATGACGACTCGGGTACACTACAGTGGTATCAATATGACGACTCGGGTACACTACAGTGGTATCAATATGACGACTCGGGTACACTACAGTGGTATCAATATGACGACTCGGGTACACTACAGTGGTATCAATATGACGACTCGGGTACACTACAGTAGTATCAATATGACGACTCGGGTACACTACAGTGGTATCAATATGACGACTCGGGTACACTACAGTAGTATCAATATGACGACTCGGGTACACTACAGTAGTATCAATATGACGACTCGGTACACTACAGTAGTATCAATACTACAGTGGTATCAATATGACGACTCGGGTACACTACAGTAGTATCAATATGACGACTCGGTACACTACAGTGGTATCAATATGACGACTCGGTACACTACAGTGGTATCAATATGACGACTCGGTACACTACAGTAGTATCAATATGACGACTCGGTACACTACAGTGGTATCAATATAATTCCAAAATGTTCAGTATCGCAAAGCATCTTTCCTTGGAGGAAAAAAATATATATTTATCGCTAGACAAGAAACTACCAAATGTTCAATTCATAAGCCCGAAAAATATAGGCTCCCTAACCCACCCCTCCCCCTCCCTAGCCTACAAGGATGTTGAGGTTCTTAATAGTATTGGATACTATAGGACCTGAACTCCCAACCCACAGTGTGCGAGTCAGGGACTTTTCCAAAAGGCTACCAAGCTAATAACCTAAAATGTCCCCTAAAGAAGGAAGAAAAATATGAGAAAATGGAAAAGAGAAGAAAGAGAAAAAATATCTCTATGACCAACTTCAAAGGATATGAGAGAGGTTGCAGCCTAAAGGCAAATACTAAAGCCGAGAAAAAATTAGCTTATTTACAATTCGTGCTAATGGAAATCACCTCCCTCCACCCACAACACCAACATCCACCCTCCCTACCTTTCCGCCCTCCTTCCATTCCCTCCCACTCATCATGTTTCTCCCTGACTTTCAAATTCTCTCTGAAGCCTCTTTCGCAGGTTAGGGAGATGCTCTCTCATCTCCACACTAAACCCGGGGGGGGGGGAGGGGAGAGAGAGAGTAGATAGGAATACTAAGCAGACGTCATGAAATATGCAAGATGGTTTCGCAACCAGCCTCTCCTCGCCACCTTAAAATGCCGACGTAAGTATCGTGGTCGTTAAGAAACATGCCGGCCTACTTTTGGCAATGTCTTGGAATGGCAGATTTGCAGGAGCTGATGTTTACAAATGGCAATATCTTGAAATGTCAAAATTTAGGAATGGCAGGGTTAGCAGAAGGCGATATTTAGGAATGGCAATGTCTCAGAATGGCTAAATTTAGGAATGCAGGAATGCAAAGATTAGCGGAAGGTGATGTGCAAAAATGGCAATATCTTGGAATGCTAAAATTTAGGAAGGGCAGCATTAAAGGAAGGTCATATTTAGGAATGGCATTGTCTTAGAATGGCTAAATTTAGGAATACAAAGATTAGCGAGAGGTTATGTTTACAAATGGCAATATCTTGGAATGTCAAAATTTAGGAATGGCAGGGTTAGCAGAAGGCGATAGTTAGGAATGGCATTGTCTCAGAATGGCTAAATTTAGGAATGCAGGAATGCAAATATTAGCGGAAGGTGATGTGCAAAAATGGCAATATCTTGGAGTGCTAAAATTTAGGAAGGGCAGCATTAAAGGAAGGTCATATTTAGGAATGGCATTGTCTTAGAATGGCTAAATTTAGGCATACAAAGATTAGCAGGTGATGTTTAGAAATAGCAATATCTTGGAATGTCAAAATTTAGGAATGGCAGGATTAGCAGAAGGCGATATATAGGAATGGCATTGTCTTACAATGGCTAAATTTGGAAATGCAAACATTTGCAGGTGACATTCAGAAATGGCAACATCTTGGAATGCCAAATTTAGGAATGGCACGATTAGCGGATGGGGATATTTGGGAACGGCATTATTTTTATTGTTATTGTTGTCGTTGGTGTTGTTATCATTATTATTAAAATTATTATTATTATTATTATTATTATTATTATTATTATTATTATTATTATTATTATTATTATTATATCTGCGAAAGGCGATATTTACGAAAGGCATTGTCTTGGAATGGATAACTTTAGGAATGGCAGTATTTACGAAAGACTATACTTACGAATGGCATAACTTAGTAATGGCATAACTTAGTAATGGCATAACTTAGTAATGGCATAACTTAGTAATGGCATAACTTAGTAATGGCATAACTTAGTAATGGCATAACTTAGTAATGGCATAACTTAGTAATGGCATAATATGTAGAATTAGGCAATAGGATTACCTTGGAAAGGCAAAATTTAGGAATGTCCAGATTTGCAGAAAGATATTTTGAAATGGCAAAATTAAAGAATAGGATGATTCGCCAAAGAAAATATTAAGGAATGGCAAAATTTGGGAAAGGCAATATTTAGAAATGGCGATAAGTGTCAATTGTAATAGCTAGGAACAGACATATCTTTAATTATCCGGGAATGGTAAATTCATAAAACTCTTTACGAATAGCAGTACCTAGAAATAGCAACCTCTAAAAATGAAATCTATATAATATGGCAATCTTTATAATATGGCAATCAGTATAATATGGCAGTGTTTAAGAATGGCCGTAACTAGAAGAATTCTAGAAATGACAATATCTAAGACTGTGACCTTTTTTTGGGAATGGAATTATCTAAGACAAATTTTCAGGGATGGCATTATCTAACATTGAGAAATACTTAATAATGGCATTATCTAAAATACAAATTTTCGGTTATGTCATCATCTAACACTAACATATGTTCAGGAATGGCATAATTTAAGTTGTAATTCATATTTCAAAGTAACGTAGTTATCTTTAAACGAGTGAAGTAACAAATTTCTTATTTCAGATATATTAATTTCTCGGCATTTTGTTTTTCTATGGTAACAAGATTAACTAAACTTATTTAGCACTTAATTTACAGTATATACAGTTCCAGAGACGGTCGGAAAAAGGGGGAAGAAAACTCTGCGCAATATGCCCTTCAGATTTGAATAGCATTTCTTAAAAATACAATTTAACATCAAAATAAATTATAAGGCAAAGAAAAACAAACATATTTTCCTATCTATATACTAACAAACAAAAATATTAACGTTCCCAGCTACATCATCGCATTGACTTGTAACACTTATGATGTGATTACTATGAAAATACGATTAAACTGACGAATATTTATGGAAATGTCTCAAAATATATGCCAGAGCAAGCCTATATTCATATAAGCTCTGTGGGTTCAGTTATTAAAAACTACAACCCATATCCATAAATTAATAAAAAAAATATATATATGCTATGCTTAAATATATTAAAATATTATGTAATACACCCAATATATTACACATTTGCATACAAACCTACATACATACATGGTCATACAATGTATGTTACCTTTGAACATTAACTAAGCATATTTGCATACAAACCTTCATACATACATGGTCATACAATGTATTTTACTTTTGAACATTAACCAATATCAGTTTCTCCACACAATTCCTTCCTTCATATTAGCATTCATAAAAACGCAAACAAAAACATACAATCCATGTTCAAACATACATACTTCAAGGGCCCGACAGAGTACATTTGCCTTT
>NC_090733.1:150929851-150939851 GCF_036898095.1 Palaemon carinicauda
ACCTTCATGTCAAAAAATTTTATGAAAAAAAAAATCTACTTTCAGAGTGTACAAAAAGCAATAAATATGACAATTAAGAAAATACTACACTAACAATGCAACAGTAAAGACCAAAGACATTCCTTGAATTGAAAATATACAACAGCCAAAGAAGCACAAGCAAAATTTGTCCTCAAATTCAAGACAGTAAATGTCTCCAATGACTGATTTATAACTCTCAAAGTTAAGAAACTATTTGAAAAATATTCTGTGATGTGTTTGTGTTCTCTTCCCCACAAATATCGACCCTTTGGTATTCGATTGACATTTCGGTAATAATACAAATTTAACGCGTTTATACAACCAGCACCTGGAATGTGGTTTGTTTGACGCATAAGAATGAAATGTATTATTATTATTATTTTCATTATTATTACTTGCTAAGCTACAACACTACAGTCCATTTCTTTTAGCGAGGCAGATTTGCACCGACTCGCAGCAGTGCACTTTTAGCTCGGAAAAGTTTCCTGATCGCTGATTGGTTAGAATTATCTCGTCCAACCAATCAACGATCAAAAAACTTTTCCGAGCTAAAAGGGCACCACTACGAGTCGGTGCAAATCTGCATCGCTAAAAGAAATAGACTATAGTTGGAAAAGCAAGATGCTATAAGTCCAGGAGCTCCAACAGGGAAAATAGCTCAGTGAGGAAAGGGAACAAGTAAAAATGAAATATTTTAAAGAAGAGCAACAATATTGAAATAAATATCACTTTATAAACTATAAAAAATTTAACAAAACAAGAGGAAGAGAAATAAGATATAAGATAGAACAGTGTGCCCGAGTGTACCCTTGGCTAAAAAGTTATAAACAAATTGTCATAACGACTGTTAAAGTATAATGGGCAATTCAAAAGAATTCTTAATGCAAGTGATAATGAATAAAGTATATTTATTGGTAACTTTACCTGGATCATGGAATCCAAAATGAAAGATTCTCATTTTAATTTGTTGGACAGAAACTTACGGTCTATTAAATTTCTAATTCCTGTTCTAGATATTAATCTTTGGCACCGTCGTTCAATTAGTTCATTATGCATGTTGCATAAGATTTTTCATAACTCTGACCATCCTTTACATTCAGATCTCCCTGGACAATTCTATCCTGTTCGTAATACTAGGCAGGCAGTTAATTCTAATAGTCAGGCCTTCTCCATCATGAGGCTCAATACTACACAGTATTCTAGAAGTTTTATTCCATCTGTGACCAGGTTGTGGAAAGATCTTCCTAATCGGGTAGTTGAATTAGTAAAACTTCAAAAGTTCAAAGTTGCAGCAAATGTTTTTATGTTGAACAGGCTGACATGCGTCTTTTTATAGATTATATATGTCATATCTGTTTTGACGTCGTTACTGTTTTTAGAATGATTTATTGTTAATTTGTTCTCATCATTTATCTAAATCCTTATTTCCTTTCCTCGCTGGGCTATTTTTCCCTATTGGAACCCTTGGGCTTATTGCATCTTGCTTTTCCAACTAAGGTTGTAGCTTGGCTGGTAATAATAATAATAATAATAATAATAATAATAATAATAATAATAATAATAATAAATAAACAAATAATAATAAATAAATAAATAATAGAATATAGAAATTAAAATAAATAATAAATAAAAATAAAGAATAAAAAAAATAAAAAATAAAAAAAATCAAAAATACTAAATACTAAATGATAAAGGATATTATTGTTAATAATAACAATAATAACAATAATAACGATAACAATAACAATAATAATAATAACAATAATAACAACAACAACAACAACAACAACAATAATAATATAATAATAAAAATGAAATAATAATAATAATAATAATAATAATAATAATAATAATAATAATAATAATAATAATAATAATAAAGTCTTCATGAAGCGACACGAAATACAGACTGACAAACAAAGACAGGGAAAACGACAACAGCGATTTACTTAAAATCCTCTCCCAAAGACAGACAGAGACAGACAGACAGGTCTGCTCACTCCATAAATAATTCGGAAACTTTCCCAGAGTTCTCAACCTCTTTAATGCATGCAACCGATTTCAAAAAAGTAACTTGGAGAATTTCAGACTGACGTGGTGTTGCAAAGTATTTGTTTCGCTAAGGTTCTGAAACTTCGAGTATTCTTTCAATTATCTTCTTTCAACTTGTGAGAGTTTAATATTTAAAATGAATTGCAACACTTAACATCTATGTGCAAACCCCTCAATGCATTCACTACATATATAAAAAATAAATGCAATTCTTCACATCATTCATTGGGCGGTATTCATAAAGAAAAGGATATGCTTATACTTGCAAAATATGAAGGAAATCCATCTACTTGTATTCATAAACATTTCAAGCGAAAGCTTCTACTTTTAGAGCAAAAGCATATCCTTATAATAACATAAAAGTAAATGGTTATACATAAAGAAGACCATTTACTTCATATAAAGAGCATATGCTTCGAAAAAGCTGAGTCTGGTCAGTAGCAGACTGCAGTTCGAAGAGAAAGGTTGTTCTGTTCGATTCTCAGCACGATGGCAGATTTTGTGGATGTGAGGCATGTTAAACAATACATGCACCGTTTACCCACACTTGATCGTGATTTCAAGATGTTATACCATTTTGAAGAACAATTATTATTATTATTATTATTATTATTATTATTATTATTATTGTTGTTGTTGTTGTTGTTGTTATAAAACAAGAATGGAATTTTTCGCGAGTCCTAAAAGAATTCGGAAGAAAATCATCTCGGATTTCCAAATGGCTTCAGAAGAAATAGCCATAGACTTAGCATGGAATTCTGAATGCCTCCAGAACGGAATCTCAGAACAGTATCGGAAGAAAACTTTCCCGGATTTCCAAATGGCTTCAGAAAAAATAGCCATAGACTTAGCATGGAATTCTGAATGCCTCCAGAACGGAATCTCAGAACGGTTTCGGAAGAAAACTTTTCCGAATTTCCAAAAGTCTTCAAAGGACATAACCGTATACTTAACATAGATTTCTGAATGACTCCAGAACTGAAATTTCCAGAAGCAGTCCTGAACAATTCCTCCTCGAGCTTCAAATGACTTCTGAAGACCTGATCTTCATTTTTTCAAAATTAGCCTGCAACACCTCACATGATCTGTATGTAGCTGGCAAAATCTACCAAGGAATTGCGCGTCAATAGGAGTAAGAGGAAATAAGTTGATGACTGGGAGAAGGATTTCACTTAACTCACAGAGATCGCGTTCTGGTGGAATAGGAAGCTGCCGGTAAGAATTATGTGTTACGTCTTCGGAACACCATCAACTACAGATGGTTTTGGTTGCTGCCGAAGTTGCCGATCGTTCGTTTTATATTGCCCGACCTATAGAAATACACGGGATCTTCCGTTGGCAGCTGAGCTTTGAAGATCATAATGTATGCGCCTTGAAGGATCCTTTGCTTGGGCTTTTGCGACGATATCTTATTAAAGGAGACTCTTGGAAAAAGTACAAGGCTTTGTATCGGTGCAAAAACGGATTGCGGGGAATGAGGATGGGGGCAGAATGGTTCAACTGAACGGTGAGTGACGTGTAGTTCTTCAACAGGATTGTCCCAAAATTCGCCATTGAAGTAAGGACATATCCAGACGACATTGGTAAATATATGTTGCTCGTCATTTACTTTGGCATGGTAGTGTAAACGGAGAAATCGATAGTATTCATCTCTTTAATCATTGCCCAGATAGGTAAAGAATAAATGCCTTCGATTTCCCTGAGGAATCTGACGAAGTGAGGACTCGCGGCACTGAAATCTCTTTTGAAATCTAGGACACTGACGAACTAAGGAAACGAGACAATGAAATCTCGAAAGAAACAGAAAATCTAATGAAAGAAGATCTTGAAAACTAGAAGACAGGAGAGAACAGCGAAGAGGAGCCTCTAATGCCAGAGGTAAGACACCTAAAAATAGAGAGCCTCTAATGCTTGAAGTAAGGCACCTCAAAATATAGATCGAAGACCCTCTAATGCTAAAAGTATGGAACCTAGAAATATATGTCAAAAAACTTCTAATGCTAGAAGTGTAGGAGCTAAAGAGAGAGGTCAAAGAACTTCAAATGTTAGAGGTGAGGGAGCTATAAAGAGAGGTCAAAGAACTTCTAATGCTTGAGGTAAGGGAGCTGAAAAGAGGTCAAAGAACTTCTAATGCTAGAGGTGTGGGAGCTAAAAAATAGTCAAAGAACTTCTAATGCAAGAGGTATGGGAGCTAAAAAGATGTCAAAGAATTTCTAATGATAAAGGTGTGGAAGCTAAAAAGAGGTCAAAGAACTTCTAATGCTAGAGGTGTAGGAGCTAAAAAGAAGCCAAAGAACTTCTAATGCTAGAGGTGTGGGAGCTAAAAAGAGGTCAAAGAACTTCTAATGCTAAACGTGTAGGAGCTAAAAAGAGGTCAAAGAACTTGTAATGCTAGAGGTGTGGGAGCTAAAAAGAGGTCAAAGAACTTCTAATGCTAGAGGTGTGGGAGCTAAAAAGAGGTCAAAGAACTTCTAATGCTAGAGGTGTGGGAGCTAAAAAGAAGTCAAAGAACTTCTAATGCTAGATGTGTGGGAACTAAAAAGAGGTCAAAGAACTTCTAATGCTAGAGGTGTGGGAGCTAAAAAGAGGTCAAAGAACTTCTAATGCTAGAGGTGTGGGAGCTAAAAAGAGGTCAAAGAACTTCTAATGCTAGAGGTGTGGAAGCTAAAAAGAGGTCAAAGACCTTCAAATGCTAGAGGTGTGGGAGCTAAAAAGAAGTCAAAGAACTTCTAATGCTAGAGGTGTGGGAACTAAAAAGAGATCAAAGAACTTCTACTGCAAGGGGTGGGGGAGCTAAAAAGAGGTCAAAGAACTTCTAATGCAAGGGGTGGGGGAGCTAAAAAGAGGTCAAAGAACTTCTAATGCAAGGGGTGGGGTAGCTAAAAAGAGGTAAAAAAACTTCTAATGCAAGGGGTGGGGGAGCTAAAAAGAGGTCAAAGAACTTCTAATGCAAGGGGTGTGGGAGCTAAAGAGAGGTCAAAGAACTTCTAATGCAAGGGGTGGGGGAGCTCAAAAGAGGTCAAAGAACTTCTAATGCAAGGGGTGGGGGAGCTAAAAAGAGGTCAAAGAACTTCTAATGCAAGGGGTTAGGGGAGCTAAAAAGAGGTCAAAGAACTTCTAATGCAAGGGGTGTGGGATCTAAAAAGAGGTCAAAGAACTTCTCATGCAAGGGTTGGGGGAGCTAAAAAGAGGTCAAAGAACTTCTAATGCAAGGGGTGTGGGAGCTAAAAAGAGGTCAAAGAACTTCTAATGCAAGGGGTGGGGGAGCTAAAAAGAGAGCAAAGAACTTCTAATGCAAGGAGCGGGGAAGCTAAAAAGAGGTCAAAGAACTTCTAATGCAAGGGGCGTGGAAGCTAAAAAGAGGTCAAGGAACTTCTAATGCAAGGGGTGTGGAAGCTAATAAGAGGTCAAAGAACTTCTAATGCAAGGGGTGGGGGAGCTAAAAAGAGGTCAAAGAACTTCTAATGCAAGTGGTGGGGGAGCTAAAAAGAGGTCAAAGAACTTCTAATGCAAGGGGTGGGGGAGCTAAAAAGAGAGCAAAGAACTTCTAATGCAAGGAGCGGGGAAGCTAAAAAGAGGTCAAAGAACTTCTAATGCAAGGGGTGTGGAAGCTAAAAAGAGGTCAAGGAACTTCTAATGCAAGGGGTGTGGAAGCTAATAAGAGGTCAAAGAACTTCTAATGCAAGGGGTGGGGGAGCTAAAAAGAGGTCAAAGAACTTCTAAGGCAAGGGGTGGGGGAGCTAAAAAGAGGTCAAAGAACTTCTAATGCAAGGGGTGGGGGAGCTAAAAAGAGGTCAAAGAACTTCTAATGCAAGGGGTGGGGGAGCTAAAAAGAGGTCAAAGAACTTCTAATGCAAGGGGTGAGGGAGCTAAAAAGAGGTAAAAGAACTTCTAATGCAAGGGGTGGGGCGGCTAAAAAGAGGTCAAAGAACTTCTAATGCAAGGGGTGAGGGAGCTAAAAAGAGGTCAAAGAACTTCTAATGCAAGGGGTGGGGCGGCTAAAAAGAGGTCAAAGAACTTCTAATGCAAGGGGTGAGGGAGCTAAAAAGAGGTCAAAGAACTTCTAATGCAAGGGGTGGGGCGGCTAAAAAGAGGTCAAAGAACTTCTAATGCAAGGGGTGAGGGAGCTAAAAAGAGGTCAAAGAACTTCTAATGCAAGGGGTGGGGCGGCTAAAAAGAGGTCAAAGAACTTCTAATGCAAGGGGTGGGGGAGCTAAAAAGAGGTCAAAGAACTTCTAATGCAAGTGGTGGGGGAGCTAAAAAGAGGTCAAAGAACTTCTAATGCAAGTGGTGGGGGAGCTAAAAAGAGGTCAAAGAACTTCTAATGCAAGGGGTGGGGGAGCTAAAAAGAGAGCAAAGAACTTCTAATGCAAGGAGCGGGGAAGCTAAAAAGAGGTCAAAGAACTTCTAATGCAAGGGGTGTGGAAGCTAAAAAGAGGTCAAGGAACTTCTAATGCAAGGGGTGTGGAAGCTAATAAGAGGTCAAAGAACTTCTAATGCAAGGGGTGGGGGAGCTAAAAAGAGGTCAAAGAACTTCTAAGGCAAGGGGTGGGGGAGCTAAAAAGAGGTCAAAGAACTTCTAATGCAAGGGGTGGGGGAGCTAAAAAGAGGTCAAAGAACTTCTAATGCAAGGGGTGGGGGAGCTAAAAAGAGGTCAAAGAACTTCTAATGCAAGGGGTGAGGGAGCTAAAAAGAGGTCAAAGAACTTCTAATGCAAGGGGTGGGGCGGCTAAAAAGAGGTCAAAGAACTTCTAATGCAAGGGGTGAGGGAGCTAAAAAGAGGTCAAAGAACTTCTAATGCAAGGGGTGGGGCGGCTAAAAAGAGGTCAAAGAACTTCTAATGCAAGGGGTGAGGGAGCTAAAAAGAGGTCAAAGAACTTCTAATGCAAGGGGTGGGGCGGCTAAAAAGAGGTCAAAGAACTTCTAATGCAAGGGGTGAGGGAGCTAAAAAGAGGTCAAAGAACTTCTAATGCAAGGGGTGGGGGAGCTAAAAAGAGGTCAAAGAACTTCTAATGCAAGTGGTGGGGGAGCTAAAAAGAGGTCAAAGAACTTCTAATGCAAGGGGTGGGGGAGCTAAAAAGAGGTCAAAGAACTTCTAATGCAAGGGGTGGGGGAGCTAAAAATAGGTCAAAGAACTTCTAATGCAAGGGGTAGGGGAGCTAAAAAGAGGTCAAAGAACTTCTAATGCAAGGGGTGGGGGATAGATGTCGCCAGCGAGGCTTTGGGGAAGGCGCGGCGGCGTCTGTGTTCTTTCTGATGCGTAAACTTAATTAAATACAAGTAAAAACAGGGCATTAAATACGTATTATAAATACTAAACTATTTCTTATCTTGACTGCACAAATGAAATCTTACAAGTTCCAACATGTAACTAAGCGCTCCCGAAACACGAGTCAACCTTTTACTTCTGCTTGGAGGATATCCTCGCAAGTAAAAGGTAAAGTACAAGGTAATTCTCTGAATATATATAACTCTTAACATCATAAATTGCAGATTAATGCAACACTCAACATTCTACATTGCTAATTAATCCAACTCTTCAGACCATGCAATGAAAATTGATGACTATCTTATTATAACACTCAACCAAATTATACAACCCTTCACATTCTGCATTGCAAATCAATTGAAATTATTGCATCCCTTCACATCTTGTATTGCAAAATAATGCATTCTTTTACATCATCAATTGCAAATTAGTTGCAGGATATTGAATGCAAAACTGAACTCATTGGAAAAATATTTTAGTTTTTATTATGTAATTTCGACCTTTTCGTTTAGACACCTATCTAATCTAATTAACAAACCCATTTAATTAATTAATAACGTAAAAAGAGAATTCTTGGGGTAAATTTCGTCTTGGTACATGAATATCTTCTATTATAATCACCCCTCTAATTAAAGCACTAATATAAAATTGAATCTGAAAAGATCACCAGCAATAAATTCTATAATTCAATAGAGATGAAGCTTTTTCTAAGAAAATTTCATGACACCTAAAACATTAAACAACTAAATTTACCTTCATCTTATTAGTCTTGAAACGCCAAAATAAAATCCAAAATCATCATTTAAAACATAAAATAAAAACAACGTTTTGTAATGAGTTATTCGACAAAATAAAAGAAAGGCAAACGATATAATTGTTACCCACTAAAAAAATTACACGCAACAAATGATTAATAATTACTACATACAGAATAATGATTCATTATCCAAATAAAATATAATCACCACAAACTAATGCCCGCGAGATCAAATCAAAATTCGACGAACTCTCCCCCAAACCAGCCATAAATATTCATCGCTTTTAAATACAAAATGGCCGTCCACATAACACGTCTATTAATCACAATTAATAACACCAATACTATTCATTTCCTCCCTACATACGACGATATCAATCGGTGAATTGCCTAACAAATTCGACGGCTAATTGGTATTCGCGAAGCGCTGCCGAAAATGCACGTCAAAAAGGCCAGGAATGACTTTGCATATAGATGATCAGTTTAGGAATTTTTTTTTTTTTATATGTTAAATTATGCGGATGAACTTATAATCACTGGGGGATTACAAAGTGGTTATTGGATGATGATGATGATGATGATAATAATAATAATAATAATAATAATAATAAGAAGAAGAAGAAGAAGAAGAAGAAGAAGAAGAAGAAGAAGAAGAAGAAGAAGAAGAAGAAGAACAACAACAACAACAACAACAACAAGACGAAGAGGATAAATAACAAGAACCACAAGAAGAAGAAGAAGAAGAAGAAGAAGAAGACGGAGAACAACAACAAGAAATGTCTTATAAAATTAACACCACTAAGGCAGCCATAATTTTATATCAACATTCATAAAAGGTCTCATACCAAAATAATAATAATAATAATAATAATAATAATAATAATAATAATAATAATAATAATAATAATAATAATAATAATAATACCATATTTTGTTTACAGTTCATGACCATATGTCTGTAAGAGTGCATATCCAAAAAAGTAGGAAAAAAAATAAAAGTCATACTACTATCACAACAACAACAACAACAACAACAATAATAATAACATTATAGAGGTTTCAATGCTTCCATAAATAACTTAGCTGTTATATTACAAGACGCCTGATAAGCTCTTCCGTGGGCTGTGATGCTGGTGGACTGAATTGGTTCAATGAAACCAGAACGAGATGTTTGTCTCTGCATCGTCTCCTCAGATGCTTTGGTAAATGAACCGTAAATGATTAATCACCGAGGTGTGGTTGCAGTCATTGCAAACAACTGCGATGTCCTAGCTCAGAGAGAGAGAGAGAGAGAGAGAGAGAGAGAGAGAGAGAGAGAGAGAGAGAGAGAGAGAGAGGAGAGAGAGAGATTTCATCCTTATAATGGGATTCACGTGTGGAAATTACTAATATTTAAATATATTTGTCTCCATATTTATAATTATTGTTGTTGTTGTTGTTGTTGTTGTTGTTGTTGTTGTTATTATTAGCTAAGGTACAGCCTTAGTAGGAAGAACAGGATGTGCTAAGTCCAAGGGCTCCAACAGGGAAAGATAGCCCAGCGAGGCAAGCAAACAATGTAACAAATAAACTACACGAGAAGTAAATAACAATTACAATAAAACAATATAAGAACAGTAATACCATTGAAATAGACAACCATTAACTCAGAAAAAAAAACCATTGATTCGTTGATTCCTTCACTCACGTGTAATTTATCTGGCGTCAAAATACCAGGGTCATTGGCACGGGTCACCCAGAAGGATATTTTGACCTTGTAACAAATGCTCATTTCACTTTAGGCGTTAATTTTCCAGGTTTTAAGTTCATGATGTTCTAAACACAATCACGCAAATAATAAAAAAAAAAAATTACACGTTAATGACCGATGGTAAAATAGTCAAAACAAAACTTTCGAAATT
>NC_090733.1:150944851-150952524 GCF_036898095.1 Palaemon carinicauda
ATTTCCAGACTCGGTGCCATTTCCTTGTCCCCTTTAAAAACTGGAATTTCGGGCGGACCGACTTTCCCCAGACTGAGTAGGAATGCTGCTTCATCAAATCCTTTAACTCTCCAGTTAGTTAGCTCTGGACAATCCTTCCATTCCTGTCATGTTGACAGAAATCTGGTCGTTCCTCTTCAGACTCTCCTTTTAGTGTATTTCAAGTTCCCTCGCAATTTTTTTTTTTTTTTTTTAGTGTAAGTCTTACGCTTAAACAAACGTTAAATGTGTTAATATATATCTTTTGTTTATTTTGGAACTGGATAATTCGCTCTGAAGGAAAATATAAAATATTTTCTTCCGAGAGTTTGACTTTTATGAAAACACATCTGAGTACATTATTTTTATTATATCATTTTGGACGTTTCATTGTTTTAGTTCTATATGAAATCATTCTTATTTTATGCCTGTTATCTTATATATCTTTATTATATCTAGGTTTGTAATAAAATAACAAAGCAATTATTAAAAAAAGCGAGAAATTCCAGTAATGAAACCATCGAATATGAACTCGAAATCAATAAAAAAAAAATTTACGGTTTCACACTGAAAAATTAATTCATATTTGTAATCCAACAATGCATCTCGTTGAAAATGTATATACAAACAATGCCGATTAACTAGACAATAAAGAGTTATAATAAAGAATAATGAAAGGTTCACATGAGGGAAATTGGGAAAAATATAAATATTGCAAGTCGAAAAGATCACGACTGAAGGGAAATTATATAGAGGAATGAAAATCATGGACGAAAAAAGGGAATGAAATGGAAGAGTAAGAAGACCAAATAAGGGGAAGATGATATATGGGAGAAAAGATAAGGGAAAGGAAGCGAATCATTGAATGAATAAGGTGGAATAAGAAGAAACAAGTGAATAAAGAGAAATCTTGAGAACTAAAATATATAGATAGATAATAAATGAAAAAATATTGGGAAAAATATAATGTTTGAAGAACTGTAGAAGATTTAATGTAGATATTAAGATAACGGAGAGGAATCAAAATCTTTGAATGAATTAGGTGAAATAACAAGAAACAAGTGGATAAGGAGAAACCTTGACACCTCAAATATAAAAATAAGTAATAAATGAAAAGGGTAATTTATAAATAAATAATAAATGTTGGGAAAAGAATAATGTTTAAAGAACAGTAGAATAAGAATGTAAAGATTTGAGTAAAAAAATGGTAAAAAATCCTGGAGTTTTGGAGGAAATTCAAAGTTTTCTAGTGAAATTCAAAGTAATCTTTAGGAAAATTCAAAGAATTCATTGGGTGAATTCAAAGCTTTCTCAAGGTAATGAAAGCAAAAGTTCCAAATTTTCATCTATTAATGGACAAATGTGGAAACAGACGAGTCTCCTCATAATGGTACTTGAAAATAGTGTGTTTCCCTTCTTTCACATCTTAATAATAATAACAACAACAACAACAACAACACAACAACAACAACAACAATAATAATAATAATACATATAAGTGAGAAAGTGGTGGATTCATGAGTAGGATGGATGCATGCAACCCACATGTGATTAATAATAACAGCATTAATAATAATAATAATAATAATAATAATAATATAATATAATAATAATGGTAATAGTAAAAGATCGTTAAACAAGCAATCAAACGAACGAACGAGGAAAATGAACATTGTTCCTGAACCATACTTTGATGAATTGCCTTCAATCACTTACCATGTTATCAACACATTAATAAACCCACAAGTTAATCCCTACAAATTACTATGCATTCGATATATACATTTCTTGGATAAAAAAGTGTATATCAATTTCTAAAGCCTTGGATAAAACAGAATATATTCAAAGACTGTAGGCAAACCTACATCAGTTATCAATGCCAATATCCACACGGTGCAATATGAAACATTTTCAAATACAAAGATTATCTTGAAAAACAAAAAAAAACTTTCTCGACAAAATTTGTTTATTCTACCAATTACGTGACACGTGTAAAGGTGAACAAAAAATATGCAGGGAGCATCTGTCCGAGAAAAAATAACAGATACACTTATGACATATGACCTGACTGTGTGGATACCTTCTATAAATTGGTCAAGAAAGCAGTCACTCTCTCTCTCTCTCTCTCTCTCCTCTCTCTCTCTCTCTCTCTCTAAAAGATTACTCAAGCACTGATATATAAGAAATCTCTTTCAGAATAACGACTAGTAACTAGAAAAATTACCATATATACATGGCATCAGTTAGAACCAAGGAGGGCCAAGCAATGACTGCTGAGCTCACATGTATGTATGTATAATATATATATTATATATATATATACATGCTGTATAAGGTACAAACATGTATACTGTATGTATATATATAAATATATATATACATACATATATAAAAACTATATATATATATATATATATATACGTACACAGCATAAATCCCTATGACGACCATAACGATAACGATAACAAAGAGGCAAACATCAAGTTACCTTGTTATTACCGCTACATGCAGCAATTCCACTACTTATAATAGCAGTAACAATAACAAACGACCGCTCGATAAAGTCGACACCTTCCAGCATGACCTTGACCTACAGTCGGATTTCCTTAGAAATATTTCATGGAACAATTCCCCTATCATCCATAGTTCACCAATTCCAGGTCAATTACGGCAAAGACCCCGCCCCCACCTCTTAATATTCCCACCTCCTCCTCCTCCTCCTCCTCCCTCCTCCTCCTCCCTCCTCCCCTTTGCATGTTACACACACATAACGAGAAAAAAAAAATAATCCCAAAATAGAGACGTCAGAGATATAAATAAGGAATCTCACTTTGCATACTCTATCGAAGGAAAATGGGCAACGGTACATAATGCAACCTATACACAGAGATCCATTGTAGAACAACAGCATACACATGCATAAGTACATGGTGTAGTATATACACACTCGGAGAAGATACAACAGGTACATATATAATTTACATACTACAATATATAAACACTGGCCTGAACAAGGTACATATATACATACTACAATATATAAACACTGGCCTGAACAGGTACATAATATACATAGTGGCAATATATAAACACTGGGCCTGAACAGGTACATATATACATACTACAATTTATAAACACTGGCCTGAACAGGTACTTATATACACACTACAATATATAAACACTGGCCTGAACAGGTACATATATACATAGTGCAATATTTAACTACTGACCTGATTTAGTATGTTCTTATTTACCCATACGTAACGTGCACACTAGCCCTTTACCGAATACATGCATATAATTTTACTGCAATGTATGCACACATTTCAAGGATGAAATACACGTACGCATGCACGCACACATAATCTCTCTCTCTCTCTCTCTCTCTCTCTCTCTCTCTCTCTATATTATATATATATTATATATAGTATATATATACATACATACATATATATTATATACATGGCTGGGGACTACGAAGCGCGAAGTAGATGATGATGAATGGAGAAGCATTGAATTAAAAGCTCAAGATAGAGACGACTGGCAAAATCTAACCGAGGCCCTTTGTGTCAATAGGCCCAGGAGGAGATGATACACACACACACACACACACATATATATATATATATATATATATACACAGTATATATATACATATATATAGTGTGCGTGTGTGTGTGTTACAATTTATGACGGATATATAATTACCATTGCATTCCAGTCGTAAAAAAAATAGCACAATCTTACCAGACGAATATCAATAGCGCATTCCTTAAATTTTTATTCTCAAATTCTGTTTGCGATTTTGGCTATGATTCTTACACATGCATTAGGGATAATAAACAGTACTAGTATAGCAATGTCATGATGTTTTGTAATCCAATAACCAATTGAAATTATGATGGGTCAATATTTGGTAGGTTTACACACGTGTCAACATCATGTATGGATATACACATTCACTGGGCATAATCGTAGGTGCAGCAGTAGGTTTGGCTTTACGGATTGTAAATGGTTATGTATAATGTATAATATATATATATATATATATATGTATATATATAATATATATCTTATATATATGCACATATATAGACATATATATATATATATTATATATATGTATATATATATATATATATATACTCACGCACACACACACACACATATATATATATATATATATGTGTGTGTGTGTGTGTGTGTGTGTGTATTCGTATTTCCTTTCAATACTATTGTGTAAAATTAATACTTCGTATAAAACAACAACAAAATTAAACACTGAAAACGAAAAGACCAATACAGAACACCAGTGACCCCATCAATTAACTCTAATCCTTAATACATTTTCACTTTCCGCACCCGAACCTATGCGACTTCTCTGCTAGGGGAAAATAATCCAATGGTCCAAACAAGGCCTATTATTCCCAGTGAGTACTTTACCTTTAGGAAAGGGTACGTTTTAGCATAAGGTCAAGTTTATCTATACCAAATGTTTTTATGATGAACAGGCTGATATAAGTATCTTTTAATAGTTAATGTATAAAAGATTGTTTTAATGTTGTAACTGTTCTTAATATATTTTAATTTAATTGTTCATTAGGTCTACTTCTTATATAGTTTATATATTTCTTTATTTCCTTTCCTCACTGGGCTATTTTCTCTTGTTGGAGCCCTTGGACTTATAAAATCCTCCTTTACAAACTATGTTTGTAACTAAGCTAATAATAATAATAATAATAATAATAATAATAATAATAATAATAATAATAATAATAACAACCTAAGTTGCGGTTGTTAAAAACCTTTTGACCTGCGGCCAAAACAACGGGCTCTTGCAATTAAGTGGATTTCAAAATTCAATTTATTGCATGAAATATTTAATGAGTTCCTATCATCAAATCATAGCTACCAAAAACAAGGATCTAGGATTTTATAAAAACGAAGAATTGCCGGAATTCATGAGACCTGCACTGGTTTTGTGTGTGTGTTTTATATATATATATATATATATATATATATAAACTCTACGGGGTTTGGACCCCACCTTTCAACGTTTTACACTATCCAGCAAGTGGACAAACGCGAAGGTTGAATATTCATAGGACTAAAGTTAGAAAAAAAAATTTTTTTAGTTCATTCATAAAACGCAGCCATCTCTATTCCAAAGGCAAGTGACGCGTCAAAAAAGAAAAACATACAATTCTTTTCCACCTAAGGGGTTAACTGCTGCACTACATTTCAGTGCAAGGTAGATGAGACTTTTTAGCTATGGTAAGCAGCTATTGTAGGAGAAGGACACTCCAAAATCAAACCATTGTTCTCTAGTCCTTGGTAGTGATATAGCCTCTGTACAATGGTCTTTCACTGTCTTGGGTTAGAGTTCTTTTGCTTGAGGGTGCACTTGGGCACGGCGTTTTGTCTTGTTTCTCTTCCTCTTGTTTTGTTGAAGTTTTTATAGTTTATAGACGAAATATTTATTTTGGTGTTATTACTGTAATATATATATTTTTCCTTGTTTCCTTTCCTCACTGGCTATTTTCCCTGTCGGGGCCCCTGGGCTTGTAGCATCCTGCTTTTCCGACTAGGGTTGTAGCTTAGCAAATAATAATAATAATAATAATAATAATAATAATAATAATAATAATAAAAATAATAATAATAATAATAAAAGGTGCACCTGAAATACGAGCTGAAAATACGCCTTCGCAGTAGCTGATCCATCTTATAAATGAGATCATAAACAATGCTACATACTTCCAGTGAAGAGAGAGAGAGAGAGAGAGAGAGAGAGAGAGAGATTCTGAATCTTATACATAACCCCTTACATCTTTAAAAACCAAATTTGCTCATTACCGAATTTAATTCATTTAATTAACATTTGTATATTCAAACATCCCTCTGGAAATCATTCTAAACACACATAAAGCAACCGAGAGTTAATCTGACTAAAACATGAGTTTATAATTGAATTGTTCCGCTTGCAATCATTTCATGTTGTTTAGGCAGGAACATAATTTCCAGTGGCGAAACAAACAAACAAACGTATGTTTTTCCGAGTCATGAGGACTACTGGACAAATAAATAAAAGATGTTTTTCAGTGGTTGTGAGTAATGCTTTGCTTATCTTGATTGTTCGTGGATTACTTAAAGAGTTATGCTGCGATGTATAGTCTTGTAGGTAGAAGGTAGATGCAATGTTAACGTATATGCATGCTGATATATGCGTGCAGTGTATACGGCTCAATATATATATATATATATATATATAATGTATGTATGTGTGTTTATATGTATGCATGTATATTCATATATATATATATATATATACATATATATATATATATATATATGTGTGTGTGTGTATATATATATATATATACATACATATATATACAGTATATATATATATATATATATACACATACATAAATATACATGTGTGTGTGTTGAGCCGTGTACACAGCACACAAATGTATGTATATTAACATTACATCTGCCTACAAGACTACGAACTAAAAATAAAGAATCATGAACGATCAAGATAAGGAAAAGCATTATCCACAACCAATGAAAAACATACGCTTTATATAACAGGAGATAAACATGTTATAACCGATAAAACCGTCAAGTGTCAACTTTAACAATACCATCCAACCAGCATTGAGGAAACATCACACCTGAACCAGTACGCTATCTCTCTCTCTCTCTCTCTCTCTCTCTCTCTCTCTCTCTCTCTAAGGGGCAGTGTGTATATGGATACCAGAATATGATAAGTCAAGAAAAAGATTGTAGGGCTAGCTGGCTGATCACTTAAATCTAGGTGAGAAAAGACATTTAACCACTTTAGTAACATTTCACCCATAGGGAATACAGACTTACAGTGGTGTATATATACATATTCATAATGTATGCATACATATTTACATGTATACAGTATGTCTGCGTAAACATGCATGTATATAAGTATATACGTATACATTAAATATATATGTATATGGCTATATATATATGATTATGATTACTAGCTAAGCTACAATCCTGGTTGGAAGAGCAGGGAACAAGGAAATAAGTAAACTAAAAAGGAAGTAAAGAACAACTAAAATAAAATATTTTAACAGTAACAATAGTGAAATAAATCTTTCATATATAAACTATAAAAACTTCAAAATACAAGAAAAATAAAATAGATTAGTGTGCCTGAGTGTACCCTCGTGCAAGAGAACTCTACCCCAAGACAATGGAAGACCACGGTAAAAAGGCTATGGCACTACCAAAGATTAGATATCAATGGTTCGATTTTGGAGTGTCCTACTATAAGAGCTGCTAAAGTGTCTCTTCTACCTTTATCAAGAAGAATTGTTTACTAATCTCAGTGTTGTCAGGTATATAAAGACAAGAGGGGAATGTGGAGAAAATAGGCTAGACTATTCGGTGTATGAGGCAATGGGAAAGTGAGCCGTAACCAGAGAGATGCATTCAATGTAGCACTGCCTGGCCCATTGTAGGGCCCAATAACTCTCTAGGGGTAGTATCTCAAATGGGTGTCTGATGCCCTGACCAACTTACTGCTAACATGTAAGAAAAAGAAATGCACATGGACAGGACATACAATATAATGAGAATGACAGATAATCGGTATACATTAAGAATAA
>NC_090733.1:150953024-150968024 GCF_036898095.1 Palaemon carinicauda
CTTGTTGGAGCCCTTGCGCTTATAAAATCCTCCTTTACAAACTATGTTTGTAACTGAGCTAATAATGATAATAATAATAATAATAATAATAATAATAATAATAAACTCTAGGTTACTGTTGTTAAAAACGTTTGCAATGCGGCCAAAAAAACGGCCTCTTGCTATTGAGCGGACTTCAAGATTCAATTTATTGCAGGAAATGTTTAATGAGTTCCTATCATCAAATCATAGCTGCCAAAAACAGGGATCTCGGATTTTACAAAAACGAAGAATTGCCGGAATTCATGAGACCTGCACCGGTTTTGTGTGTGTGGTTTTTCTAAATATAAACTCTACGGGGTTTGGACCCAAACTTTCAACATTTTACACTATCCACACGTGGACAAACGCGATGGTTGAATATTCATAGGACTAAAGTAAAAAAAAATTAGTCCATTCATAAAACGCAGCTATTTCTATTCCAAGGGCAAGTGACGTGTCAAAAAAAAAAAAAAGCATACAATTCTTTTCCACCTAAAGGGTTAACTGCTGCACTACATTTCAGTGGCTACTTCCTCTTGGTGAGTGTAGATGAGACTTTTTAGCTATGGTAAGCAGCTATAGTAGGAGAAGGACACTAAAAATCAAACCATTGTTCACTAGTCCTTGGTAGTGATATGGCCTCTGTACAATGGTCTTTCACTGTCTTGGGTTAGAGTTCTTTTGCTTGAAGGTGCACTTGGGCACGGCGTTCTGTCTTGTTTCTCTTCCTCTTGTTTTGTTGAAGATTTTATAGTTTATATAGGAAATATTTATGTTGGTGTTATTGCTGTAAATAAAATATATTTGTCCTTGTTTCCTTTCCTCACTGGGCTATTTTCCCTGTCGGGGCCCGTGGGCTTGTAGAATCCTGCTTTTCCGACCAGGGTTGTAGCTTAGCAAGTAATAATAATAATAATAATAAAAGTTGCACCTGAAATGCACGCTGAAAATACGCCTTCACAGTAGCTGATCCATTTTATAAATGAGATCATAAACAATGCTACATACTTCCAGTGAAGAGAGAGAGAGAGAGAGAGAGAGAGAGAGAGAGAGAGAGAGAGAGAGAGAGAGAGAGAGAGAGAGAAAATCTGAATCTTATACATAACCCCTTACATCTTTAAAAACTTAATTTGGTCATCACCGAATTTAATTCATTTAATTAACATTTGTATATTCAAACATCCCTCTGGAAATCATTCTAAACACACATAAAGCAACCGAGAGTTAATCTGACTAAAACATGAGTTTATAATTGAATTGTTCCGCTTGCAATCATTTCATGTTGTTTAGGCTGGAACATAATTTCCAGTGGTGAAATAAAACAAACAAACAAACGTATGTTTTTCCGAGCCATGAGGACTACTGGACAAACAAATAAAAGATGTTTTTCAGTGGTTGTGAGTAATGCTTTGGTTATCTTGATTGCTCGTGTTTTTTTTTAGAGTTGTGCTGCGATGTATAGTCTTGTAGGTAGATGCAATGTTAACGTACAGTATATGCATGCTGATATATGCGTGCAGTGTATACGGCTCATATATATATATATATATATATATATATATATATATAAAATGTGTGTATGTGTGTATTTATATGCATGCATGTATATTCATATATATATATATATATATATATATATATATATATATATATATATATATATATATATATGTATATATATATTGTATATAAACAATCATATATATACACATATACATGGAGAAATATACAATGGTTTATAATGTATAAATCTATATATATATATATATATATATACATATATATACATATACATACATAAATATACATATGTGTGTGTTGACCCGTGCACACTACACACATATGTATGTATGTTAACATTACATCTGCCTACAAGACTATGAATAGAATCATAACTAAAAATAAAGAATCATGAACGATCAAGATAAGAAAAACAACCAATGAAAAACACGCGCTTTATATAACAGGAGATAAACAAGTTATAACCGATAAAACCGCCAAGTATCAACTTTAACAATACCATCCAACCAGCATTGAGAAAACATCACACCTGAACCAGTACGCGCTCTCTCTCTCTCTCTCTCTCTCTCTCTCTCTCTCTCTCTCTCTCTCTCTCTCTCTAAGGGGCAGTGTGTATATGGATACCAGAATATGATAAGTCAAGAAAAAGATTGTCGGGCTAGCTGGCTGACAACCTAAATCTTGCTGAGAAAAGGGAAGATTTAACCTTTTTAGTAACATTTCACCCATAGGGAATACAGACTTACGGTGGTGTATATATATATATATATATATATATATATATATATATAAATATATATATATATATATATATATATATATATATATATATTCATATATGCATACATAATTACATATATATGTCTGCATTTACATATATATATATATATATATATATATATATATATATATATATATATATATCTATATTATATATATGTATGTATATAAGTTTATACTAATACATATAAATATATATGTATATGTCGATATATATGATTATTATTACTAGCTAAGCTACAATCCTAGTAGGAAAAGCAGGGAACAAGGAAATAAATTAACTGAAAGGGAATTAATGAACAATTGAAATAAAATATTTTAATAACAGTAGCAACAGTGAAATAAATCTTTCATATATAAACTATAAAAACTTCAAAAAACAAGAGAAATAAAACAGATTAGTGTGTCTGAGTATACCCTCTTGCAAGAAAACTCTACCCCAAGACAATGGAAGATCACGGTCAAAAGGCTATGGCACTACCAAAGACTAGAGAACAATGGTTCGATTTTGGAGTATCCTCCTATAAGAGCTGCGAAAGTGTCTCTTCTACCTTTATCAAGAAGAATTGTTTACTAATCTCAGTGTTGTCAGGTATATAAAGACAAGAGGGGAATGTGGAGAAAATAGGCTAGACTTTTCGGTGTATGTGTAGGCAAGGGGAAAGTGAGCCGTTACCAGAGGGATGCATTCAATGTAGCACTGCCATTGTAGGGCCCAATATATTCTCTATTGGTAGTATCTCAAATGGGTGGCTGGTGCCCTGTCCAACCTACTGCTAACATGTAAGAAAAAGAAATGCACATGGCCAGGACATATAGTACAATGAGAATGACAGATAATAGGAAGACATTACGAATAACAGAATGGGTCCATAGAGATTGCAAAAGCAGAGGAAGGAAAAAAAGACGATGAATAGACGAACTAAGAAAATTTGCAGGTATAGACTGGCATAGAAAGGCCATAAACAGGTATAAGTGGAAGGACATGTATGAGGCATTTGTCCTGCATTGGACAAGCAAGGGCTGATGATGATGATGATGATGATATATATATATATATATATATATATATATATATATATATATATATATATCAGGTCTTAATCCACTTTGGAGAGTGAACTGGTGGGCAATCGACCTAGAGCTTGTAACAAACTACCAAACGCGAAGGAAATGATATACCACGTTCTTACATTGGCCAATTGACCTTCAAAGGGTGGAAGTTTGGGTCACTATATTCCTTTGACAACACACTCATATCACGCAGACATTGAATATTTATCATTATTATATTTCAGGAATACTAAGAAAAATTATTAATGGTATATGTTAACCACGCCTGGAAATAATTAAAGCCCCGAATTCACATCAAAATAACCTAAAATGTTCAAAGAACCCACTTTCCATCTACGGCCACTCAACGAACCGCATTCCTATTTGAATGCTCCACTCTACATGAGGAAGTTCTCCTACTAATTAATCCCAACCATTTCAGTGGCAGAGAAAAATTGCCCTCTTGAACCATGACATACGACCCAACGGGAATCACCATCCATCCAGCTGAGAGGGCTCACTTTACGAAGGGCCCAACAAATAGGGTCCTCAAATTTTATAAAACGAGGAAATGTTAGAATTCATATGACCTGGGCGAGTTTGGTTGGTTTTCATTAACTCTACGGGGTTTGGACCAACACTTTCAACCTCTGCATTTCACAATACCAGGCAAGTGGACGAACTCTATTGAAAAAAGGTAAGCAGTCTGAGGGAAAATGCAGTCATTACAGAAACGATTTCTATCGATTAGATGGGATATAAACCTTTGAAATTTTAATAAAAAATACGAACAGGAACGTGAGTAGAGTAAACAGAATTAACATATCTTCACACAAAACACTGGAGATGAAATAAATATATACACGAAGAAAAGGCCATGCATGATCACCACATATGTAAAATTATTTTGAAAATTAATCTAGATCCTCAAATTAAAAGAAACCTCTAACCCTTTATCGTGCAGAAAGAGCGCACATAAAAAGTCATAAAACGCAAACAAAGCCACTACAGTGAATAATTACAGGCACCGAAACGATAATTTCAAGTAATAATTCCGAAGGTTAGAAAACACGAAAAAGCTTTTGCTTAGCAACAATGTAACCAACAAGATAGAAGACAGGGGGTCAGGCTGAAAACATTTTATCCAAGTATAAAAGTGAAATATATTTTTGACATTTCTGTTTCGATTCTTTTTAATCACTATGATGACGACAATATACAATAAATATTTTCAGACATATGTTCAGTTGATTGTTTTCATTCGTGTTATATTCAATGGTCTTTTATATATGTATGTATGTAGGCATTCATATTGATAAATAGAGAGTAGTATGTATATGTGTGTATGTGTATATATATATATATATATATATATATATATATATATATATATATACATAGATGAATAGATAATGATTAACAGTAACAATACTAATATATCACATAAAAGATGAGATATTAGAAATATATATATATACATACATATATATATATATATATATATATATATATATATATATATATATCACGCGTGTGTATGCACATTATACAGTACATATACATATATACGACAAATAACGATATAACAACATGAAACCATAACTGGTAAAGAAAAATAAAACAAACAAACAGAACGCGGAACTATAATTGCATGGAAGCACGCACACACGCAAGCATGTATAGCCAGCTTAACCTAGAAAAATAAAATCTAACCGATAGAGGGACATATAGACCTAAAAACGGAAATAAAAGTGGGAATGACACGCACGCACGCACAAACATTCTATTCCCAGGAAATAGAACAACAAACAAAGAACTGGGAGAGAGAGAGAGAGAGAGAGAGAGAGAATGAGAGAGAATGTAAAGGGGATAGACTGCCCCAGCCTCAGGTTTGAGTGGAGAGAGAGAGAGAGAGAGAGAGAGAGAGAGAGAGAGAGAGATCTGAGAGAGAGAGAGAGAGAGAGAGAGAGAGAACATAAATATACATATACATCAACTATGAATTAATGGAAATTCCTGCAAAGATCAATACCCTATTTTCTACCTAAACTTCACCTAAATTGATGCACGATTTCAACTCGACGATTATTCAAGCAATGGAGAGAGAGAGAGAGAGAGAGAGAGAGAGAGAGAGAGAGAGAGAGAGAGAGAGAATTATGAAAATGCGTTAAATTCGTGTTTTCTCATCCGATGGAAAGAAAATCCCACGGCTGCATAAATCGGTGGGGTTGCTGCTGGCTGGCGCAAGGCGGTTTGTACAGCGGCTTTAAAAACCTTCCACCTCTCTCTCTCTCTCTCTCTCTCTCTCTCTCTCTCTCTCTCTCTCTCTCTCTCTCTCTCTCTCTCTCACACACACACACACACACACACAGGTTGTACTGATTATATCTATAATGCTGATTCCTAAGCTACCCCAAAACTAAAAGATGACAATGAATATATGGTAAGGCTGATATTCTCTCTCTCTCTCTCTCTCTCTCTCTCTCTCTCTCTCTCTCTCTCTCTCTCTCTCTCTCAGCTTGTGCTAATTATAGCTATAATTCTGATTACTAAGCTTATCCTAAACTAAAAGATGACAATGAATATGACAGGGTAAGGCTGATTCTCTCTCTCTCTCTCTCTCTCTCTCTCTCTCTCTCTCTCTCTCTCTCTCTCTCTCTCTCTCTCTCTCTCTCTCTCTCTCAGTTGCTGGTCCTCTTAGCTTTTGGCAATACTCATGCTGTAGATGGGATGCAGCAGAAGCATCTACATCTGGTTTCCCTCATCTGCTGTTATAGCCTCTGCTTCTACCAACATCCCCGTATTTACTTCATTCAATAAAAATGTCGAGGGTTTGTACCACTAAGGTCAACAAAACTTCTGTCTCACTGCCATTGCTATCTTATTGCTACCGCAGTAATAATGCTATTTTCCCTGCTGGAGCCCATGGGCTTAGAGCATCCTGCTTTTCCATCTAGGGTTGTAGCTTGGTAAATAATAATAATAATAATAATAATAATAATAATAATAATAATAATAATTATAATAATAATGTTGTTGGAGTAAGATTAGCTATTACTGTCTTATTGCTACTGCAGTAATAATGCTGTTGGGGTAAGATTAGCTATTACTGTCTTATTGCTACTGCAGGAATAATGTTGTTGGGGTAAGATTAGCTATTGCTGTCTTATTGCTACTGCAGTATTAATGCTGTTGGGGTAAGATTAGCTATTACTGTCTTATTGCTACTGCAGTAATAATGCTGTTGGGGGTAAGATTAGCTATTACTGTCTTATTGATACTGCAGGAATAATGTTGTTGGGGTAAGATTAGCTATTGCTGTCTTATTGCTACTGCAGTATTAATGCTGTTGGGGTAAGATTAGCTATTACTGTCTTATTGCTACTGCAGTAATAATGCTGTTGGGGGTAAGATTAGCTATTACTGTTTTATTGATACTGCAGGAATAATGTTGTTGGGGTAAGATTAGCTATTGCTGTCTTATTGCTACTGCAGTATTAATGCTGTTGGGGTAAGATTAGCTATTACTGTCTTATTGCTACTGCAGTAATAATGCTGTTGGGGGTAAGATTAGCTATTACTGTCTTATTGATACTGCAGGAATAATGTTGTTGGGGTAAGATTAGCTATTGCTGTCTTATTGCTACTGCAGTATTAATGCTGTTGGGGTAAGATTAGCTATCGCTGTCTTATTGCTAGTGCAGTAATAATGCTGGTGGGGTAAGATTACCTATTGTTGTCTTATTGCTACTGCAGGAATAATGTTATTGGGGTAAGATTAGCTATTGCTGTCTTATTGCTACTGCAGTATTAATGCTGTTGGGGTAAGATTAGCTATTGCTGTCTTATTGCTACTGCAGTATTAATCCTGTTGTGGTAAGATTAGCTATTGCTGTCTTATTGCTAGTGCAGTAATAATGCTGTTGGGGTAAGATTAGCTATTGCTGTCTTATTGATACTGCAGGAATAATGTTGTTGGGGTAAGATTAGCTATTGCTGTCTTATTGCTACTGCAGTATTAATGCTGTTGGGGTAAGATTAGCTATTACTGTCTTATTGCTACTGCAGTAATAATGCTGTTGGGGATAAGATTAGCTATTACTGTCTTATTGATACTGCAGGAATAATGTTGTTGGGGTAAGATTAGCTATTACTGTCTTATTGCTACTGCAGTATTAATGCTGTTGGGGTAAGATTAGCTATTGCTGTCTTATTGCTAGTGCAGTAATAATGCTGGTGGGATAAGATTACCTATTGTTGTCTTATTGCTACTGCAGTATTAATGCTGTTGGGGTAAGATTAGCTATTACTGTCTTATTGCTACTGCAGTAATAATGTTGTTGGGGTAAGATTAGCTATTGCTGTCTTATTGCTACTGCAGTATTAATGTTGTTGGGGTAAGATTAGCTATTGCTGTCTTATTGCTAGTGCAGTATTAATGCTGTTGGGGTAAGATTAGCTATTACTGTCTTATTGCTACTGCAGTAATAATGCTGTTGGGGGTAAGATTAGCTATTACTGTCTTATTGATACTGCAGGAATAATGTTGTTGGGGTAAGATTAGCTATTGCTGTCTTATTGCTACTGCAGTATTAATGCTGTTGGGGTAAGATTAGCTATTGCTGTCTTATTGCTAGTGCAGTAATAATGCTGGTGGGGTAAGATTACCTATTGTTGTCTTATTGCTACTGCAGGAATAATGTTATTGGGGTAAGATTAGCTATTGCTGTCTTATTGCTACTGCAGTATTAATGCTGTTGGGGTAAGATTAGCTATTGCTGTCTTATTGCTAGTGCAGTAATAATGCTGGTGGGGTAAGATTACCTATTGTTGTCTTATTGCTACTGCAGGAATAATGTTGTTGGGGTAAGATTAGCTATTGCTGTCTTATTGCTACTGCAGTATTAATGCTGTTGGGGTAAGATTAGCTATCGCTGTCTTATTGCTAGTGCAGTAATAATGCTGGTGGGGTAAGATTACCTATTGTTGTCTTATTGCTACTGCAGGAATAATGTTATTGGGGTAAGATTAGCTATTGCTGTCTTATTGCTACTGCAGTATTAATGCTTTTGGGGTAAGATTAGCTATTGCTGTCTTATTGCTACTGCAGTATTAATGCTGTTGGGGTAAGATTAGCTATTGCTGTCTTATTGCTAGTGCAGTAATAATGCTGTTGGGGTAAGATTAGCTATTGCTGTCTTATTGATACTGCAGGAATAATGTTGTTGGGGTAAGATTAGCTATTGCTGTCTTATTGCTACTGCAGTATTAATGCTGTTGGGGTAAGATTAGCTATTACTGTCTTATTGCTACTGCAGTAATAATGCTGTTGGGGGTAAGATTAGCTATTACTGTCTTATTGATACTGCAGGAATAATGTTGTTGGGGTAAGATTAGCTATTACTGTCTTATTGCTACTGCAGTATTAATGCTGTTGGGGTAAGATTAGCTATTGCTGTCTTATTGCTAGTGCAGTAATAATGCTGGTGGGGTAAGATTACCTATTGTTGTCTTATTGCTACTGCAGTATTAATTCTGTGGGGGTAAGATTAGCTATTACTGTCTTATTGCTACTGCAGTAATAATGCTGTTGGGGGTAAGATTAGCTATTACTGTCTTATTGATACTGCAGGAATAATGTAGTTGGGGTAAGATTAGCTATTGCTGTCTTATTGCTACTGCAGTATTAATGCTGTTGGGGTAAGATTAGCTATTAATGTCTTATTGCTACTGCAGTAATAATGCTGTTGGGGGTAAGATTAGCTATTACTGTCTTATTGATACTGCAGGAATAATGTTGTTGGGGTAAGATTAGCTATTGCTGTCTTATTGCTACTGCAGTATTAATGCTGTTGGGGTAAGATTAGCTATTACTGTCTTATTACTACTGCAGTAATAATGCTGTTGGGGGTAAGATTAGCTATTGCTGTCTTATTGATACTGCAGGAATAATGTTGTTGGGGTAAGATTAGCTATTGCTGTCTTATTGCTACTGCAGTATTAATGCTGTTGGGGTAAGATTAGCTATTGCTGTCTTATTGCTAGTGCAGTAATAATGCTGGTGGGGTAAGATTACCTATTGTTGTCTTATTGCTACTGCAGGAATAATGTTGTTGGGGTAAGATTAGCTATTGCTGTCTTATTGCTACTGCAGTATTAATGCTGTTGGGGTAAGATTAGCTATCGCTGTCTTATTGCTAGTGCAGTAATAATGCTGGTGGGGTAAGATTACCTATTGTTGTCTTATTGCTACTGCAGGAATAATGTTATTGGGGTAAGATTAGCTATTGCTGTCTTATTGCTACTGCAGTATTAATGCTGTTGGGGTAAGATTAGCTATTGCTGTCTTATTGCTACTGCAGTATTAATGCTGTTGGGGTAAGATTAGCTATTGCTGTCTTATTGCTAGTGCAGTAATAATGCTGCTGGGGTAAGATTAGCTATTGCTGTCTTATTGATACTGCAGGAATAATGTTGTTGGGGTAAGATTAGCTATTGCTGTCTTATTGCTACTGCAGTATTAATGCTGTTGGGGTAAGATTAGCTATTACTGTCTTATTGCTACTGCAATAATAATGCTGTTGGGGGTAAGATTAGCTATTACTGTCTTATTGATACTGCAGGAATAATGTTGTTGGGGTAAGATTAGCTATTACTGTCTTATTGCTACTGCAGTATTAATGCTGTTGGGGTAAGATTAGCTATTGCTGTCTTATTGCTAGTGCAGTAATAATGCTGGTGGGGTAAGATTACCTATTGTTGTCTTATTGCTACTGCAGTATTAATGCTGTTGGGGTAAGATTAGCTATTACTGTCTTATTGCTACTGCAGTAATAATGCTGTTGGGGTAAGATTAGCTATTACTGTCTTATTGATACTGCAGGAATAATGTTGTTGGGGTAAGATTAGCTATTGCTGTCTTATTGCTACTGCAGTATTAATGCTGTTGGGGTAAGATTAGCTATTACTGTCTTATTGCTACTGCAGTAATAATGCTGTTGGGGGTAAGATTAGCTATTACTGTCTTATTGATACTGCAGGAATAATGTTGTTGGGGTAAGATTAGCTATTGCTGTCTTATTGCTACTGCAGTATTAATGCTGTTGGGGTAAGATTAGCTATTACTGTCTTATTACTACTGCAGTAATAATGCTGTTGGGGGTAAGATTAGCTATTACTGTCTTATTGATACTGCAGGAATAATGTTGTTGGGGTAAGATTAGCTATTGCTGTCTTATTGCTACTGCAGTATTAATGCTGTTGGGGTAAGATTAGCTATTACTGTCTTATTGCTACTGCAGTAATAATGCTGTTGGGGGTAAGATTAGCTATTACTGTCTTATTGATACTGCAGGAATAATGTTGTTGGGGTAAGATTAGCTATTGCTGTCTTATTGCTACTGCAGTATTAATGCTGTTGGGGTAAGATTAGCTATCGCTGTCTTAATGCTAGTGCAGTAATAATGCTGTTGGGGGTAAGATTAGCTATTACTGTCTTATTGATACTGCAGGAATAATGTTGTTGGGGTAAGATTAGCTATTGCTGTCTTATTGCTACTGCAGTATTGATGCTGTTGGGGTAAGATTAGCTATTGCTGTCTTATTGCTACTGCAGTATTAATGCTGTTGGGGTAAGATTAGCTATTACTGTCTTATTGCTAGTGCAGTAATAATGCTGTTGGGGTAAGATTAGCTATCGTTGTCTTATTGATACTGCAGGAATAATGTTGTTGGGGTAAGATTAGCTATTGCTGTCTTATTGCTACTGCAGTATTAATGCTGTTGGGGTAAGATTAGCTATTACTGTCTTATTGCTACTGCAGTAATAATGTTATTGGGGTAAGATTAGCTATTACTGTCTTATTGCTACTGCAGTATTAATGCTGTTGGGGTAAGATTAGCTATTACTGTCTTATTGCTAGTGCAGTAATAATGCTGGTGGGGTAAGATTACCTATTGTTGTCTTATTGCTACTGCAGGAATAATGTTATTGGGGTAAGATTAGCTATTGCTGTCTTATTGCTACTGCAGTATTAATGCTGTTGGGGTAAGATTAGCTATTGCTGTCTTATTGCTACTGCAGTATTAATGCTGTTGGGGTAAGATTAGCTATTACTGTCTTATTGCTAGTGCAGTAATAATGCTGGTGGGGTAAGATTAGCTATTGTTGTCTTATTGCTACTGCAGGAATAATGTTATTGGGGTAAGATTAGCTATTGCTGTCTTATTGCTACTGCAGTATTAATGCTGTTGGGGTAAGATTAGCTATTGCTGTCTTATTGCTACTGCAGTATTAATGCTGTTGGGGTAAGATTAGCTATTACTGTCTTATTGCTAGTGCAGTAATAATGCTGTTGGGGTAAGATTAGCTATTGCTGTCTTATTGATACTGCAGGAATAATGTTGTTGGGGTAAGATTAGCTATTGCTGTCTTATTGCTACTGCAGTATTAATGCTGTTGGGGTAAGATTAGCTATTACTGTCTTATTGCTACTGCAGTAATAATGCTGTTGGGGTAAGATTAGCTATTACTGTCTTATTGATACTGCAGGAATAATGTTGTTGGGGTAAGATTAGCTATTACTGTCTTATTGCTACTGCAGTATTAATGCTGTTGGGGTAAGATTAGCTATTGCTGTCTTATTGCTAGTGCAGTAATAATGCTGGTGGGGTAAGATTACCTATTGTTGTCTTATTGCTACTGCAGTATTAATGCTGTTGGGGTAAGATTAGCTATTACTGTCTTATTGCTACTGCAGTAATAATGCTGTTGGGGGTAAGATTAGCTATTACTGTCTTATTAAATACTGCAGGAATAATGTTGTTGGGGGTAAGATTAGCTATTGCTGTCTTATTGCTACTGCAGTATTAATGCTGTTGGGGTAAGATTAGCTATTACTGTCTTATTGCTACTGCAGTAATAATGCTGTTGGGGGTAAGATTAGCTATTACTGTCTTATTGATACTGCAGGAATAATGTTGTTGGGGTAAGATTAGCTATTGCTGTCTTATTGCTACTGCAGTATTAATGCTGTTGGGGTAAGATTAGCTATTACTGTCTTATTGCTACTGCAGTAATAATGCTGTTGGGGGTAAGATTAGCTATTGTTGTCTTATTGCTACTGCAGGAATAATGTTATTGGGGTAAGATTAGCTATTGCTGTCTTATTGCTACTGCAGCATTAATGCTGTTGGGGTAAGATTAGCTATTGCTGTCTTATTGCTACTGCAGTATTAATCCTGTTGGGGTAAGATTAGCTATTGCTGTCTTATTGCTAGTGCAGTAATAATGCTGTTGGGGTAAGATTAGCTATTGCTGTCTTATTGATACTGCAGGAATAATGTTGTTGGGGTAAGATTAGCTATTGCTGTCTTATTGCTACTGCAGTATTAATGCTGTTGGGGTAAGATTAGCTATTACTGTCTTATTGCTACTGCAGTAATAATGCTGTTGGGGGTAAGATTAGCTATTACTGTCTTATTGATACTGCAGGAATAATGTTGTTGGGGTAAGATTAGCTATTACTGTCTTATTGCTACTGCAGTATTAATGCTGTTGGGGTAAGATTAGCTATTGCTGTCTTATTGCTAGTGCAGTAATAATGCTGGTGGGGTAAGATTACCTATTGTTGTCTTATTGCTACTGCAGGAATAATGTTATTGGGGTAAGATTAGCTATTGCTGTCTTATTGCTACTGCAGTATTAATGCTGTTGGGGTAAGATTAGCTATCGCTGTCTTATTGCTACTGCAGTATTAATCCTGTTGGGGTAAGATTAGCTATTGCTGTCTTATTGCTAGTGCAGTAATAATGCTGTTGGGGTAAGATTAGCTATTGCTGTCTTATTGCTACTGCAGTATTAATGCTGTTGGGGTAAGATTAGCTATTGCTGTCTTATTGCTACTGCAGTATTAATGCTGTTGGGGTAAGATTATCTATTGCTGTCTTATTGCTACTGCAGGAATAATGCTGTTGGGTCAAGACTCGCTATTGCCGTCTTATTGCTATTCAGATCTTTCTTACAGTAACTTACGACTGCAGTGTTATTGTTCCTATTACTTGCTACTGCCGTCTTATTGCTGCTGGGGTCGTTCTTGTTACTGATGTCTTATTGCTACTGTTGTCTTATAAATGATGGGTTCTTTCTTAATACTGTAGTCTTATTGCAACCTAGAGTCTTTCTTATAACTGTAATTTCATTGTTATTTGGCAGTTATTTAATAATGCAGTTTTATTACTTTTTTTTTACTTGCTACTGCAGACTTACTGCTGTTTAGTTCTTACTTGCAATGGCTGCCTTATTGCTGTTTAGGTCTTACTTGCAATGGCTATCTTATTGCTGTTTAGGTCTTACTTGCAACGGCTATCTTATTGCTGTTTAGGTCTTACTTGCAACGGCTATCTTATTGCTGTTTAGGTCTTACTTGCAACGGCTATCTTATTGCTGTTTAGGTCTTACTTGCAACGGCTATCTTATTGCTGTTTAGGTCTTACTTGCAACGGCTGTCGTATTGCTGTTTAGGTCTTACTTGCAACGGCTGTCTTATTGCTGTTTAGGTCTTACTTGCAACGGCTGTCTTATTGCTGTTTAGGTCTTACTTGCAACGGCTGTCGTATTGCTGTTTAGGTCTTACTTGCAACGGCTGTCTTATTGCTGTTTAGGTCTTACTTGCAACGGCTGTCTTATTGCTGTTTAGGTCTTACTTGCAACGACTGTCTTATTGCTACTTGTGACTTAGTTGCTACTGCAGTCTTATTTCTGTTGTGATAAATTTGCTACTATTGTCTTATTGATGCTTTGGTATTTATTGCTATATATTTCTTATTTCTACTTGAGACTTACTTGCACGGTCTTTTATTGCTACTGCAGTCATATTGCTTCTGGGGTATGACTTGCTACTGGTGTCTTATTATTGCTTGGTTTTACTTAATATATTTGATTCATAAACGAAGTATGAGTATACTCGCAACTATAATCATACTGTATACAACTAAAAAAATTCCCATAACAGCGGTACATATAAAGATACCTGTATTTGCAGCAAACCAATGATACATTGTTTGTACATCTGCATTCGTATATGCATATATGCTGTAATGTATATTTGCAATCACACGAATATGCTTATATCTTTCTCTCCTGGGCATGGGGATATACGAACATTATAAATATGAATGTTATCTTACGAATATATAGCTATCTTCCTTTCTATCATAAATACAAATACGGTGTAATGTAGTATTGTAATTTTCCAGGAAGCGAAATGGAAGGGAAATGTCCCCTGAAATTATATTTCTGTCGTATGTAACGGGAATAAATAAACAACACAAAATAAATCCAAAGATCTAAACGAGTATTATTTTACACGTAATATCAGGCAGGAAATTGTTGGTATCTTCCTTGTATGCAAATGATTAATGAATTTGAATGAGGCGTGAATTTGTGATGATGATGATGAAGATGAGGAGGAGGAGGAGGGGAGGAGGAGGAGGAGGAGGAGGAGGAGGAGGAGGAGGAGGTGGAGGATGGAAATAATCCAATCTTCGAGGAGAAACGTGTTTACCAATATACCTACGGAAAATAACGTCGTTGCTCATCTAGCCTTATAACGTAAAAAAACTTCA
>NC_090733.1:150973455-150983455 GCF_036898095.1 Palaemon carinicauda
CAGCAATATAATTTTGCAGTGGCTACTTTCCTCTAAGGGCAGAAGAGAGACTAGTTATGGTAAGCAGGTCTTTTTAAGAGAAGTTCACTCCCAAATCAAACCATTGTTCTCTAGTCTTGGGTAATGCCATAGCCTCTGTACCATGGTCATTCACTGTCATGGGTTAGGTACTCTTTTTTTTATCTGTTTCCTTATTTTCCTTCCTTACTGGGGGACTTTCTTTGTTTGAGTCCTTTGGCTTATAGGCATCTTGGGTTTTCAAGTTATGTTTGTAGCTTAGTTAGTAATGATAATAACATACATACAGTTTATATATACGTATATATATATATATATATATATACGTATATGTACATATATATTTGTATATACATACATATATATTTGTATATACATACATATATATATATATATATATATATGTATATATAATATATCTATCTATCTATCTATCTATATATATACTGTATATATATACATATATATATATATATATATATATACACATATATGTGTGAGTTTGGTAAAAATATTATGCTAAAATATTTTGACTTTGCAATTTAGGAGTGAAATATTGTATAGCTTCATTCATAATGAACCAGCTTTGTGTGAAAAAACTATTTTGAAAAACGAGCTGGAGTCATTATTTACTTTCCATAATATGATCGTAATCTTTATTATAGTTTAAATAAAAAGTAAAACCGCAGTGTTTTCAGACGAAGATTGATCCCGTAATTGGATTTTTTTTTAATCAAACAATACTATTTATTCAGAGAACAAACCTTTACATTTAAATTTGAATGACTTGGAATTTGGGAACCATTCTCTCTCTCTCTCTCTCTCTCTCTCTCTCTCTCTCTCTCGATATATATATATATATATTATATATATATGTATGTATGTATATATATATATATATATATATACATATATATATATGTATATATATATGAAATTGTAAGAAGGGCATCGCATGTTCTAAGGCCTCTGCGGAAGCAAAATTGTAAACTATTGAACAGATTATTACCTTCAGCATACTTATTTGGACGTTTCGCCAAAAGACAATCGGACGATAACTAGAGCTACCACAAACGCATATACCTAATGGAGTAATATTACCAATTCTCCAACAAGTGTAAGAAGTACCTCTTCTAGCTGACTTAGCAGCTTAGAAATCTGGTGTCTTAATAAAAATCTATATAAAGTAACATTACCAATTCTCCAACAAGTGTAAGAAGTACCTCTTCTAGCTGACTTAGCAGCTTAGAAATCTTCTGTCTTTCTAAAAAAAACTATATAATTAATTAAGGAGCTAAGAAATCGGTGGTCTTTATAAAGAAAACAAGGGAAAGATGCCGTTTGTGACTACACCTCCATAAGCATCAGGTTCATTAAGAGTATTTTAATTTCCTGGGACCGAAGAGTAGTCTCAGGAAAGCAGGAATGAGGAAGATCGAGTTTTTCGTTACTCTGCTAACTTTCAAACACATCAGTCTAAAGGGTTGCGTTTTCTTTTAGACAGTAAATGATGGAGCCATCTGGTTTAAAGTAAAGAAGAATGTAACATCTACAGCAAAGAGTGCAGATTTAAGGGTAGGCCCATCACTTACGTTCCTGGGATGTACCAGAAAGAGTTTCTTTTATGGTTAAATTGTATTCCTTTTCTGTTAAATCATAAACTCTGTATAACAGCTCTTAGTTGAGTATCATGATTTCCAATCAAATTTGATCAGTTGCATTTCCAAAGATTATAGGTCTCCTGGTGCTTCAGATAAACGCGTCTACGATCATCATTGAACCAGAGTTTGTCTTTCATTCAGTATTTTAACACGAGAAGGGATACACCTTTCAATTATGATGACCAGATTATCACTCAAGAGAACAACAGGCTCATCACTTCTATACAAATGCGACCAGTTCAAATGTAAACGAATTCTCAGTGTATGAATGGATGTTGTTTTTGGAAAAAACAGGAATTGTCTTTGGTGTTTCTCATGATAGTCTTGCTATTCATTTTCATTCCACATTCAGTTCAATTGTCTAACTCCTGGGCTTTCCCTCCACTCCTTCAGTTGCACTTCTTGCAATGAGTGACCTCCTGGGCCCCAGCGCCGGGTCCCAAATTCAATATATCCATTCAATAAATACATGATAGTCCTAGAAGCATGTTAAGTGGGTTAGGATAAGTTGTGTTAAATTAAATTAGGTTTGGTAATGTTAGGTTTTGTTGGATTAACCAGGACCTCGAAAATTCTTATCAAGTAACAAATTGAGACTCAACACAAGTGGAAATAAATCTAGGATTAAGAAAATAGTAAAGATCAACTAAAATTTCATATTTTTCAAATATATATATTTTTTAATCTTATCTTTTCTTTGTTGGGTGTGAGGAAGAGGGAGACGGGTTCGTTGCTCTTGTAACTCCTAATTAAATAAAAACTGTTGGTGGTACAAAGAGAACTTTTATTCGTGACTCTTCCGTTAGTTAATCTCTCTCTCTCTCTCTCTCTCTCTCTCTCTCTCTCTCGAAACAGAAACGAACAAAGCGACACTTTCAGATACTCTCTCTCTCTCTCTCTCTCTCTCTCTCTCTCTTTAAACAGAAACGAACAAAGCGACACTTTCAGATATTCTCTCTCTCTCTCTCTCTCTCTCTCTCTCTCTTTAATCAGAAACGAACAAAGCAACACTCAGATATTTCTCTCTCTCTCTCTCTCTCTCTCTCTCTCTCTAAACAGAAATGAACAAAGCAACACTTTCAGATATTCTCTCTCTCTCTCTCTCTCTCTCTCTCTCTCTCTACAGAATCAAACAAAGCAACACTTTCAGATCTCTCTCTCTCTCTCTCTCTCTCTCTATATATATATATATATATATATATATGATATATAAACAAACGAACAAAGCAACACTTAGATATTCTCTCTCTCTCTCTCTCTCTCTCTATATATATATATATATATATAATATGATATATAAACAAACGAACAAAGCAACACTTAGATATTCTCTCTCTCTCTCTCTCTCTCTCTCTCTCTCTCGAAAACAGAAAAGAATAAAGCGACACTTTCAGATATTCTCTCTTTCTCTCTCTCACTCTCTCTCTCTCTCTCTCTCTCTCTCTCTCAAACAGAAACGAACAAAGCGACACTTTCAGATATTCTCTCTCTCTCTCTCTCTCTCTCTCTCTCTCTCTCTAAACAAACGAACAAAGCAACACTTAGATATTCTCTCTCTCTCTCTCTCTCGAAAACAGAAACGAACAAAGCACCACTTTCAGATATTCTCTCTCTCTCTCTCTCTCTCTCTCTCTCTCGAAAACAGAAAAGAACAAAGCGACACTTTCAGATATTCTCTCTCTCTCTCTCTCTCTCTCTCTCTCTCTCTCTTCACGGCAGTTGCAAGCAGTTGTGTGCGTGTAGGAGGGTGTGTGTGTGTTGAGGAAAGGGGTTTATGGGGGCCCCGGGTGACAGGGAACCCGGTAGCATTAATTTCGTTGCTTGGGAGAACCGTATTTGTCGGCGTTGTTTTGTCACTTTGGCTTTTTATTTGCGAATAAGGTGCTTTGTTAGTCGTCGAGTTTCCAGACTTTGTGCATTAAATGCGTTTGGTTGACTCGTACTGTCAGAGGGTGGGAAGTCTGTGTTACTGGATTAGAGATAAATTACTTGAGGGACTAAAAATGGTGGAGTAATCTGGCCATTTCGGTTTTTTTTTGGCGCGGCACAGAGAGAGAGAGAGAGAGAGAGAGAGAGAGAGAGAGTATATCTGAAAAGTGTTGCTTTGTTTCTGTTTATCGAGAGAGAGAGAGAGAGAGAGAGAGAGAGAGAGAGTATATCTGAGTGTTGCTTTGTTTGTTTTTTATTAGAGAGAGAGAGAGAGAGAGAGAGAGAGTATATCTGAAAGTGTTGCTTTGTTTGTTTCTGTTTAGAGAGAGAGAGAGAGAGAGAGAGAGAGAGAGAGAGAGAGAATATATCTGAGTGTTGCTTTGTTTGGTTTTGTTTAGAGAGAGAGAGAGAGAGAGAGAGAGAGAGAGAGAGAGATATATCTGAGTGTTGCTTTGTTTGGCTTTGTTTTTAGAGAGAGAGAGAGAGAGAGAGAGAGAGAGAGAGAGAGAGAGAAAATATCTGAAAGTGTTGCTTTGTTTGTTTCTGTTTAGAGAGAGAGAGAGAGAGAGAGAGAGAGAGAGAATATATATCTGAAAGTGTTCCTTTCTTTGTTTCTGTTTAGAGAGAGAGAGAGAGAGAGAGAGAGAGATATATATCTGAAAGTGTTGCTTTGTTTGTTTTTGTTTATCGGGAGAGAGAGAGAGAGAGAGAGAGAGAGAGAGAGAGAGAGAGAGAGATATATCTGAAAGTGTTGCTTTGTTTTTGTTTATCGAGAGAAAGATAGAGAGAGAGAGAGAGAGAGAGAGAGAGAGAGAGAGAGTCTGGGGCGGTGAATCTTAAGCATCAGCAGATTTTGAAATATAATTACTATTTCAAGAAGTTTGTCCTTAAATCTGGAATGTATTACATTAACGTGAAAATTACTTATAATCCTTATACAGTTGTTTCTGTTATTGATTATGCAGTAGTTCCTTGCATTGATGTAACTACCGCTCATTGAGTTGTCTGTCCGTTTAAACGGGGCTGAGTTTCTGACGCAAAGTGTTGCAATTTCATTTGGCTTCTGTCCATGTAACAGAAACCTCTCTGTCTATTTAAATTGGCTTCATTTTATCAGTTTTATCTGTCATTTTATGTTAACAGGGTCATATTCATGTAATAATACTTTTTGTAAGTAATGTCACTTCAATTGAAGGTTCCTGTAACGATGACGCAATCTTTCTGACCTCTTCCTCCAGATGCGTATAATTTGACATTTGTGAATGAGGTAATGAATACTTCATAACCCTCGAAGGATGGTTCATACTTTCGTTACTTGCGCAAGTAACATTTACAGTCATGAAGTATTTTTATGAAGTCTTTATATGTAAGTTGCGTACTTGATCAATTTTATAGTTACACCGAAAAGTTGTTTTTATTAAGTGCTGTTACTCTAGATATATATTTTCCATTATAGACAATAACCAGTATTATCACCCATTTTCGTGATACGTGCATATATTATAAAATGATTAAATCCAACATCATGGCATTCTAATTTTCATCTTTAATGATTTTATCATTTCCTTATTATTACTTATAAAATTATTCTACTACTACTACTACTACTACTACTACTACTGTTCCTAAATTTATTTATATTGTTCAATACTTCTCTTGTAGTTTATTTATTTCTGTATTTCCTTTCCTCATTGAAATATTTTTCCCTGTTGGAGCCCTTGGGCTTATAGTATGCTGCATCCCTTACTAGGGTTGTAGCTTTACTACTACTACTACTACTACTACTACTAATAATAATAATAATATCCTGCTTTTGTAACTAGGGTTGTAGGTTTACTACTACTACTACTACTACTACTACTACTACTACTACTACTACGACTACTACTACTACAAATTATAATAATAATAATAATAATAATAATGATAATAATAATAATAAAAACAACAAACCTCTTAGGAGTAAACGTCATTGTCTTGTCAGATCTATCTTTCAATTCTGCTGGAATGTATCTATGGAATAGTTTGAAATTCCGACGTGATATTCAAGAACCCGCCCTGTGGCATTACACTGTTAGCAGCGGCGATGAAATCAGGAATAACAGCAAAAGTGGCTGCGTGTTCTCTGTCAACGGACGCAAATGAAGATAAATTGCTCTGGTGGACTGTGAATGCCAATTTGAAATGTTTTTTTTTTTCCTCGCTTGGATATCTTTCATTTAATTCGTGTTGAGAGAGAGAGAGAGAGAGAGAGGAGAGAGAGAGAGAGAGAGAGACGTGCTTATCGAATTTTATATTATTATTATTATTATTATTATTATTATTATTATTGTTGTTGGAATTATTATTATTATTATTATTGTTGTTGTTGTTGTTGTTGGAATTATTATTATTATTATTATTATTATTATTATTATTACTACTACTTGCTAAAATACAACCCTATTGGAAAAGCAGGATGCTATAAGCCTAGGGGCCCCAACAGGGAAAATAGGCCAGTGAGGAATGGAAACAAGAAAAAATGAAATATTTTAAGAACAGTAACATCAAAATATGAATATAAACTATAAAACTTGATTATACAAAATTAGTTTTTTAAGGAATTTCATTGACAGGTAATATTCACATAATGTAAAGTCTCTTTATAGTTTATATTTGAGAGTTATTTTGTGTTTTTACTGTTCTTAAAATATTTTATTTTAATTGGTAATTGCATCTCTTGTACTTTCCTCATTTTATTTCCTAACCGGTTTATTTTCCTTGTTGGAGCCCTCAGGCCTATAGCAATTTGCTTTTCCAAACTAGCGTTGTAGCTCAGCAATTATTAATAATAATAATAATAATAATAATAATAATAATAATAATCGTGTGTATATATATATATATATATATATATATATATATATATATATATATATATATACACACATATATTATCATCATCATCATCAGCTGTAACTAGACATCTGCAGGACAAAGGCCTTAGACATGTCCTTCGACTCGCGTCTTTTGATGGTCTTTACCTATATCCAAAAATTTCCTCAGTATGTACAGGTATATAAATGTATATAAATGTATATATAAAAATGTTTATGTATATGTGTATATATATATATATATATATATATACTCACATAAATATGTATATATATATCTGTATATTTAAATTTAATCATTTATTTACTTGTTTATTTAATTATATAGTTTAATTGCTGTGGCAAATTCTCCTGATCCCAAGGGGCACTTGAACCCATTTATTTGAACTAAGATTTCTCGTATGTTTATGAGCTTATATTTTTTCAAATCTCCTTTTGGTGTCAGCGCCCGTATTAAAAATTAATGTAGCAAGTGGCGTATATAGGCTCAGCATAGGCCTAATCTTTAGCTCTTCAGTGGAGCTTGTAATGGCTCGTGGGGAGTATTGCCCTATTCGCTGGGGGGGGGGGGGGTGTAGAGGGCTTCAGCCAGTGTTATCTGAGAGTCCAAATTACTATGAGGAATAGGTTGTGGAGTTGATTTTCCTGTAGGAATAAGCTTGCCTTTTGAAAAGTACTGAAGAGACGCAATGTAATGTGGAAGGTTTTTGTATGGATACTGTACTGTAGTGTACGCGACCCATAAAAATGAGGTCCGAATATTTAGATAGATACACATGCGCTCTCACCCCCTCTCATTAGGGTATATAATTCTCTCTTCCCCCCCACCCCGACCCGAACCCGAGGGGAGGGGAGAGCTGATCGTGAACACACACACACACACACATATATATATATGTATATATATATATATATATATGTATATGTATGTATATATATATATATATATATATATTATATGCATACATACATTATATATATATATATATATATATATGTATATATATATATATGTATATATATATATATGTATATATGTATATATATGGTACATTAATAATAATAATAATAATAATAATAATAATAATAATAATAATCAATAAACCCTAACCGCGCATAAATGTGCTACACGTCACCAGCGAAAGGCTAGTGAAAGAAAGTACACAATGAAGTCATTTAAAGAATGTGTAAACTATGTTTTAAAGGTATGCCTTTTAGTTAGAAAAGAGCAAATAAATCCACACAAAGCTATGGAAATTAGGAGAATATTTTTCGTCGTACAGCAGTAAATCTAAAATCCGTTAGGTGGATGGTACCATGGAGATTAAGGATGTATTGTGCATTTAGCTTCCCCCGAATACCATCGGATTACATGTCCCAAATGTTTGTCAGAGGAATAAAAACCTAAAGATATTGGCATGTACATCGCAAGCTACAATGGCCGTAATATATTCTACATAGTTTAAAGCGGCAAAATATATCACAGAAAAGAAGGAACTTTGATAATATATGAAATATGATTATAAAATGCTATAATTTTTTGAATATGTTGATCGCACTAACTATACTCAATTTTTTTTTTTAATGAGGCACATTTGCACTGACTCGCAGCGGTACCCTTTTAGCTCGGAAAAATTGCCTGCTACCTGATTGGTTAGAATTATCTTCTGCAACCAATCAGCGAGCAGGTAACTTTTCCGAGCTAAAAGTGCACCGCTGTGAATCGGTGCAAATCTGCCTCGCTAAAAAGAATTGACTATAGGCTACTTTATGAACCGAGATGCACCATTTAATTAGTATTATGAGTGTGCGGATTCATGACAAGAAGTTTGGTGGGAGCCTTCATTAAGGGTTTAGAGGTCGCTCGTGAATGGCAGATCAAAGAGACAGCGAAATTTCCAAGAGACTGACCATCAGCGACCAAGCCCCACTTCACCCAAACTAGGCCCAGGGAGGCCAGGCAATGGTTGCGGATGACTCAACAGGTAGACAAATAGGCCTCCCTAAACTCGCCATCCTTGGAAACGTTACAGACATTACAAGAGACTATAGAGCCAGAGCTGTTCTCGAAGCTGAGTCCAGCAGAATGGTAGACAAGGACGTTTTCAATAGGACAACATAGCCCCAAAGAAGACAAGCAACTTTAATCTCTTACATGTTAGTAGGTTAAACTTTTGCCTATCTATTTTGAGAAATCTCAACGTTCATTTTAACAAAGTGATCCACTTTACCACAAATTCAAAACCAATACATAATCTTAACGGACTGGTTTAGAAATAAAGTGAGAAGCCACTTTAACTTGTTGGATGGAAAAGTAAGATATTACTTGTAAATGTTTGATGAATTTAATGTGTTTACTGATCAAGTATAAACAGCTACTGGTGCTTTAGGTTGAGTTTAAATGTCAATCCATCAGCGCTGTAATGGCCCAGTAATTTATGTTTCTTTCCTCAATGTTGGTTTTGAGAGAAACAAATATCGTTTTAGGGAGGGGAAAAGTTGGGGGTGGGTGGGGGGGGGGGGTAAGCTTAGATCTCCTAGGAGTGAAATGGTTGCGAGATGTGAGGGTTTATAGGGCTGATGGTGAGGAAGAGAAGGGGAAGTACATGGCAAGAAATGAGGGGATTGAATAGGAGGAGGGTGGGGGTTAGAAAGGGAGGGGGAAAGAGGGTAAGGGGGGTAAAAGGAGTTGGAGAATAATTGTTGCTCTCCGGAATTCGTTTTGGTTGTGGGATGGGGAAAATGGATAATGGAAAACCAGACGGGGAAGTGGGGATTCAAAGAGGGAGGAAGAGAGGAAATAGAAGAATTGCGAAAAAAAGAGGTAGACGATAAAAAGAGAGGAACGGGAAATGGGAAAGAAACAGCAGCACTGAGGGAAAGACCTATGGTGGAGAGAGAGAGAGAGAGAGAGAGAGAGAGAGAGAGAGAGAGAGAGAGAGAGGGGGGGGCTTTCATATATAGCTTACGTTTTTATCCTTTAGTGAAAGGAATTGATGTTGAATGAGCTGTCAAGTGTAAAGAAGTTAGAAGAATATGGAAGACTTAATATTCATATAGTCTTTAATTGAATAAAACTGGACTTCTGTGACTATGATATTGAATTTATTGTAACCAGGATATCGTAGTAAAATTTATTGTAACTAAGATATCGTTGGTGAATTTATTGGAATTAGGATGTTGTTGTTGTATTTATTGCAACAAGGATATCATTGCTGAATTTATTGTAACTAGGATATCGTTGTTGAATTTATTGTAACCAAGATATCGTTGTTGAGTTTATTGCAACTAGGATATCATTGCTGAATTTAATGTAACTAGGATATCGTTGTCGAATATATTGTAACTAGGATATCGTTGTTGAATTTATTGTAACTAGGATATCGTTGTTGAATTTATTGTAACTAGGATATCGTTTTCGAATTTATTGTAATTAGGATATCGTTGTTGAATTTATTGTGACTAGGATATCGCTGAATTAAATATAACTAGGAAATCGTTGTTGAATTTATTGTA
>NC_090733.1:150985955-150995955 GCF_036898095.1 Palaemon carinicauda
ATCGGATTTCCTTCAGTGAAATAAATTCTAGTCTGAGCAAACTATGAATACGCAGACAATTGAAATACATCTACCATACAGTTCTGTTACTGCTTTGAAGGATTATAGGTACATAATACTATCATAAAATCATATCACATTCGCTGAACATTTACACATACACGTTTATGTGCTTCTGTACAATTTTACACAAGTACACACGAGTTATTTTTAGCAAAAAAAAAACTGGGAACCGTTTTTTTTTTTTTTTTTTTTTTTTTTTTTTATCGAACGACTTATTGGAAAGACAGACACATGTACATAATTGTTGTTGTTGATAAATATTGAAATAAACGTCGGCCCATCTTAAGATTTGGTAATGGAGGGTTGGGGCCGGAGATTTGTCTGCTTTTGTAAGTCTATTAAAATATAAAATGTTATCATTATAAGTCAACATTTGTAAGTCTATTAGACCATATGTTTTCATCATATTTCTACTTTTGTAAGTCTATTAGAATATATGTTTTCATCATATGTCTACACTTTTGTAGGTCTATTAGACCAAGTCTATTAGAATATATGCTTTCATTATATGTCTACTTTTGTAAGTCTAATAAAATATATGCTTTCATTATATGTCTTCTTTTGTAAGTCTATTAGAACATATGTTTTCATTATAGTCTACTGTTGTAAGTCTATTGGAATATATGCTTTCATTGTATGTCTACTTTTGTAAGTATTAGAATATATGCTTTCATCATATGTCTACTTTTGTAAGTCTATTAGAATATATGCTTTCATTATATGTCTACTTTTCCAAGTCTATTAGAACACATGTTTTCATTATATGTCTACTTTTGTAAGTCTATTAGAATATATGTTTTCATTATATGTCTACTTTTGTAAGCCTATTAGAATATATGCTTTTATTATATGTTTACTTTTCCAAGTCTATTAGAATATATGCTTTCAATATATGTCTACTTTTGTAAGTCTATTAGAATATATGCTTCCATTATATGTCTACTTTTGTAAGTGTATTAAAGTATAAATTTTTTTTTTATTATATGAGGCCGCAACCGACGGCTGTCCTTTCCATCAGAGAGACAGACAGACAGACAGGTGTAGAGAGGACAATATTCATAGGTGACAAAGCGAATCTAAATAATGTGGAAAAAATTATTACCGTATTAAATTTTATTTTATGCCGTTATTCACCTGCAAATGACAAACGAGGTATAATTGATTGAACATTAACTTTAACAATGTTATAGTCCAGTGTAAAGCGAAATAGGTATTGTGTATACATGTAAATAAATAAATGAATTATATATATATACACATACTGTATACACACATATGTATATATACATACATATATATATACACATATGTATATATCCATATATTATGTGTATATATATATATATATATATATATATATATATATACTGTATGCACACATATGTATATATACATATATATATACACATGTGTATATATACATATATATTTATGTGTGTATATATATATACACACACACACAGACTTTGAGTAGGATACCTTAACGTGGTAAAAGGGTTTGCCTGTCGCTATGATCAGCAAAAGTTATATACTAGTCAGCACCACCCATACTTGGTTGGTTTGCCGTGAGCAGTCAGATGGAAAATTCCCACTATCACCAATCACCACTTACTAGTGATGGAACGGTTTGTGTATCGCCATGGTCAGCAAAGCTGTACTAGTCAGGGCCATCCGTACTAGGTTGGTTTCCTTTGAGCTATCAGACAAAGGAAACGGATAGAATGAAGTCCCTGAGTGCCCTCAAGCTAGAGAGATCTGACCTAAGACAGTGGAAGACCATAATAATAATAATGATAATAATAATAATAATAAATGATGAACAATGACAGTGCATTAGCTTATAAGATGCTTAGTGTTAACCATTGGATTTCAAGAAACAAAAAAAAAAATTAATGGTAACATCACGCTTAGAGAATCTAACGTCATAACGAACATAATGATTAATATGATAGATTAGTGTACGTGGCCCGGCACAATGACGGCAAATGTTTGAATATGCACAAGCACTTCCTCTCTTATCAGGGCTAGATTACTTCGTCTTCCCATACCCGAGGTACAGGGCGAGACCGAGTAGTTATACGTCTGGTAATTCATCTGAGCATGACCATATATATATAACGGATTTTGAGCGAAGCGAAAAATCTATTTTTGGGTGAGATGGCCATGTCGGCCTGATGGAAGTTCCTATAGGGTAGCTTCCTAGGGTATATTACAACTACGGCGATATTCCCAGAGAATTTACCTTAAGGTACCCAGAATTCTAACTCCTGGAGCGAATATCCCTAATGAAAGGGATATCGCGACATATCAGAGGACGTATTCTTGACACGCCACATGGCAATCTGCACCCCAAACAGAGATAACACATCGAAGGGGTCAATTGGCAAGAAAACGAAAACGGGAAAGAAAAAGGGGGAGCCGCTCCCAAGGCTCCCTCTTCTCTCGTTTCGTAAGCGTGCCTGGCGCCAATCCTGGCGCCATCTGTATTCCTTGTAGCGATACACGAGGTGCTACAGATACTGTATGTAGGGAGGGGTCCTACAGCCCTTTCATAGAAAGGGAAGGGCGGGTCCATCAGGACGACATGGCCATCTCACCCAAAAATAGATTTTTCGCTTCGCTCAAAATCCGTTTTTTGGGCTCAAGCCATGTCGTCCTGATGGAAGTATACCAGAGCATTACTGTATCTGTGGATTCTCAGAACGTGCCGTACTCCCCGGAGGTAATTTTTTCCGGTCGACTAGACCTAGAGACCTAAGATGTTACCGTTATACATCTTTTCAACTAACCATAAACCATGTTAGAGCTTCCTGCCCCCTACAGGGAAGAGTCCTACTAGACTCTGGAAAAGTCTCGAAGAGTACATATACCTATGTATGAATACCCGGCAAGCCAATATAGTGGTCTCACCCTATATTAAGTAAAGCATAGTTTGTAAAGAACCACTGCGTCAATATGAAATATCGACCAGTTCTCCACACAATACTTGTATTGGACAAAGGTTTATATCCGCATAGGAGGAAACTTGTAAATCCGCCACCGTTCCCTTATGGGATGGAGTCCTCCCGTTAAGGGAAAGCATAAACCAATGCAACATAGCTTGCATAAAGGAACAATTCTATTAGAATTGTCCCAGATAAAGTACATAGAATGAATGCTCAATTATACCAATAAATTGACACAGGTGAAGGAGACGCAAGGTTCTCAAGAACAAGTTTATTGACAGACAATAAATAGACAGGTTAACAACAATTATATATATATATATATATATATATATATATATATATATATATATATATATATATATATATAAGAAGAGGATAACCCAAAACTTTAAGCATAAGTATGATAGTAAACAGAACTTGTTAATCTGAAAGAAAAAACATTATTGCCACTTTTAAGATACCGAGGTATCAAAGTCATAAAAGTCTGTATTACAAATCAATCACATTAGCGTTAGAAACGCTCGGCACACATGTCTGCACTTATGCTAGGTTCACCTTTGGCAATGGAACAGTCTACGTGGGCAACTCAGTGCCCTCACTTAGTTTGTAGTACAGTATGTAACTACACACTCACCCTGGAATTAATCGTCCCAATTAAAACCACTGTTCCTCGCAGAGTTAAACAGTAGGGTTAACGACGCGACCCACTGCTACCACAGATCTCTTTAGTTCCTCTACTTGCTTCGCATAGTGGTGAAAGAACACTCTGGAAGACTTCCAACCAGTGTATGAACGGAGATGTTCAAAATCCATACAATTAAAGAAATTTAAGGATGAGGCAACTTTCCTCGGATAGTGACCTGCGGGTGTACTGTCTGAATCCGCTCTGCGAATAAAATAGGTGATTTTCGCTCTGAGTTGATTCAGAGATAAATTTGAGCCTGATGTTTCTCCCCTGAATAGTTGACCACCCTTGAAGTCTGAAGTTCTACGAAGATAGACCTTTAGGCATTCTACTGGACATAGAGATGCATCTTCTTTCAGAGGGCAGATTCTCCAGGGACCCCACCTGTTGGTGGGTAACTCATTCTTGGCGAGAAATGTAGGATCCGGAAACAGGTTCAGTTCTCCCCCATCCAGGAACTGAACACGACCTGCCTCTCTCGAGAGGGCTACAATCTCACTAACCCTGGCCCCGGACGCGAGTGCAAATAGGAAAATAACTTTTTGGGTCAAATCCTTTAACGCACACTCCTCATTGCTCAACAGAGAAGCGAAATGAAGAACTTTGTCTAAAGACCATGAAATGGGCTTTGGAGGTGCTGAAGGTCTGAGCCTAGCGCAGGCTTTCGGAACTTTATTAAAGATCTCGTTACCGAGGTCGACCTGGAAGGCATATAGAATGGGTCTTGTCAAAGCAGACTTACACGCCGAAATCGTGTTAGCTGCCAACCCTTGACCATGGAGGTGGATGAAGAAAGATAAGCAGAAGTCTGTCGAGATCTCCTGCGGATTCTTCGCCTTGACAAAGGCCACCCATTTTCTCCAAGATGACTCATATTGCCTTCTAGTAGATTTGCACTTATATTCCTCTAGGAAGTCTATGCTGGATTTCAAAATCCCGAAACGTTTTCTCACCGCTAGGGAGAGAAAATCATGAGCTGCAGGGTCCGGGTTTTCTGTAATGAAGCGCAGACAGTCGACTTCTTGACTCGCTGGGTCAGAACTGGATCTGGTAGCAGTATAAACTTCAACCGTAGTTCCAATGCCAGGGGGAACCACACGCTGTTCGGCCACTTGTGGGCCACTATTGCCGCTACCCCCTTGAAGGATCTCAGTTTGTTGAGGACCCTCAACAGAAGGTTGTGAGGAGGGAACAGATAAATCCTGGACCATCTGTTCCAGTCGAAGGACATCGCGTCCACTGCTTCCGCTAAGGGGTCCTCGTACGGGGACACGTACAGGGGCAACTTCTTGTTGTCTTTTGTCGCAAAGAGGTCTATCTGCAGTTCTGGGACTTGATTCAGAATGAAGGAGAATGATCCTGCGTCTAAGGACCATTCCGACTCTATCGGTGTGAACCTGGATAGAGCGTCCGCTGTCACATTGCGGACTCTTTGAAGGTGAACTGCCGACAGGTACCACTTCTTCTTTTCCGCCAATCGGAAGATGGCCAACATCACCTGGTTGAGAGGTGGTGACCTCGATCCTTGTCGATTCAAGCATCTCACAACTACCTCGCTGTCCATCACCAACCTTATGTGGATCGAGTGACACGGGGAGACTTTCTTTAAGGTAAGGAGCACTGCCATAGCTTCTAGAAAGTTTATGTGAAAGGTCTTGAATAGCTTGGACCAAGTCCCCTGGACTTTTTTCCGATGAGAGTGACCTCCCCATCCCTCCTTCAAGGCGTCTGAGTGAATCGTCACCGACGGGGGAGGTGGCTGAAGAAGAACCGACTTCTTTAGATGCCTGGCTTGGGACCAAGGCCTGAGAAGAGTACGTAGCCGAAGCGGAACTGGTCTTCTCAGATCTCTTCGCGCGTTTGATGCATAACTTCTCCAAACTCCGGTTGCATCCTTTAGCTGTGCTCTTAGCACTGGGTCTGTCACCGAAGCAAACTGGAGAGAACCCAGTACCCTCTCCTGTTCGCGTCTTGATATCCTTTCGGAATCTAGAAGTCTCTTGACAGAACCCGCTATATCCTTCCTTTTCTTCGCCGGGATGGAGAAACGATGTGACATTAGGTCCCAGTGGATTCCCAGCCACTGGAACTTTTGAGATGGAGAAAGTCGAGACTTTTTTCTGTTGATCTTGAAGCCTAGATACTCTAGGAACTGGATCACTTGACTGGAAGCTTGCAAGCATTCTGTCTCGGATGCTGCCCACACCAGCCAGTCGTCCAGGTAGGCTACTACCTGAATTCCCTTTAGGCGTAATTGTTTGAGAGCTACGCTCGCAAGCTTCGTGAAAATCCTTGGGGCTATATTTAGCCCGAATGGCATGGCTCTGAAGGCGTATAGCCTTCGTTGTAGCTTGTACCCTAGGTAGGGGGAGAGTCGACGGTTGATTGGGACGTGCCAATAGGCGTCTGACAAGTCTATGGAGACGGAATATGCCCTCTTGGGCAGTAAGTTCCTTATGTGTTGCAGTGTTAGCATCTTGAACTTGCAATTCACTATGAACTTGTTGAGTGGCGACAAGTCCAGAATGACTCTGAGTTTTTCCGAGTCTTTCTTGGGAACACAAAACAGCCTCCCTTGGAATTTGATGGACTTCACCCTTCGGATCACTTTTTTCTCCAACAGTTCTTGGACGTACTCCTCCAGAACGGGGGTGGAGTGTTGGAAAAACCGAGGGCACGGGGGTGGAGTGCTGTACCAGCTCCAGCCCAGTCCGTTCTTGAGTAGGCTGTGGGCCTAGGGATCGAAGGTCCACCGATCCCGAAAATTCTGAAGTCTCCCTCCTACCGGCATCATCTCACTTGGACTGCCGTCCTGAGGTCTTGCTTCCCTGACCGCGACCACCCCTGAATCCCCTTCCCCTTGAGGGGCGCCTAGACGAGCCTCTGGCTGCTCCTCTAGGCTTTGCTTGAAAGGAAGTAGACTGCCCTTCGAACGTTGGGGTGAATGCCGTGGACTGTGTTGACACAGCCTGGGGTACCCACTGGAATGTGGTCGGGGTTTGTGCCACCATCTGGGGCACTGAAGGCAATGGCAATTGCAGTTGCTGTTGTTGTCGAAGAGGCTTGTGTGGCCGAGACGGTAGCCTAGTCCTCATAGTCTTCCTCTTTGGTTGAGGACCCTCATCCGGGGAAGACTTTCTTTTGATAGCCAGGCCCCACTTCTGGAGAAGGTTTCTATTCTCCGTGGCGGCCTTATCAACAACTTCTTTGACCAATTCGGCAGGGAAAAGGTCTTTGCCCCAAATGTTGGAGGAGATTAGTTTCCTTGGCTCGTGCCTTACCGTAGCCGAGGTGAACACGAACTCCCTACAAGCTCTCCTCGCCCTGACGAAGCTATAAAGATCCTTCGTCACTGTGGCCAGATGAGTCTTGGCCACTACCATGAACATTTCATGGACCTTGGGGTCACTTGCCATCGTCTCAAGAGTAGTCTGAAGAGACATTGAGGCAGCCAGTCTTTCTTTTGTCTCGAGCTCTCTCCGCAAAAGAAAGTCAGACAGCTTAGGGAGGTCCTCGCCGAACTGACGTCCGGCAATATCAGCCTCCAACTTCCCAACTGAGAAGGTAAGATGGACGTCCTTCCAGTCTTTGTGGTCCATAGGCAGGGCCAGCGACAAGGGTTTACACTCCTCCAGGGAGGGGCAAGGCTTGCCGGCCTCGACTGCTTTTAGTACAGCCGCAAACCCTTTTTGTAAAAAGGGGAAGGCTCTAGCAGGAGAGGACACAAAGGAAGGGAGCTTCTTACTCAATGCAGCTACCTTTGAGTTCGTGAAGCCCCTCTCTTTCATCGAGGATGAAAGCAAAGCTTGAGCCTTAGCATGGTCCATCACTATGACCTCCTTCGGCTCTGTCTCTTCCTTTGAAGCTGGTTCCTTCCTCAACCGGACATAACAGTCCGGATATGACCCCTTGCTGGGCCAGAATTCCACCTCCTCTAGGGGAACTGAACTCAACTTATCCGAGATGACGATCTTTCCAGTCGTCATCGGCATGTGCTCAGCATACCTCCACGGGTTAGCATCTGAGCACAAGGGAAGGTCTTTCACATTGAGCCTTTTCCGGGGCCCATGTGATGCTGCAAGCCTCTGCATCTGCAGTTCCATTGCAGCAGCCTTCTCCTGATTCTCCTTCTGCATTTGTTGGATCATTCCAACAATGGAGGAGAGGGTCTGTCCCAGCTCTACTGGGAGAGCGGACGAGCTCTACTGGGAGAGCGGACGATGTTGAGGGAATAGGCCCCGGGATCTGAACCGGAGTAGCCGACACCTCGTCGACCTCTTCCTCTACAATGTCTGGGGCTTGAACTTCATCCTGGGCTCCTGCCAGGAGGTCTTCCTCCAGACGCTCGTCCACGTCAGACATCCTGTCGTCTAACTGGATGTCTTGCAAGGCGACCGCGACTTCAGCATCCACCTGGATCTGAACTTGGGGGATCTCCTCTTGAGGCTGGGGAATCACTGCATCAGCTGATGCCCTAGGGAAAAGGTAAGCCCTCATCTTCTCACTTGGAAGAAAAAGGTCCAGAGGTGTTCTTCTGGAAGCCCCTTACCCAGGTACGAAGCTTCTCCCTTGCTATATCCCTTGATTCCGCCGTCCTAGGGGAATCAAAGGCCTCAGTAATCAGGTTAGTGCACACGGTACATACCTGAGGGTCCCAATACTGGAGATCACCCTTGGAGACAGCGCATGCTGCGTGCCTCCTACAAAACTCATGTCCGCAGAGGTTCTTACTGCGGACGTTGCAGAAAACACTTCCGCACTTCGGAGGGTCCTCCTGTAAAGAGAAGAAATTTCCATGAGTATCAAGTGAACTACGTATCACTGGATATGCACAGTTTAGCATAACAAATCAGAAAGGAAAGACACACACTTGTGTTTCCTTCACAACCAATTGTTGCAGCCTTCCAGATAATAAAATCGTATGGTTAATCTCTTCTAGAATAACCAATGAAAAGTTTCCAGAGGAAACAGGTGTAGTTCACACCTAAGCAATGATTTTAAAATCCCGGATAATAGACAAGAAAGAACTCACTTTCTTATCTGTAAGGCAACACCAAAGGGCTGTGCAAGACAACACAAAAGTGTTAGAACACACAGTGCTGTACCAAAACTTATACTATAGTTTTCTTCCTACAGTATATGTTATACTGAAGAATACTGGTACAGTATAGAAGGTAATGTGCCGGCCGGCACACACCATAACTAGCTTTAAAGTATACTACTTAACAGCTATAAGGCGGCAGAACGCTGGTTCAAATGCATGTGCCGGCCGGCAGTAACTGCTGGCCGGCAACAGCCAATGACGGCCGGCAATAACTGCCGGCCGGCAACTACACAAGGTAGTACCCGGCTGCCGGCCACTGCTCATAGCGACCGGCAGACAAGGGCTGACAATAGCCGACCGGCAAAGGTACACAACCGATGCCGGCCAGCAGCAAAAGAACCAGAGGACTACGACTGCCCGGCTGCCGGCCTATGAGGCCGGCAGCCGGGTCGGATACAGCACTAGAAGAAAACAGACTGGATGCCGGGATAAGAGCGTAAACTACCTCCAAGCCCGGCAATCCGAAAGAGTGCATATAAGGAAGGGGGACCAAGGGAGGTCCGGGCAGCACTCAAAGCAGAAGACCCTTGCCGGCCGGCAGACTCTGCCGCATCTGCCGGCCGGCAAGGGACTGAGTCAATTCCACATCCTAACCTATCCTAGGTCCAGATGTAGAATGACGTACAGTACTGTAATGGCTAGGCCATTACGGAGATAGAGGGGGAAGGGACAAAAGAGGGTCCTACCAACCTTGCTTTAGTGAAGGATCACCCGCAGCCAAGAAAACTCATCTTAGCCTAAGGGAGATCCAAGGAGGGAGGCCAGCAATACTTGCCAGCTCCCAGTGAACCAAAGCAAGGAAGGTGTTGCTACTCCCAGGGAAAGGATCTTATCCTCCCACCGAGAACAGCAACAAGGACTAGTCTGCTAGATCACAAAAGAAGGAATCATCTCGTACAGAACCTTCGGCAGTGACCTAAGGAGGCTAAGCCTCCTATGTCTGTGTCAGGCCAGCGAGGGAGACTCTACCCCAAGCCAGACAAACACAGACTCCAACTAAAAACTCTGATGTTCTGTCCCTCTCTGAAACCAGACTTACTGGAACAGGGAGGTACAGTAACACCCCAGTATAGTTGTATCGAAAGTTAATTCAGATAAACCACTAGGGTTAAGCCCATAGGCTTAAACAGAGGGAAAGGGATTGCATACCTTCTCCAAAGAAAAGAAAGCAACCGGGGAGTATGAGAAAGTATACTAAGG
>NC_090733.1:150998455-151020004 GCF_036898095.1 Palaemon carinicauda
CTACCTCGGCTTGCTCATTCTGATATTTTTAGCTCCATGATGTTTTCAGTAATACCTTCGATTTGCTTCCATGCTTGTTTTATCATACAGTGTTCGCTTCTCCTTTCTAGACTGTACAATTTTAAAAATTGCAGTCTTTCCCAGTAGTCAAAGTCCTTAACCTTTTTATATTCTAGCAGTTAAGGACCTTTGTACACTCTATTTGTGCAATATCCTTTTGGTAGTGTAGGTACCATATCACATTGCAGTAATCGAGTGTACTACGTACATAAGTTTTGTACAGCATAATCATGTGTTCAGCTTTTCTTGTTTTAAAGTGTCTGAATAGCATTCCCATTTTTGCTTTACATTTATCTAACAGTGTTGCTGTTTGGTCGTTGCATAACATATTCCTGTTTAACATTACACCAAGGTCTTTAATTGCTTCATTGTTTGTGATTGTCTCGTTATTAGGTCCCCTGTATGCATATACCATTCCTTCTCTGTTTCCATAGTTTATTGATTCGAATTTATCGGAGTTAAATACCATCCTATTTATCTCTGCCCATTCATATATTTTGTTTAGATCTCTTTGTAATGAGTTCCTATCTTCATCACACGTAATCTCTATACTTATTCTTGTGTTATCGGCGAAACTTCTCACTACAGAGTTTTTAACATCACAGTCTATGTCTGAGATCATAATAACAAACAGCAGTGCAGCTAATACCGTAACCTGTGGCACGCCAGATATTACCTGAGCTTCATCTGATTTCTCGTCATTTGCAACCACTATCTGTTTTCTGTTTTGTAGAAATTCTTTTTATCCATTTTCCTATCTTTCCCACAATATTATGTTTCCTCATTATGGTTTACCTTGTCAAAGGCTTTTCCAAATCTAGATATACCATATCTGTGTCTTCTTCATTTATCATATTTTTGTATAAGTTTTCATAGTGTGCTATCTCTGAGAGAGAGAGAGAGAGAGAGAGAGAGAGAGAGAGAGAGAGAGAGAGAGAGAGAGAGAGAGACCCATGGTAGGAACTTTACCTCGGTGTCTGTTCGGACTAATGGCTCCAAGATGAAGATGTTAGTTGGTAACAGAGAGAGAGAGAGAGAGAGAGAGAGAGAGAGAGAGAGAGAGAGAGAGAGAGAGAGAGAGAGAGAGAGAGAGAGAGAGAGAACGGAGATTACCAGCGACGCAAAAAGGTAAGAGAAATGCGGTGGAGCGTAAAATTCTCATGGATAACAGGACGATCTCGGGAGGAAAATGCATCGTCTTATCGTTGAGAGTTTCATCTCTAATTCCCTTAATGTTTTAGGATTTGGTTTGGGTGCGGAAGGCTGCAGATAGCTCTCCATCGATTTGCTTCGTCTTTTTTTTTTTTTTTTTATTTTTTTTTTTATAAATATATTGTAAATGATCAATTTGTTTCTTCTCTCCGTCTTCATACTTGCGCACTACATAATATTGACACACATATATTTAAATATATATATATATATATATATATATATATATATATATATATATATATATATATATATATATGTGTGTGTGTGTTTGTGTGTGTGTTTGTATGTGTGTATCTTTTTGTGTATTTTATATATGGTATGTAGACTATATGTGTGTTATTTATAGATATATACATATATGGTATATATGCTATATATGTGTATATATAGTATATATGTAGATATACACACACACACACACATATATATATATATATATATATATATATATATATATATATGTACATACATACATACATACATATATGGGTGTATGTATGGGTGTTATTTATCAATATACATGCACATACAAGTATGTATATTCATATATGATATATATGAATATATTTAAACACCTGCCTAATTTTTTTCTTAATCGAAAATCCTCCAAGTAAAATGATGTTCTCAAACCTGAAACCTCTGCGCGAGAAAGACGTTACTCAGCGGTCCATTAGCAAAGGGAATTGAGTCATATTTTGACCAAGCTTATCTGTAATATGTTATAGACAGTTCCGCGTCCATAAATCCATAACTGATATGCGTATCGACAGCTTGCCTCTGCATGAAATTTGGCTCCATAATTATCATTCGCATTTCTCTGGCTTTGACAGTTTGTCGTTCCTCCTTCGTGCGTTATTTAATATTCGAGTTATTCTTACTGTTTTTTTTTTCTTTTTTGTTATTTCAGTTTTAGATATATTTTTAAGTTATTTTTTATGATAAGGCTATGAAATTTCTATTGCGTGAAATTATGAACGTTTAAGGGGCAATTGAATCGCCAATTCACGGACCTGAAGTAAACATATTCCTTTCCATATATATCATTCGCATTTCTCTGGCTATGACAGTTTGTCGTTCCTCCTTCGTGCGTTATTTAATAGTCGAGTTATTCTTACTGTTTTTTTTTTTTGTTATTTCAGTTATAGATATATTTCAAAATTATTCTTTATGATATGATTGTTATAAAATTTCTATTGCGTGAAATTATGAACGTTTAAAGAGTAATTGAATCGTTAATTGGCGGAACTGAAGTAAAGATATTCCTTTCCATATATATCATTCGCATTTCTCTGGCTTTGACAGTTTATCGTTCCTCCTTCGTGCGTTATTTAATAGTCGAGTTATTCTTACTGTTTTTTTTTTTTGTTATTTCAGTTATAGATATATTTCAAAATTATTCTTTATGATATGATTGTTATAAAATTTCTATTGCGTGAAATTATGAACGTTTAAAGAGTAATTGAATCGTTAATTGGCGGAACTGAAGTAAAGATATTCCTTTCCATATATATCATTCGCATTTCTCTGGCTTTGACAGTTTATCGTTCCTCCTTCGTGCGTTATTTAATAGTCGAGTTATTCTTACTGTTTTTTTTTTTTGTTATTTCAGTTATAGATATATTTCAAAATTATTCTTTATGATATGATTGTTATAAAATTTCTATTGCGTGAAATTATGAACGTTTAAAGAGTAATTGAATCGTTAATTGGCGGAACTGAAGTAAAGATATTCCTTTCCATATATATCATTCGCATTTCTCTGGCTTTGACAGTTTATCGTTCCTCCTTCGTGCATTATTTAATAGTCGAGTTATTCTTACTGATTTTTTTTTTTTCAGGTTTAGATATATTTTAAAATTATTTTTTTATGATTGGGTTGTTATAAAATTTCTATAGCGTGAAATTATGGACGTTTAAGGGGCAATTGAATCGCCAATTGGCGGAAATGAAGTAAAGATATTCCTTTCCCTATATTCAATTATTTCGATTATTTATTCATAGAAATGAGGTATATTGCATTGGAGAATAATCGACAACATTTTAAAAGGCACACAACGTGTTTTATCCGATTATTAACTCGTTGTCATTCTTATTTACATATTTTACATTGACGTCCGCTCTATCTTCCATCGATTACTTGTAGTGGAGTGAAGTCAGATGTGCATTGGAATTCCCTCTATCCTCCCCCCCTTTCCTTCTCCCCCCCCCTCTCCTCCCCCCTCTCCTCCCCCCTCTCCTTCTGCCCCCCCCTCCTTGACGTCCCTTTGAGCAGATACCGCTACATCCTCCCTAAAAGGAAAATAAAAGAAGTCTAATGCTTTGGTATGTTAAATTTATCCTGTTTCAATTAATGCGTTCTTTTTGAGAGTTTGAGCCGAATGTTGCGTTCGACTTGTGCATCGCCGACGGATTGTCTGGGTGCAGACGAGACGGATTTGAATGACTGAAGAATTCATTTCCATGATTAAGATTCTTTTTCCTTTGATCTGAGGGAGTTCGGTCTCTCTCTCTCTCTCTCTCTCTCTCTCTCTCTCTCTCTCTCTCTCTCTGGATGTCTTGCTCATTTATCGCTTCAATCATTACATTTACTCGCTCTTTAGCAATGCCTTCTTTGTTATAATTTTTTAAAATGAGTAAATAGATAATCCTTCATTTTTTTTTTCTTTTTTAGAAAAATTTTAGATTTAATCTTCATATTTTAGACATCCTTTTGATCAATTTATTTTCCAGAATAACGATATTGTTTGTAGATTATTTTTATTTTTATTTCTATGAGTGATGGTTTTTCTTTTCATTATAACAATACTATACTTGAAGAATCCTTATTTTGTTTGCATCTTTGTAAGATTTCGGACAATATAATTCTCAATGTATCATAATTACACTGTACAAAGCACTGAATGCAAGTTAGGCAAATATAGAAATATCGTATAAGCAAGAACGAGGAGATTTTCATTCGTCTTGTGCCTTCGCTGAAATCTCAGGTTTTTATTTATATCCAATATTTCAAGTTCTGTCATTCTTTAATCTTGCAAGGGAAACGCTTGTGAATTGTAAACAGAGAGAGAGAGAGAGAGAGAGAGAGAGAGAGAGAGAGAGAGAGAGAGAGAGAGAGAGAGAGAGAGAGAGAGAGAGATCCTTTTGCATTGGCACATGAGTCAAATCTAGCTTTGAACTGAGAATTCAGAGGCAGAGGCCAGAATATTTTTACACTTATTACTTCATTATATATATATATATATATATATATATATATATATATATATATATATATATTTATATATATAGATTTATATATATATACATACATATATATATATATACAGTATATATATATATATATATATTATATATTATATATATATATATACAGAGAGAGAGAGAGAGAGAGAGAGGTAGAGAGAGAGAGAGAGATAGAGAGAGAGAGAGAGAGAGGGCAAAGTAGGTGATGAATTTCTAAAAGAAGTTGTATTTGTTAACAAGAATGTCTGAGAGATTCATTATAATTATTATTATTATTATTATTATTGTTATTATTATTATTATTATTAGCTAATCTGCAACCCTAGTTGGAAAAGCAAGATATTATAAGCCCAAGGGCTCCAGCAGGGAAAATTGCCCCTAGAGAAAGGGAAACAATGAAATAAATAAACTACATGAGAAGTAATGAACAATTGAAATATTTTAAGCACAGTAACGACATAAAATAGATCTTTCATATATAAATTATAAATACTTCAAAAATAGAAGAAGGGAAATAAGATAGAATAGTGTGCCCTAGTGTACCCTCAAGCAATATATCTTATTAATAATGACCAAGGCGTTATTGAGCTTGCTGTGTATAAGGTGCTATAAATTATCACTGTCAACGATAAAATTTCAAGATTAATTGAATATTACAGTAACTTATTGCCTCATCTCACGCATCTATTGGAAAATTGAGGTTTAATTGATAATCTAACTAATAATTACGTGATCAGCGTTTAGTTTTCGGGAAATGATAACTGGTTGGTGTGTATTCATGGTGGCCGATATGATAACGTCCCTTACTGATGAACGCCAGACTGGGGTTCGAGTCCTGTTCAAACTCGTTCGTTCCTTTGGTACCTGCAACCTCGCCATCCTTGTGAGCTAAGGATGTTGGCTTTGGGGGAGCCTATAGGTCTATCTGCTGAGTCATCAGCAGCCATTTCCTGGCTCACCCTGGTCCTAGCTTGGGTGGAGAGGTAGCTTGGGCGCTGATCATATGCATATATATTGTCAGTCTCTAGGGCATTGTCCGGCTTGATAGGACAGTGTCACTGTCCCTTACCTCTGCCATTCATGTTTGGCCTTTAAACCTTTAAGTGGCCTTATGCCACCTCAGACCATTGTACATTGGCAGCTTCTGAATAATACCCTGTGGGTTAAGTGAATAAGATACCCTCTTTGGACCTCTGGATTTGGCCCAACCAACCGAGGCAAGGAATAATGCTCATCGAGGAGAAAAGATTTAGTTGTTATTGTTACTTTTTGGAACTTATATATTGGAATGTTTACTTAACGCGAAAAGGTCGAAAGATGTAACAAAGGTTTCAGAATAAGGGAAATCGAATGACTTGTTATTCATAAAGTTGACAATGAAGCAAAGAAAAGCACTACGTAAATTTTGATAAAAATTCCACCCCCCAAAAATGAAAACCTTCCAAAAATATAGTTAAAAAAAGCAGTCGAATCTAAAAGGGATAAAAACTGGCAAGAAATGAAAACTAGAGATAAAGCTTCCAGATAAAATCGAAAATCATATCAACCATTGTTGTGAAAAGGCCCCTGAATAACAGTGTTGCTGGAAGGCCCCATTGAGAGGTTTTGGAAAAGGGCTGGAGCGGGAATAGACGATTTAGGGGTGGGGTGGGTTGGGTGAGGTTCACAGGAGGAGGAGGAGGAGGAGGAGGAGGGGGGGGGAGTACAGAGGGAAATTGGAGGAGGTTTTAGGGAAGTTGGAGGAGATTCGTAGAAGCAGAGAAGTGGGAAGCGCGAAATGCTGGAGAGGGAATGGATAGGGGAGGGGAGAGGGGAGAAGAGTGGTGGTTGTGGTATTTGGGGAGGGGGAGGTTAGTCATAACGTTGGAGGAATCATATGTTAACGTGACCAGAATCGTTAGAATTCCCTTGAGAGGAAGGAAGAAGGAGGTAGACTTAGCCTCGGAGGGAGGGGGTGTGTTGTGATGGTTTGGGGCGGGGTGAAAGGGGGGAACGAACGCCTGCAGAGTTGATATATCTGACTTTTACCATCATCTCAATCTCTCTTCTTCTCCCCCCCCCCTTTCCTCCTCTGAACCCTCCTCCCTATCCTGTACATCCCCAGTCCTATCCCTCCCACTTTGTCTTTTCTTCTTTGATCTTCAAAACAACATCCATCTCTTAAGTTAGTTTTCTGAATGCTTTGAATTTTTTGGATTTCCGTTCTTATCAAACATTTCTCAGAATGTAATCTTTTATTATTTGTTCCTTATTCGTTTGAAGTTTTCTATTTCTTATGGGGAACTATTTTTGAATGAAGCATTTGCTCTTATATTTATTTCATGAATTATTTGTCCACTCATTTTTGTTTGGAAAAATGTCTAATCTTCAAAATTAGAGTATAGATATTTAAATTCACTTAGTACCTTTTTTTATTGTGGTGGTCGGACTGGGGTTTGAGTCCCGCTCAAGCTCGATAGTTTCTTTGAGTGACTGTAACTACTCCATTCTTACGAGCTAAGGCTGGGGCTTTGGATGAGCCTGTAGGTGTAGAGGATGAGTCATCAGCAGCCATTGCCTGGCGCTCCCTGCTCCTAGCTTATGTGAAAAGGGTCTTGGGCTCTGATTATATGTATACAGTAAATGGTCAGTGTCTAGTGCTTTGTCCTGCTTGATAGGGCAATGTCCATTGCCTCTGACATACATGAGCGGCCTTTAACCTTTAAATTGTTTGCTGTCATAATTATATCTTATCGCGCCAACATTGTATCTTCTGTAGCCTGATTACATTCGTAGAGATTCAAATCTGTACAGATTGGCCCCTGTTCACACCCACGCAGTATGCGGTCCATTGTCTGGAGGGAATGCCCACATGGGCACTCAGCAGAGCGGGGCGGGACCACACTTATGAAGATTGTCTTCAACCCTTCAAACTCTAGCTTTTGCTCTATTACAATCCTTTTTACAAAGGTTTGTTTCTTGGGGAAGAGACTCGCTGGGGATTTGGATTCCGCCCCCCCCCCCCCCCAACCAGGTGGGGAGTAGTCTGCTTCTCTCCAAGGTTCTAGGAATCTAGGCGGTAAGTTGCCGACTCCTTGGAATCGGGATGGCTTACCACGTCTCCAGTTTGGCCATCGTTGACTACACGAAATTTGAGTCAAGAGTAAAATTGCCAAGGTTCTCCAGACCTGCATTTCTAGAATATGATGATTAGCCGAATTGCCTTAAAAATCATTGTTGAACGAAGCGTTTTATTGGTTAAATACGCGTGAGACTTTCTTCGGTTCATTTCATGTTGTTTGTCTGGTACACACGACTCGTTGGTATTGAATATGCTTGCGATATTTCATTAAAACTTGATAATTCATGTGTTATTGACCCGGTTGAATATTGTAATTTCCCTCTTCAAGATTTTTAGGATTAAAAAAAAATATTTGTATGCATTCAATAATTGACTTATTTCATAATTCCGTTTAATTCGGTACGGTTTATCTTTTAAACTGCATAATTTTTAAAGTAGTTAATTTGCGGTCAATTAAATTTATTCCTGATCTGGATATTAATCAAACTGGCACTGTCGTTCGGTTAGTTCTTTATCCACAATTTTTCCTAATGTTATCCATCCTTTGCTTAAGATCTTCCCAGACTGTACCATCCCGTACGCAGTACTAAGTATACAGATAATTCTAACAGGCTTGCCTTTTGTATCATGATGCTAAATACTACACAGTATTCCAGAAGCTGTATTCCAACTGTGACGAGATTGTGGAATGATCTTCCTAATCAGGCAGTTGAATCAGTGGAACTTCAGAAGTTCAAAATTGCAGCGAATGTTTTTACGTTGAACGGGCTGACATAAGTCTGTCTTCGTAGATCATAAATCTCAGATCTGTTCTAACGTTGTTACTGATCTTAAGATATTTTATATTCGTTGTTCATTACTTCTCATATAGTTTATTTATTTCTTTTCCTTAATTGGCTATTTTTCCATTTTGGAGCCCTTGGTTTTATAGCATCCTGCTTTTCCAATTATGGTGGTATCTCAGCTTTTACTACTACTACTACTACTACTACTACTACTACTACTACTACTACTAATAATAATAATAATAATGATAAGACGCCTATCTCTCTCTCTCTCTCTCTCTCTCTCTCTCTCTCTCTCTCTCTCTCTCTCTCTCGGTAAGGAAGACATTTGAATTTTATCTTTCATCTTAATTTACTTTTTATCAGTAACTGTGATATATATTCTTTTCGTGGCTATTAACTCAAGTGGATATCAACCCGGGCTTTATATTACAGAAAGTTAATATCTGTAATTAAACTGAAGGTATTTGTGAGACCAATTTGTCCTTAACATTTTTTTATTACGCTTGTATTCGTTTGTGACTTGGAAGGAGCTTAGAAACGTTGCTGACCCAACAGTTTTCTCTTGTTTTCCCAATTTCAGAATTCTATTTTCAGTATTTTTGGAAGAGGGTCAAAGTCAAAATTTAAAAAACAATAAGAATAAGCATGATATGAGCATTTGCAGAATCATTAGAGAATGTTTTGATTTTGATATAATAATGATAAGCAATGGTGGCCGATGTGGTAACATCCCTGACTGATGAACGCCAGATTGGGGTTCGAATCCCGCTCAAACTCGTAAGTTTCTTTGGTCACTTCAACCTCACAATTCTTGTGAGGTAATGTTGTGGGTTTTGGGGGAACCGTTAGGCCTATCTGCTGAGTCATCAGCAGCCATTGCCAGGCCCTCCTTGGTCCTAGCTTGGGTGGAGAGTGGGCTTAGGCGCTGATCATATGTATATATGGTCAGTCTCTAGGGCACTGTCCTGCTTGATAGGGCAGTGTCACTGTCCCTTGCCTCTGCTATTCATGAGTGGCCTTTAAACCTTTAATAAGTACTGTATAGATGCGAAGTGTCGAAGGAATCTCTCTCTCTCTCTCTCTCTCTCTCTCTCTCTCTCTCTCTCTCTCTCATTTTGATATCCATATTGATCACATTATAACCGTATCTACCACGCTGCCTTGACAGGTTGTGTCATCGGTAAAGCAACTTTACCGCTTGCCTGTCAAATTTCTGTTTGTTGACAGGTGGCCTTTACTTTATCCCATTCTTCTGTCCCTCTCTCTGCCTCTTATTTTATTATTATTATTATTATTATTATTATTATTATTATTATTATTATTACTACCTAAGCTACAACCCTAGTTGGAAAAGCACGATGCTATAAGGCCCGGGGCCCCAAGAGGGAAAATAGCCTAGTGAGGATAGGAAACAATGAAAAATAAAGTATTTCAAGAAGAGTAACATTAAAATAAATATCTCTTACATAAACTATAAAAACTTCAACAAAACAAGAGGAAGAGAAATAAGATAGAATAGAGAACTCTCTCTTTGTTTAAAGGTTTAAACGGTTACTAAGGGTCGCCAGTAAACAATAGACAGGCCATTGAGACTTTACATATATATGATCAGCACCCTATCCTCCTCCCAACCCATGTTAGGACCTGCGAGATACCGGGCACTAATACTGCTGATTCAGGGATAGTAAGTAAGGGGGGTCGCAATGGAACCTATCTGGCCATGCGTGTGTATCGTCATTAGTATCTCAAGGTTTCCTCTGTTTCTTAGTATTATTATAATTTATTCCTTAGTCATAGTAATATGAATAATAGTAATGATGATATCAATAATAATAATGATAATAGTAAATATACTAATGATACATCTTGCTTGTCATAATTGTTTTTAGAGTTATATTTAATTCTAATAGGAAATACGGAGGACTTTAAATCATATTTAAGCCATATTCCCAGGCCATGCCACGCACATACGCGCGCACAACATACACGCACGCACAAGCATAGATCAAGGAAAAGACAGGAATGCAGTGTATTTGGGGTACTGTACTGACATCTGCGTAAATAACGCCACTGTTGGTTCACGTTGCGAATATTTTGGAGAGAGAGAGAGAGAGATGAGAGAGAGAGAGAGAGAGAGAGAGAGAGCATTTGAATAACATGTTTTTCTCCGTTCAGGCTTTTATGATTTGTTGTTTTTGAATTTACAAAACAATAAACAAAGTGAATTATTCGTCTTTGTTGAATATGCATATTATTAGTTATTTATTTTATCATCCTTGATTGGATTTTTTTCTTCAAAAGTAATACATTCAATGTTTATTGCATAGACCATATTGCTTCGTAAATTGAACAGATTAAAACTGACTTCTGGGTAAGCGAAGAAATATGTATCTGAAATGAAGTAATTTTCCAAAGCCATTTGTTATTTTGTTGATTAATTGTATTTGATGAATTTATTCCACAGTAAAAGGAATCAAATCAATTAAGTTTCGTAAAGCTACATGGTGAATTATTAACACCCCGGAAATTTAGAATTTAATGTCGGTGCTAGTGCAAAAAGTGTTCATGGTTTATTCACATTTATAAATTGAGAATAAATGTAAAAGGGTAAAATCTATGTATTCCGTGTTTTAGCTCCCGATGAATTTCATTCGCATGCAGACATTTTTTTTTTCTAATTTGTTTCGATATATATTTTCATTTGATCCAAATTTCGATAACTTTCATTGCTGCCAATATGAGTCTCTGTCTTTGTCCTTGTTTTATTTTCTTTATAAAGAAGACAATATGTTTAAGTTTTATTTGTTCTTGAAGCAGCAGTAGACGTTAGCAAATGGTTAAGATCGCATCGTGATACTTAGGTTTCCAAATCCCTTCCGGCCAGCAACGGGTTTGACAGTCTGTTTAGGCGGCTATTGGCTTCAGATCTTATTTATCCTTCATGGCTTAAATTTGAATGATTTAAATTAATCTGTAGGAGAAATGGATATAATTTTTCTTCGCCGGATGGTTGTATAAGCAATAACAGATATCCAGACGTCCACACTAGGCCGTTTAATCACTCCCACAAGGGTTGTGATGGCCGATGAGGTAACGTCCCTATCTGATGAACGCCAGACTGGGGATTGAGTCCTGCTCAAACTCGTTAGTTCTTTTGGTCGCTGCAATCTCACCATCCCTGTGAGGTAAGGAAGGGGGGTTTGGGTAGCCTATAGGTCTGTCTGCTGAGTTATCAGCAGCCATTGCCTATCCCTCCTTGGTCTTAGCTTGGGTGGAGAGGGGGCTTGTTCGCTGATCATATGTATATATGGTCAGTCTCTAGGGCATTGTCCTGATTGCTAGGGTAAAGTCGCTGTCCCTTGCCTCTGCTGTTCATGAGAGGCCTTTTAAACCTTTAGATCATCTACAATTACTGGCCATTGTTATGGGCTAGGTGCCTTACGGGCAATAACCTAGAAGAAAAAGAGGATTATAATTGAACGACCTCTTAATTCATGACTGTGACCCAAGATCCTTTAAAAGACAGGAGTTGTCTCCTTTCCACGACACTTGTAAGCAAGGATGTACGATGAATTAGTCACGCCTTCGGAATTATTCAGTGACGTGTCGGTTCAGTTGGATGTAACGGTGGTAATTCATTCTGCGGTGCAAAGAATCTTCTAAGCTGGTAGAGATATCTCTATCTATACATCCATCTATCTGTCTGTGTGTCTATCTATCTATCTATCTATCTATCTATCTATTTTTACTGTAGAATATTCTTGTCACCCAAGTATTCATTACGAAGTTTCAGTGCAACTGCACTAGAATATCCCGTGTAGAGTAATTGGTAGATAAAAGGTTTTGCACACAGACACACACACATGCACACATACACACATGTATATATATATATATATATATATATATATACACTTTTTGCATTATATATAGAATGAAATATAGATAAATAAATAGTGCTTTCGCATTCTGCGCTCAGAAAATTGGATAGCATAATGAATTGCTATTTTCTCAGAAATGGGTAGTAATTAAGATAGCGAAACCTCCTGGAATAGTTGGTTAACATTTCCGTACAAATTTCAAGTTTGATGAAATTGAGAATAATTATCCAGTCTGAACATAATTGAGCTATCTGAAATCGCATTGCTTAATGAACGAATCGGTTTGAAACATTATTTTTCTTTTGTATTTATTTCGGTGATACGTTCGGTGTGAATGACCTTGGGCGTTAGGATGCCAGTTAATTATAGATGAATCAATCAATCAATCAGCGATCGCGAATAGATGTCAGGAATTTATTTTTCATTTACAGCCCGCTTTGTATCTCTCTTTGGGTTCATTGATAATACAGAGCCGGTCTGTAATAAGGTGCAGTTACTCGATTATTCACCGGGATAAACCGAGAATTAGCATGCTGATTTGAAAAATGAAAAGGTGGATAACTTCAGAACGTCCAGACAGAGACAGAAATTAATGTATAATATCAGTATTCTATTGAGAGAGAGAGAGAGAGAGAGAGAGAGAGAGAGAGAGAGAGAGGAGAGAGAGAGAGAGCCTTACCTTATTGCCTTATTTTTTGTTTGGGTTCCCCCAGGTCCCTCAGTGTGAGGCACCTCGTATATCCACCAGAGAGTTGCTAATACATCTTCCGGTGTATTTTGCATCTTCCCAGTCTTGGATGGTCTGGGATGCATCTTAGGTATTTATCGAGCTGATTTTTAAACGCATCTACGCTCACTCCTGATATGTTTCTTAGATGAGCTGGCAGCACATTAAATAGTCGCTGCATTATCGATGCTGGTGCGTAGTGGATTAATGTCCTGTGCGCCTTTCTCAGTTTACCTGGAATGCTTTTTGGTACTATTAATCTACCTCGGCTTGCTCTTTCTGATACTTTAAGCTCCATGATGTTTTCAGCAATTCCTTCTATTTGCTTCCATGCTTGTATTATCATGTAGCGTTCTCTTCTCCTTTCTAGACTGTATAGTTTTAAAAAATTGCAGTCTTTCCCAGTAATCAAGGTCCTTAACTTCTTCTATTCTAGCAGTATAGGACCCTTTGTACACTCTCTATTTGCGCAATATCCTTTTGGTAGTGTGGGTACCATATCACATTGCAGTACTCGAGTGTACTACGCACATAAGTTTTGTAAAGCATAATCATGTGTTCAGCTTTTCTTGTTTTAAAGTGTCTGAATAACATTCCCATTTTTGCTTTACATTTAGCCAACAGTGTTGCTATTTGGTCGTTGCATAACATATTCCTATTTAAAATTACACCAAGGTCTTTAATTGCTTCCTTGTTTGTGATTGTCTCATTATTAGGTCCCTTGTATGCATACACCATTCCTTCTCTGTTTCCATAATTTATTGATTCGAATTTATCGGAGTTAAATACCATCCTATTTATCTCCGCCCCATTCATATATTTTGTTTAGATCTCTTTGTAGTGAGTTCCTATCTTCATCACAAGTAATTTCTCTACTTATTCTTGTGTCATCGGCGAAACTTCTCACTACGGAGTTTTCAACATCACAGTCTATGTCTGAGATCATAATAACAAATAGCAGTGCAGCTAATACCGTACCTTGAGGCACACCAGATATTACCTGGGCTTCATCTGATTTCTCGTCATTTGCAACCACTATCTGTTTTCTGTTTTGCAAGAATTCTTTTACCCATTTTCCTATCTTTCCCACAATATTATGCTTTCTCATTTTTTTCTCCAATATGTTATGGTCTACCTTGTCAAAGGCTTTTGCAAAATCTAGATAGATCACATCTGTGTCTTTTTCATTTATCATATTATTGTATATGTTTTCATAGTGAGCTATCAGTTGGGTCTGTGTACTTTTTCCAGGTACGAAACCGTGTTGACCCATATTAAACAAATTATTTTTGACCAAATGGTTCATTATTTTCTTTTTTATTACCCTCTCATACACTTTCATAATATGTGATGTTAGACTAACAGGTCTATAATTGCATGCCTCTAGTCTTGATCCACTTTTGAAGATAGGGGTTATATAAGCTAATTTATGTTTAACATATATCTCGCTCATATCTATACTCTGTCTTAGCAGTATTGCAAGTGGCTTCGCGATAGTGTTTGCAGTTTTTTTTTAACAAAATCGCTGGAACTCCATCTGGTCCGGCTGCCGATCCATTTTTAATTTCTTTTATAGCCGTGACAATATCTGCTTCATTAATATCTATATCCGTTAGATATTCAACATTTTCTTCTCTCATTTCTGTTTCATTATTCTCATTCGCAATTCTTGGCGTGAACTCACTCTTATATTTTTCTGCTAATATGTTGCATATTTCCTTTTTTTCATTCGTTAGCCGTCCTTCAATTCTTAGAGGGCCTATTTCTATTCTCCTTTTATTCATCTTTTTTGCATAGGAGTAAAGTACTTTGGGGTTTCTTTTTATATTTTGAAGTGTCCTTTCTTCTAAGTCCCCTATTTTCATTTTCTTTCGACTGTATAATCTTTTGTTCTGCATTTTCTATCTTACATTTTATTTCCCTCATTTTCCACACATTTTTTTCTTTTGCAAGATTTTTCTTCCACCTTTTAATTTTCTGAAATAAGATCCTTCTGTCTCTTGGTATGCACGTCTTTTGTTTATTGTTTTTTTTCGGTACATATTTTTCAACAATTTTCTCCAGTATTTTGTACAGTATATCCGTATTTACCTGTATATTATCACTTATAAATACATTTTTCCATTCTTTATTCAGTTCTTCATTTATTTCTGACCATTTTATATTCTTACTGTAAAAGTTATATTTTCCATATCCTTCCCAAAGTTTTGTGCTTTTATTAATTCTGTGATCACTTGCTTTGGAATGAACTATCAATTCTATGACATTGTGGTCTGAAATTCCCGTGTTATACACTATTATTTCCTTTAACATAATTCACCTCATTCACAAATACTAGATCTAGGACATTTTCCTTTCTTGTTGGAATGTGGTTTATTTGTTGCATATTATGTTCTAATAGCATATCTTGAAGCTTTTCAAATTGCCTCTTATCTTCTGCGCTACTATTACTATCTTTTTTATATGTATACATACAACCACTTTCTTCTATCCGTTCTTTCCAATCCACGAAAGGAAAGTTAAAATCTCCGGATAGGAGTATATTCCAGTCTTTATGGTTTCTACATATATCATCTATTTTTTCTATTATTATGTCAAACTCCTTAGTGTTTGGGGGGTCTGTAAACTACAATATTCATTAGTTTTTCAAATTCAAATTCTACCGCAATCAATTCACATTCTGTGTTGCTGTATTTTTCACATACTTTTCCTTGATTTATGTCTCTTCCATATATTGCGGTTCCCCCTTGATTCCTATTTTTTTCTGTCTGATCTATAAGTTTGGAAACCCTTTATCTGGTCATCACTGCCAGTCTCTTGGGAATACCATGTTTCACTAATATTTAATATATCTATTTTTTTCAATTTGGGTTAGTTCTTCTAAGAACTCTATTTTCCTTTTAGAGTTACTCGTGACTAAACCCTGTGCATTCATTACTATTATGGTTTGTGTTTCATCCCCATTATTTAATATTGGTAATAATATGGATTCTCCCATGCTTCCTTCCTGTTCTGATATGATGTTCTTTTCTTCATTTCCCGGAATTCTGCCATTAAAAAATCCAACTTTTCTATTATATTTGCTCTTTCGCCTTCATATTTATTTCTGTGTGTATACCTGCAACTGTCCCCATATCTGCACCAACCCCTGGCATTATAGATGCATTCTTTGTAGTTGGGCTCTAAATGTGCAGGTTTGGGTTGAAAGGCCTCATATCTTGGGGCTCTTGGTTCAAAGCTCGGTATATACACGGCCTGCTTTTTTGTTTCTTTTTTTGTTTCTCTTTTGCTTTCATTTTTCTTTTCAGTTTGCTGAGTTTTCTTACTTTCATTCATGGTTACAGGATGCATATATCGACATTTTTTTGTTGTAAATGCATCCTTTTCCTTCTTTTAGGTTTTTGCATATTTTTGGATGGAGATCTCTGCATTCGTCTCCATATCCGTCTAAATACGCACATTTACCATATATTTCATAATTATGGCATATCTTTGGATGCTTGTAGTAGCATCTTTTGCCAAATCTGCAAGATCTTTAAGGATTCGTTATAAAATTTAACAAAATTGTTGATTATCGTTTTATTCAGAAGCCTATGGCTGGAGAGAGAGAGAGAGAGAGAGAGAGAGAGAGAGAGAGAGAGAGAGAGAGAGAGCGCATTTATATTTGCAATGCTTAAAGTAATGTTGAAGACATTAGTGGATATGGTCACGTGGTTTGCGTGTGTGTGTGTGTGTGTGTGTGTGTTGTGTGTGCATCTTTTTTCTTAATGGGGCCATTATGAAAAGTAGCTGATATCGGATGCTTCAAAGCCGTCATTATCTTAACGAAAGGCGAAATTCGTCTCCGGTTCTAATATAACAAGCCTTCTAAGAATAGATATTATAATAGTCTCAATTATCGGATAGGTGGCAGATGGTGGTGGAGTCTGCGATACTATAAAATCTTATTATTTATTTAGTAATATATCCATTTTTTATTATTCAGTTAATTTATTCACACATATTTTCTTTTGTTTCGCTTTTGATAATTCATTAATGACGAAAATACGTCTTGAATTTGGTTGATAGTCAGAGGTCATAGTTCGCATTTTGATTAATTGTCCTATTTATTGTTAATTGTTATTGATTTTGATTGCTAATTAGGCCACATGCAGTTAGATTATCATGTCGTCCTTACCAATTAACCTATTAATCTTGTTTTTATTTTCTTATCGCTTTAACACCTTATCTTCTAAGGGAATTAGGCTTATGTCCTCTTTTCATAGGCTTAATGGAATGATTATCCTTTTTATTTTTATTTTTTACGTGTCCTTAGTGTACTCAGTGTATTTAATGAGGGTTGCAATTACTTATATAAGGACGTCATTATAAAGGAGCTCTCATTTTTACTACTTTTATTTCGTTTTTATGTTGTTAATTATTTTAGTCATTATTTGTGAAGCTGGTAATATAAAGGGAAGATCATATACATAACTAGGTGAATACGTATTCCTTACTGAGGTGATGATTATATTTGTATGTATATAATGTATATATATATATATATATATATATGTATGTTTATATAATGGTATATAAAATTTGTTATATATTTTTATATATAGAATAGTAAGAGAGATCTAGTATTATAAATGTGCGTGAGAGAGAGAGAGAGAGAGAGAGAGAGGAGAGAGAGAGAGAGAGAGAGAGAGATATAGAGAGAGAGAGATCGACATTTGTCAGGCCGAGAGCGATTGTATACCCATAAAAAGAGTCGTCCTTATCTTTACGTCATTGACATGGCACGAAAATAGCAACTTCGATCCATGTTGATATTTTGCGAATCAATTGCTATTGAGATTGAATCTAATACCCCCTCCCTCCCCCCTCCCCTCTTTACTCCCTTCCCCCCCTCCCCCCTCCCCCCAGCATGGTTAGATAGAGGATCCGCCCAAGCAACAAGAAATGAGGACTAGAAGTTGAATTTTTATTATTTATTAAAATTTTATTCTTCTTTCATAAGGTTTGATTGTTTTCTGGGCTTTTTATTGTGTTTTGGTATTTGAATTTCATGTGACGTCTTTTTTTTATATATGATTTTTTTTTTTTTCCCTCGAGGTTTACAATTCTGAAATGTTTATCTTTTTCTGGCATTGTGTATTCTCCCAATTGTCAAGATTTTAAGGATTCGTTATAGAATTTTAACAAATATATGGATTTTAGTTTTATTCAGAAGCAGAGAGAGAGAGAGGAGAGAGAGAGGAGAGAGAGAGAGAGAGTCAAGATTTTTAAGGATCAAGAAACTTGTGGATTTTCGTTTTATTTATAAGCCTATGGTTGGAGAGAGAGAGAGAGAGAGAGAGAGAGAGAGAGAGAGAGAGTAGAACCAAGATCGAAATAGCTTTGGAAATTGGAGGGTGTTGCAGCCATCAAGAGATATTTAACGAAGAATTCCGTCAATTCCCGAACTACGGCATGACCCGTAAATATTGGAATGGCCTAGAAATTCCATGATATCGCTAGAATAGTCACCGGCTGGAATGACAAAATTGTTTCGGCTGAGGAATGATGGTGTGTTCTCTCTCTCTCTCTCTCTCTCTCCTCTCTCTCTCTCTCTCTCTCCAACCATAGGCTTCTGATTAAAACGAAAATCCACATTTTTGTTGAATTTCAAAACGAATCCTTAAAAATCTTCTCTCTCTCTCTCTCTCTCTCTCTCTCTCTCTCTCTCTTTGCTTCTGAATAAAACGAAAATCCATAAATTTGTTAAGATTTTATAACGAATCCTTAAAAATCTTGACTATTCCCCCCCTCTCTCTCTCTCTCTCTCTCTCTCTCTCTCTCTCTCTCTCCAACCATAGGCTTTTGAATAAAACGAAAATTTATAATTTTGTTAAATTTTTAAAACGAATCTTTAAAAATCTTGTCCATCCACTCTCTCTCTCTCTCTCTCTCTCTCTCTCTCTCTCTGCTTCTGAATAAAAACGAAAATCCATAAATTCGTTAGAATTTTATAACGAATCATTAAAAATCATGACTATCCCCCCCCCCTCTCTCTCTCTCTCTCTCTCTCTCTCTCTCTGGCAGTAATGGTGAATATAATGATACCATATATGGTTTTTGAATGGAGAACAACGATGAGAAATATATTGATATAAATACGAATAGTGATGGGAGGTTAACAAAATGATGAATATAATAAATCAAATAATGATGATTGATGAACGAGGATGCTAAACAGAATGATGCAAACGATACGATGATGTATATAATGAAAACGAATAATAATGACGAAGAGATCGCGACAAGACGATAGTGATGATAACTATGATCAATGAGAGATGATCGAGATGAAAGCGACCGAGTCTATCAGGTCAAGAGATCTTCAAAAGCGTCTTTGGGAACACTCCCTCCATTCCTCTCATTCACACGGTTCCCTCTCCTATCTACACGGTTCCATCTCTTATTTACACGGTTCTCTTCTATTTACCCGACTCCATCTTACCTCCTCTTAATGTAAATAGATATCATAGACTCATTCAGTCTCTCATCTGTGGCGAAATAAGATACAAAACCATTTATGACGAGAGAATTTTTTTTTTTTCATTCTCTTGCGGGTTTTCAATAAGCAACTCTTTGGTGGCTTTGCTTAGAAGGGCTTTGGATATGAGAGTTGTGAAGAGTTGTATACAAATGTATTGCTTTGGTTTTAAAAGGGATATGGGAAATGTATTTATTTTGATCTCTCTCTCTCTCTCTCTCCCCTCTCTCTCTCTCTCTCTCTCTCTCTCTCTCTCTCTCTCTCTCTCTGACGTTATTTAACTATTTAATTTTTCTTTAGATACAATACTTACACACACACATATATATGTATATATATATATATATATATATATACATACACACACACACACACACAAACTAGTCTAAGGGACCTATGAAAATTAGCGGCTAAGTATTTATATATACACACATGCACAGAAATATCCCTTTCCAACCCCTCTCCCTTTGCTAAGTACTCCTTGTCCCCCCTACCCGAGCTATGGGGAGAGACGGAGTAGTCAAGTTTGGCAATGCCGCTCAGTGTGACAGAAAATATGTATGTTTATATATATATATATATATATATATATGGCGAGCTACTTTCTCTTTATTATATAATGGAGATCACCTATTAATACTTCTGTTTTAGTATGTTTGCACGGATTCAAAAATTACGTAATGAATCGCGTTGTTTTAAATCTATGTTTTTCCCTTGATCTTTAAATAATGTGAATAGCCTTTTGTATAGTTAGGTAAATTCGCCCTTTGTCTATAATTAATAATTATGGAAATATCTTTTTCACGACATTTTAAACAGGAAGTTTCCTTACCCATAAGCTTCCTTTAAAGTGGTTTATTCATTTTCACAAATGCTGCAATTAGATAAAGATAACACGGGCATAGCTTTAGTACAAAACACTTAGTTACTCGTGAAATAATTTTTGTTTTGCAACAATACTTATTGAAAAAGTTATTTTTTTCAAAGAATATTAATTGGGAAGATTGTAACTAGGATTTTGGGGCTTTTAAAAATGAGTGTTAGAGATAGTTGAAGTTCAAGTGGTTTGAGAAGTAGGGGCTTGATAAGGAGCATGTGTTGCGTGCACCATGATTTTTAGTACTTATTTTAGCCATTTTTTTTTTATTAGAAGGTGTTAGTAATGACTAAATGCCATTTGCACATAAGAGATCTAAATCGTAAGAGCCATGGGTGTTGCTGATCGGTGGTGCAATGATTATAATAATATTGATGGGAATAATTATAATACAAATAGTGGTAATGGCAGTAATAACTAGTAATTATAGCAGTGGTATTGATAAAAACCATGATAATAACAGTTTCATTATAATGTTAATGTAATAAGAGTAGCAAGAACAGTAGAATCAGAAGTAGAAGTATTTGAGTTATTTTTTTTCTGTTGTCATATCGGAGAAGTAATGAATTAATAATTGAATGTGTATCGATACAATTTTTTTTTTTTTTATTAATGAAACTGAATTATTGTTATGGTATCATAACACTTACGCATGTAGAAAAATTTGGATACAATTTACATACATTGTTTTCTTAGTTTAATTTTTCTCATTTCAATGCTAATACCGTATCATATAAAGATAGATAAAAACCATTAAATCGGAATTTCAAACGTGAACAATTTCATTTGAATTGTTCTCATCGTGACTGTGATTCCTGTTTCATTAATCTGAAATGATAAAGGATCGTTCCACCATTACTTTTACCCACTTCGTAGCCTTCTACTTCATAACCGTTTTCTCCTTACTATCGCCCACTTCGTAGTCTTCTACTTCATAACCATTTTCCCCTTACTTTTACCCACTTCGTAGCCTTCTACTTCATAACCATTTTCCCTTACTGTCACCCACTTCGTAGCCCTTCTACTTCATAACCGTTTTCTCCTTACTATCGCCCACTTCGTAGTCTTCTACTTCATAACCATTTTCCCCTTACTGTCACCCACTTCGTAGTCTTCTACTTCATAACCATTTTTCCCTTAGTGTCACCCACTTCGTTGTCTTCTAGTTCATAACCAT
>NC_090733.1:151020504-151048004 GCF_036898095.1 Palaemon carinicauda
CTACTTCATAACCATTTTCCCCTTACTGTCACCCACTTCGTAGCCTTCTACTTCATAACCGTTTTCTCCTTACTATCGCCCACTTCGTAGTCTTCTACTTCATAACCATTTTCCCCTTACTGTCACCCACTTCGTAGTCTTCTACTTCATAACCATTTTTCCCTTAGTGTCACCCACTTCGTTGTCTTCTAGTTCATAACCATTTTCCCCTTACTGTCACCCACTTCGTAGCCTTCTACTTCATAACCATTTTCCCCTTAATGTCACCCACTTCGTAGTCTTCTAGTTCATAACCATTTTCCCCTTCTGTCACCCACTTCGTAGCCTTCTACTTCATAACCATTTTCCCCCTTCATAACAATTTTCCTCTTACTGTTACCCACTTCGTAGTCTTCTACTTCATAACCATTTTCCCCCTTCATAACCATTTTCCCCTTACTGTCACCCACTTCGTAGTCTTCTACTTCAAACCATTTTCCCCTTACTGTCACCCACTTCGTAGTCTTCTACTTCATAACCATTTTCCCCCTTCATAACCATTTTCCCCTTACTGTCACCCACTTCGTAGTCTTCTACTTCATAACCCTTTTCCCCTCCAATTTGGTGTCCAACTTCGGCGTTGATAGGCTTTTCTAGCCAACTATAGTCCAAAGATTCGTAAATCCAATCTTATGACCTTTTCCTTAAGAGAAAAAAACATTGTCCAAAATGCGTATTTCAAAGTCTTCTTTCCGCATTGCTCGTTTTTAAGGTTGGAACTCAAAGTTTGTTATGGCGCGTTTACTGCAATAGTTTTTGTCCACACGGGTTAGACTGGATTTCATTTTCAAAATTATTTTTAGTTATTTCAAACATACACATGCATGCTGTACAGTATATACATTATATACATAGAGCATATACATATGTATATATATTCATATATACATATATATGTATATACTGTATTGTATACATTTGTTTGTGTATATATGTTGTACACACGTATATTCTGTATACATCTCTCTCTCTCTCTCTCTCTCTCTCTCTCTCTCTCTATATATATATATATATATATATATTTATATATATATATAATATACGTTCATGTTTATATACATGTATTTATGAATGCACATGTTTTTAATGTATATATACATACATGTACATATATGCACTACATATAAATAAAGAAATATATATATATATATATATATATATATATATATCTCCCGAACTGCTTCAACTCAGCCTGAACAAGATGAGTACTATTTGTCATTCCATCGCAGCCTGGGCTGAATTGGCCATTTCAGTTTGGGTGATTGTCCCAAAATTGGATCATATCATGGCAACCACCGCAAGCTCACACGCGGATGGAGAGAGAGAGAGAGAGAGAGAGAGAGAGAGAGAGAGAGAGAGAGAGAGTTCGTCATCTGTGGAGAAATTAATAATCTTGGCATGATTGCCTTCTCGGTCGGTTTTATGTAATGCTGTGGAATGGGAATGCGGTGCTCTCTCTCTCTCTCTCTCTCTCTCTCTCTCTCTCTCTCTCGTTTTATTTTGGTTTTACTTGACAACTTTAGTTTAATATGTCTGGTCATTTTGTATTTTCAACTTCAACTCTTCTCGATATTTCTTTTTTTTCCTTGTGTATTGATATCCTTTAAATATTATTGAAATATTAGTTTTCTTATCATTTTTATCAAATTAATTTGTGAAATTTGTTGCTCTTACATGATAATTAGTCATTCATCTTTATATATTCCCACCAGCCACCCGTTGAAATACTACCGCCAGAGAGTTATGGGGTCCTTTGACTGGCCAGACAGTACTACATTGGATCCTTCTCTCTGGTTACGGTTTTTTCTCTTTGCCTACACATACGCCCAATAGTCTGGCCAATTGTTTACGGATTCTCCTCTTGTTCTCATACACCTGACAACACTGAGATTACCAAACAATTCTTCATTGCTCAAGGGGTTAACTACTGCACTGTATTTGTTCAGTGGCTACTTTCCTCTTGGTAAGGGTAGAAGAGACTCTTTAGCTATGGTAAGCAGCTCTTCGAGGAGAAGGACACTCCAAAATCAAACCATTGTTCTCTAGTCTTGGATAGTGCCATAGCCTCTGTACCATGGTCTTCCACTGTCTTGGGTTAGAGTTCTCTTGCTTGAGGTACACTCAGGCACACTATTCTATCTGATTTCTCTTCCTCTGGTTTTGTTAAAGTTTTTATAGTTTATATAGGAAATATTTATTTTAATGTCACTTCTTAAAATATTTTATTTTTCCTTGTTTCCCTTCCTCACTGGGCTATTTCCCCTGTTGGGGTTTTGGGCTTATAGCATTCTGCTTAGCTTAGCATGTAATAATAATAATAATAATATTGATAACAACTAGCTAATTAACTAAAGCCCCTAATATTGTATGACGCAAAGGACCTCGACCATTTTCCTCCGAATTATAATTTTGCAGTTGAAGACATTTCTATGTTTCGAGAAATTATTCGTTGGGAGCTTCTGTTGATTTATACTGTGTGGTGCAGTACTCTTGTATACTATTTTTTTATTATTATTTTTAATTGTTTTGATATTCATATTGATAGCAAAGTAATGGTTAAAACTGCTTCTATTCGAGAAGAAGGTAAGCGATGAGGTAATAACTAATCACCTCTCTCTCTCTCTCTCTCTCTCTCTCTCTCTATTATATATATATATATGTATATATATATATATATATATATACTGTATATATATAATATATATACACAGTATATATATAATATATATACACAGTATATATATATATATACACAGTATATATATATATATATATATGTGTGTGTGTGTTATATTATATTAAGCCTATAATAATTGATCCAAATATTAACCGCCATTTTTTTTATAATTACATCTATGACAACTGACAAGTCATGTTCATAAAATAGAATCTGTTATTTGTTAGAATTAATATATTAAAAGATCTGAAATATAATTCATAGCGGAAATATCATATGACTAACATAATAGAAACCTCACTCAAATGTCATTTAACTCAAAAAAGCGTTAGAAGTCACTTCAGAGTTTGGAAACATGGTATTGGAAGGTTTAAAGGTCACTCATGAGTGGCAGTGACAACGGACAGGGTAATGCCCTATTGACCAAGGGTACACTCGTGTTTTGTTAAAGTTATTATAGTTTATATAGGAAATATATATTTTAATGTTGTTACTGTTCTTAAAATATTTTCCTTGTTTCCTTTCTTCACTGGGCTATATTCCCTGTTGGGGCCCCTGGGCTTATAGCATCCAGCTTTTCCAATTAGGGTTGTAGCTTAGCAATTAGTAGTAATAAAAATAATATATGATCAGTGCGCAAGCTAGGATTAGGGAGTGCTAGGCAATGGTTGTTGAAGACTCAATAGGTAGACCTTTAGGTTTTTCCAAATAACCTCTCCCCCCACCATCCCTATGTCATAAGGATGGCGATGTTGCAGATACTATTAGAAACGATATACCTTGAGCGGGTCTCGAACTCCCGTCCAACAGATTGTAAAACAGGAGCTGTTCCAAGAGGTCACAACAAAGAAATACTATATACTGTATAATTTATCATGAAGCGTCCTAGATTATCATAAAATTACGTGACAAGTTCTCATTATTATTATTATTATTATTATTATTATTATTAGCCAAGCTACAACCCTAATTGGAAAAGCAAGATGCTATAAGCCCAAGGGCTCCAACAGGGAAAAATATCCCAGTGAGGAAAGGAAATAAGGAAATAAATAAATGATGAGAATAAATTAACAATAAATCATTCTAAAAGCAGTGACAACGTCAAAGCAGATATGTCATATATAAACTATTAATAACGTCATAGGCTACTACAAAGAAATAACGTATATGATTTATCACGAAGCGCCCTAGAATATCATAAAATTGCGTGAAATATTAGTAAGCTCATGAAATATCAAGAGATGACTGACGACTCCATTACATGCGTAAAATTGAATGATTTGACGGCAACTGGCTGGGCCCCGTGTATTTGAATATTGTCGATAGATTATTGGCGTCCCTCCGGCGTGCGGTTTCCAACGAGGGAAAATATTTTTGATGAGGCAATTTCATTTACATAATGATCGGACCGAGATTAATTTTGATATCGATCGCGGCGGAAGTGCGATGCACGGGAGTTAATTTTTTTTTCTCTCTCTCTTTTTTTTCCGTGTAGGGTTGCGAGGGGTGAAAGGATTCTGGGTAGGGGGACGATGTCAAGATTGAAGTGTTATTAATGTTATTTTTGTCGTATATTATTTATTACTGGTGGGGTTTAAATTTGGGTAATCATATTTTTAGTTGTTATTCATCCATTATCATTAGAATGATATTGATAATAATTTTACTTTATTATTGTCAAGGATGTTGATCCCTTTTTACCATCATCATCATTGTTTCTATAATTCCAGCATCGTCATCACCAACATCACCATAAGGGTCACATTGTATTCCTCATATTTCTCTTCCGGAATTTTACCTTAAATAACGGAATAAAGTCGGCGAGACCCATGTTGTCATATAAGCTGATCGGACGATTAGCCACCTACTATAGTCAATTTCTTTTAGCGATGCAGATTTGCACCGACTCGCAGCGGTGCCCTTTTAGCTCGGGAAAGTTTCCTGATCGCTGATTGGTTGGACGAGATAATTCTAACCAATCAGCGATCAGGACCGCTGCGAGTCGGTGCAAATCTACCTCGAAAAAAGAAATGGACTATACCTCCCCCCCTCCCCCCGGCCCTCCCACACCCACCTCCTTGACCGATAATCTTGAAACGAACTAGTTTGAAAAGGATGTAGGGATTGCAATTTCACGCCCCCAACTGCATTCGATCTTGGACTGTTGTTTTTAAAACCACGTAGGTAGGAAATGTAGAGGGACTAGCAACTCACCCCTGGGAACCTTCTGTGATACTGGAAGGATGTACAGTACTCAATTGATGCCACACCATCCAAGAGGAAAAAGGTGTGTTAAAAAGTTGTGTGTATATATATACATATATATATATGTATATATATATATATATTAATATATATATATATATATATATATGTATATATATATATATATATATATAATGAATGGCATTTTCGCTTCTAGAAAGCTTGAGATTCAGTAGAAAGGCGAAGGAAAGCAAATACTTCAGCATTTGGACAGTTTATTTGCTAAGCTTTCGGGAACAACATTTCCCATCATCGGAGCTGAAAAAATGAACATGAAACAAATCAATGGACGTAATTACGTTAAATCAATGAAATTCCGTTAAACAGGCAAAGATTATAATAAATACATCGAAATACATAAAAATAATGTGAATGAAATATACTAAAAAAAATAAGAAATTAAACTAACCACAATAAATAAACTGTCCAAATGCTGAAATATCTGCTTTCCCTTCGTCTTTCTACTAATATATATATATATTAATATATATATACTGTATATATATGTATGTATGTATGTATGTATGTATGTATGCATATATATGTATGTATGTATGTATGTTTGTATGTATGTGTATATATATATATATATATATATATAAGCATATGTGCGTGTGTACATTTCTACAAAGCTCTCATTGAAATGGCTAATAAAAAGGGTAGCCTCGACCCAACAGAGGTGTACTCAAGGAAGAAGAAGGAGGAGGAGGAGGAGGAGGAGGAGGAGGGAGGAGGAGGAGGAGGAGGAGGAGGAGGAGGAGGAGGAGGAGGAGGTGGAGGTGTATGCAAAGCACTGAGAAAAATCAAACGCAAGCCTTCGGTCATCTAGCGATGCATTACTGAAGACATGGAGTATACTCTGGGAGCTAGCTACTTTACCTTGCTTGCTGAGCGTGGGAATGTTTTGTCATGCATTACGCTGCAAAAACAATTTCCTGAGCGAGCAAGAAGAGCTGAAGGGAATTCATATGCTTTTTTTTTTTTTTTTTTTTTTTTTTTTTTTTTTCGGTTACATTGCAGGTCGTGCCACGAGACCAATTTGAAAGAAGAAAACGTTTTAATCCGTATAACATCTTTATTAACTTTATAGAATGTTTTCTGAGGAACGACGTTTTGTCTTTAAAAGTGAATTGTGCATTTCGAATTTCATATCTTAGCATTGGAAGATCATGAACGCACATATAACCCTGGAAGATCATGAACGCACATATGATATTAGAAGATCATGAACGCACATATGATATTAGAAGATCATGAACGCACATATAACATTAGGAGATCATGAACGCACATATAACATTAGAAGATCATGAACGCGGTGCGACGCCTAGAAACAAGTTCATTGAAAAATTCAGGAGAAAAGTTGTCGAGTCATTTAAGTTTCCCTCAAAAAAAAAAGTTTCTCAACTTATATCACATTGAAGGAATTCCAGGTTTATTTGCTGCAATGTGTGATGTTTTTCCTTCCTGGAATGATTAAATGGAGAGAGAGAGAGAGAGAGAGAGAGAGAGAGAGAGAGAGAGAGAGCATTTTTCATTCGTTCATTTTTTTTGCAGTAATTGATTGACTGCTGACTTTGTAAGTAGGAATAATGTTGAGAGAGAGAGAGAGAGAGAGAGAGAGAGAGAGAGAGAAGCAATTTTTTTTAAATCATTGATTGATTGACTGCTGACTTTGTAGAGAGAGAGAGAGAGAGAGAGAGAGAGAGAGAGAGAGAAAAGCAATATTTTTCATTCTAACCTATTCATTGCAAACATTGACCTAATGCTTGCATTGTGATTGTTAATTGAATCATGATGTACAGTATTGTGAATATGATAAATTCTTTCTTTTATATGATAATCCTTTGTCAATTCAATGATATTTTTATCTAAGTTTTTTCTTTATCAGGTCTTTGGGAACACCAGAAAGCATGTAATATATATATATATATATATATAGACAGTATATATACATATATACATATATATATATATATATACAGTATATATATATATATATATAATATATATATATATACACACATATATATATATATATATAATTTGTGTGTGTATGTATGTATGTATGTATGTATGCATATATGTATGTATGTATGTATGTATGTATATATATTGAAATTATTTTAATCTATATCAAATAAACTGGGACTAATACGTTTAAGGCGCATATAAATAATGGAGAAGAAATTATTGCATCAAAAGTATGCAAATACAAAAAATGCTGTAAATATATCCATTGGCTTTACATTCAAACTACCCCAATTCCTTAAATTCAGCAGGTCCTGCAACCGGAAGTCTGAAGTCTATAAAGGATTCTCTGAACCAAATAGCAAAGACTCAGAATGAGGTTATTGTTACTTCTTGCTGAGGACATTTTACTCCTCCAGATATATCATGACAAATCTGTCCTATTTTCTCAAAAAGAGAAAGAGGAAGTAGTTTTTCCGAGTCGGTCGTTGAGACTTTATTTGTTTTCATGAGGCCAAAGAGAGAGAGACTCATAATCTTAAGACTAGATTTCTTTTGAAGTTTTTAACGTATTTATTTAGCTTTCTTTAGTGGGGTTATTTTTTTACGTTACTGAGTTTGAATTACATTCTTGGATTTTTTTTATTTCCTCTCTCATGTTGTTTTTCTTTTACTTTTTATTCAACAATTTTATAGCATAATTTTTATTCTTTCACTGATTTTGATATAAGTAGGATCTATTTAATTTTCGGGTTGGTTATTTTTCGTATGTGTTACGTTGTCCCTTTTCCAGTTTATATTTAAATGTGATATGCTTAATTCTTGCATTCGTTCACTTCTAGACGGGGCGTATTTCATCTTTATTTTAATTTTCATATAGATAAGACTTAATTCATTCTCATATCAATCTTTCTCTTTATGTGACTTACTCTTTATTCTTCTACCTCACCTTCGTTCCCGTTTTCTATAGTTCATGTTCGCTTTTAATCTCAGTCAACTTTTACTTATTAGTGCAACTGCATGCTCTCCTCACTTTGCAACTCAAAGCTGAATGATTTTTTTCCGGCCTAGAGTCAGGCTATATGACCCAAACTACAAATATGCAATTGTAATCAGAATAAGTGATGTTCATCATCCTATGTTTAAGATGAGGTCGTATTACAGCTTCACTAGGTTATTGTCGTCAATAACCAAACCCAAACATGCATGAGCACACACACACAGAAACACACACACAACAAATGCAGCCGTTGATAGTCCACAGCAGGACAAAAGCCTTAAACAGGAAAAGTTCATGTCTGGGGTTTGGCAAGTTTTTATTATCAGGCTGGCCAGTGCCGATTGGTGATTGTGGGATTTTTTCGTCTGATCACTCACAGCAAACCAACCTAGTATGGGTGGCTGTAAATAGTACAGCTTTGCTGATCATGGCGACAGGCAAATCCTTTCCCACCACGTAAAGGTATATGTGTGTGTGTGTGTGTGTGTGTATATATATATATATATGTGTGTGTGTGTATATATGTATATATATGTGTGTGTATATATATATATATATATATTATATATATATTATATTATATATTATTATATATATATATATATATATATGTATGTATATATATAATTAGGTGGATTGTTGCGCTGTGTGTTGACTTTTGTCTTTGTGCATTCCTTAGTAATTTAGTAAGAAACATCACACATCATTTGATAAAAAATAAAGTGATGACATTTTAGTCAGGTCTAATTATAAAGCAACATCTTCTACATAAATGTATATTTTATACATTCACATCTAATTAGAGTACTCCTTTAACACAGCCTCTTCTTGCATTCAACGCTAGAGAGAGAGAGAGAGAGAGAGAGAGAGAGAGAGAGAGAGAGAGAGAGAGACTGTTTAGATGCATTAGGCGAACCCCCCCCCCCCCCCTCCCAAACCGTCCACCAAAGCTTTCATAACAAGCAGCTCATCTTAATTACTCTGCATTAGCTTCTATGCCCCCTAACTCGTAGGGTCAATAGAGGCGAAAATCCTAATGAAAGGGGATCTCTTCCTGGTGCTTATGAACAGCACCATTTAATTCGGCTGGATTGATGTACGAGTATAGCTTTTGAATTTTTTGTTTCTAGTGCCTTCATGTTTTTAATTAGATTTTTTAGTAGAAAGTTTGTTAGTTTTTTTTTTTTTTTTTTTTGTAATATTGGCTGGGAAATTATTAGTTTATTATGCAGATTTTTTCTTTCGTTAATAAATGTTTTAAACACAGTTGTGCAAATTGAAACGAATAGATTTTCAGAAGATAAAAATATTACATAACCAGTTACACAAAATTAAAGCTAATAGATTTTTTTTTCACGAATTTAAGAATATTACATGACCACCAAAATAATCTTGATATCTTAACCTCCAATGATTTATGAGCAAAAATCCAATTTAGACGTTCGGTAACATCTTCAAAATGTCTTCAATTCTTAATTTTTTGTTCATTAACCCTTTCCTTTGATTAAAATTACAGCCAGATCTTTGCTCAGACCGCCTCTGTACCGTTTAAAAAGCTTCTAGAAGACCAGAATTACTGCCATATCTTTGCTCAGACAACATCTATAATGTTTAAAACACTATCAGAAGAATAGAATAACTGACAGATCTGTGTTCAGAGAGCATCTATAACATTTACAACGGTTCCAGAAGACTAAAATGACTGCCGGATCTCTGCTTAGATTGCATCTATAATGTTTGAAACGCTTCTAGAAGACTAAAATGACTGTCAGACCTTTGCTCAGATAACATCTGTAATGTTTAAAACGCTTCTAGAAGACTAAAATGACCGCCAGACCTTTGCTCAGATAACATCTGTAATGTTTAAAACGCTTCTAGAAGACTAAAATGACCGCCAGACCTTTGCTCAGATAACATCTGTAATGTTTAAAACGCTTCTAGAAGACTAAAATGACCGCCAGACCTTTGCTCAGATAACATATGTAATGTTTAAAACGCTTCTAGAAGACTAAAATGACCGCCAGACCTTTGCTCAGATAACATCTGTAATGTTTAAAACGCTTCAAGAAGACTAAAATGACCGCCAGACCTTTGCTCAGATAACATCTGTAATGTTTAAAACGCTTCTAGAAGACTAAAATGACCGCCAGACCTTTGCTCAGATAACATCTGTAATGTTTAAAACGCTTCAAGAAGACTAAAATGACCGCCAGACCTTTGCTCAGATAACATCTGTAATGTTTAAAACGCTTCTAGAAGACTAAAATGACCGCCAGACCTTTGCCTGTAATGTTTAAAACGCTTCAAGAAGACTAAAATGACCGCCAGACCTTTGCTCAGATAACATCTATAATGTTTAAAACGCTTCTAGAAGACTAAAATGACTGCCAGACCTTTGCTCAGATAACATCTGTAATGTTTAAAACGCTTCAAGAAGACTAAAATGACCGCCAGACCTTTGCTCAGATAACATCTATAATGTTTAAAACGCTTCTAGAAGACTAAAATGACTGCCAGACCTTTGCTCAGATAACATCTGTAATGTTTAAAACGCTTCAAGAAGACTAAAATGACCGCCAGACCTTTGCTCAGATAACATCTATAATGTTTAAAACGCTTCTAGAAGACTAAAATGACTGCCAGACCTTTGCTCAGACTGCATCTATAACGTTAGTACTATTCCTTATATTGATATTTTTTTTTTAATTGTGCTCTTTTTCAGTGTTCCTTTGTGAATGTTTCTGTTATTGATTGAAGTAATTGTTTTTTTTAGTCTGAATTTCAAAGGCATTTTTTCCCCTTTTGTTTCCGTGGATGCCGTTTGTTTTGTTAAAATTCTTGATGTTCCGTGAAGCATTTGTTTGTATTCTCTCTCTCTCTCTCTCTCTCTCTCTCTCTCTCTCTCTCTCTCTATCTCTCTCTTCTCTCTCTCTGGATGTTTGTATATATATTTATGTATGGATGTACATGTATATATATATATATATATATATATATATATATATATATATATATATATATATATATTATGTATGTATGTATGTATATATATATATATATATATATATATATATATATATATATATATATACATATATATATATTTATGCAGTATATGTATGTATATATATTATATATATATATATGTATATATATATATATATATATATATATTATACAGTATATGTATGTATATATATTATATATACATATATATATATATTATATATATGTATATATTTATACAGTATATGTATGTTTATGTATATATATATATATATATATATATATATATATATATACATACATATATACATATACATATATATATATATATATATATATATATATATATATATATATATATATATATATATATATATATATATATATATATATATATATACATATATTGTATATATATATATATATATATATATATATATTTATATATATATATATATATATATATATATATATATATTTACTGTATATATTTGAGTAATAGGAATGTAATGTTTTTCTCTTAAAATAGACTTGAATATATTTTTCTGGAGTGCGTTTCATTTTTCCTCCTACATAAATGTGACTGATGCAAAACTTCAATGTTTTTCTTTCGAGCAAAAAAAATCTGAACGACCCTTACTTCCTTTTTAAATTTCCTTTTGAATGAGATAAATCCATTACGTATAACTAAAATGATCCTAAGATCAAACGCTTCTTATGATAATAATAATAATGATAATAATAATAATAATAATAATAATAATAATAATAATAATAAATGATAATGAATGATAGGTAAATAATTGATAATAAATAAACAATAATAAATAAATATGAATAAGTAAATAGATGGTAATAAATAAATAATAATAGATAATAATTAATTAATAATTGATTAATAATTAGTAATTAATAATAATAATAATAATAATAATAATAAATGTTTCGTTGCTACAGAATGAAGCAGCGGAAATTACATTTGCGTTAGTCACAATGCTCGTTGGATTGCAATTTCGCTTTCCTTTCTAGCTTACGCAGGTAGAACAAAATTTATATGTACTTGTAATTATTTGGCTATTCTCTGTCCCTTAAGAACTCTTGATTTAGATACCATAAGGCCAAAGGTGTCGGTCATCCTTGCCGAGTATTTGAGAAAATAAATGTAAGCGTTTTGATCAGATGATCTTTGTGCATGTTGTAGATCGTATGCATTCAGTAATAATGTTTTCTGTCGGATAATTGGCTGCAATGTGAATGTGTATTACTCTCTTGTCTAAGAGCCTCACCTATATATTTTTTTTTTATCTTGGACTCCCTTCTAGGGTGACTACATCATATAAAGATATCTGTTCGAATATAAGGACACATTGATGTACACTATATTCGTGCATTCGTATTGTATGAACAGTATCTATGTTTGCAATTATTTATGACTATTAATTTGTTTACTTATATGGTGAGAAGAAAGTTGGATTGTCAAGTATTTCAACAAAAGAGAGACGTGTTAACTGTGGGTGTACAGTGGAATAAAGCCTTTTGAGCCTGTATTCAAGATACGAGAAAGAAGAGTAGAATGAAGGTTGAGAGAGTTGATAGCCCAGAAGGGGTTTATGAAAGGAAAGAACACAGTGGATGCTATCTTTATGACAAGACAGGGACAAGGAAAGTATCTACTCTAGAAAGAAATATGAAAGTTTGCATATGTTTTGTGGATCTTACAAAGGCGTATGATACGGTTTAAAGGGTGCTCATGAATGGCAGAGGCAAGGGACAGTGACATTGCCCTATCAAGCAGAACAATTCCCTAGAGACTGACCATATATACAAATGATCAGCGCCCAAGCCCCCTCTCCACCCAAGCTAGGATCAAGGAGGGCCAGGCAGCGGCTGCTGATGACTCAGCAGATAGACCTATAGGTTCCCCCAAATCCCCCATCTTTAGCTCACATGGGTGGTGAGGTTGCAGCGACCAAAGCAACTATAAAATTTGAGCGGAACTCGAACCCTAGTCTGGCGTTCACTAGTCAGGGACGTTACCACGTCGGTCACCACAACCCTAAAACCAAGAAGGTTAATCTACTTGTGTTTTAGAAAGAGTTGTACTGGAAACGTTGGTGAGGTTAATGCATATGATGTATGTTGGGGGGCGTGGCGTTAGGAACCACTGTAAAGACAAAATATGGGGAGACAGAGGCATTCCTGTAAAGGTTGGCCTTCATCAGGGATCAACCCTGAGTTAATTTTTGCTCATCATTGTAGGCATTTTGACATCTGAATTAAGGAATATCAAAGAATCATGGGAAATGCTGTTTGCGGATGATTTAGTCATTATAGCAAACGCAGAAGAACTGCAAGAAAGGTTTCTAACATAAGAAAAATCCCTAGAAAAGAAATTATTGAAAGTGAACATTGGAAAGACAGTTCTAATGGTTAGCAGCATATATGAACATGGATAGGTAACATTAAGTGGAAGATGGACCAGTGCTAAAACATAATAATGAGTTTACATACATGGAATCAATTGTAACAGAGGAGCGTGTTACTGAGATAGCAGTGAGAAAGAGTGAAAGAAGCATGGTGTTAATGAACTATAAGTTGTTGTAGACAGGAAAATGCCATTGAGGCTCAAAATCAATATATAAAACAAAGTTATCAGGCATATACTATTATGTGGGACAGAAACTGCAGCAATTAAGGGGAAAGGCATTTGATTTTTGGAGGGAACCGAGATGAGGATGGTAAGATGGATTGCTGGAATATCACTACTGGGAAAAGAGGGAGAGTCAAGATATAAGAAGAAGGTGTGGTAAGAAGAATATGTGGTAAGGAGAATGAGTGGTAAGAAGAATGTTTGGTATGTGCAATGTAAAAGAGAAGGCTAGTGAAGATAGTCTGAGATACCATGGCCATGTAATGAGAAGGGAGAAGGTGGAATCAATCAAGAGAGCTAAAAACATGGTAGTGTTGGGGAGGAGGATGGGGTCGTCATCGGATCAGATAGAATTGGGGTTTGATGAGATATAAGGGTGATGTGGGACTGGGGAAAAAGATGCAAGGAATAGAAACAGATGGAAAATGTGGACTCTAGTGGCCGACTCTGCAATTTTATAGGATTATTAAGGTCGAACGAAAATGATATTGAACCTTTTTAGTAATTTATATAGTGTATAAGGAAACACACGCTTACTTACGTAATTACCTAATAAGAAAACTGCTAATATATCTTATCTTTCCCGTCATTAAGTCTAGCAAAATAACATTGAAATAAATCACGGTACATCAAAAGCTAAAAATATAGAAAGTAAATTCAAAGATGCAATAATGAAATATATCCAAATAGTACAAATTATAATTCGACTCTTTAGACAGAAATAATGATTATAAACAACACGTATTTAGATTTGTTTCTAGAGGTGTTACAATTTGGTATATTTTTTTTATTATGCCATTTAGTTCTGATTATGGGAAAGGTGAGATTCTAAGTGTTGTACGTATTGTTTTTACTTGCTATTTTATTTTTCATATTTTTAAGCTTTCTAAAAGCGAAAATGCCGTTCAACACACAGACATATATATAATTATATATATATATATATATATATATATATATATATATGCATATATATATATATATATATATATATTCAAATAAGCCATATATATTTTTGATATATTAATGTCTGGATTCTCTTAACGACCTCGGGATCATAGCCCCAGGCGAAATCGCACAAAGACAAGAGCTTGGCTCCGGCCGGGAATCGAACCCTGGTCGGCAAGCTTATATAGACAGTGACTAACCCATTCGGCCGAATGGGTTAGTCACTGTCTATATAAGCTTGCCGACCAGGGTTCGATTCCCGGCCGGAGCCAAGCTCTTGTCTTTGTGCGATTTCGCCTGGGGCTATGATCCCGAGGTCGTTAAGAGAATCCAGACATTAATATATCAAAAATATATATGGCTTATTTGAATATGAAAAACACGTAAAAATGTGCAAAATTTATCATATATATATATATATATAGATATATATATATATATATATGTGTGTGTGTGCGTGTGTGCGCGTGTGTGTGTGTTCGCGCGCGGGTGTGTGTGCATGGATGTGAATAAACGTATTTATATGTATATTTACATATTCAAATTTTTATATATCTAAAATATTATATATAATATTGTTACACATTATAATACATATATATATATATATATATATATATATATATATATATATATATATATTTGTGTGTGTGTGTGTGTGTGTTTGTGTTTCTGTGTGTATATGTGGTTCTGGTAAATAAACAAAGCTTTAAATCTTTCGCAAAGGCATCCATTGTTCGCCATTACCTTTCGTTCGGAAATTTCCACGAAATTTCAGGGAGAGGAAAAAAAAAAGGGGGGGGGGGGGGGTTGAGGTTGGGGTGGTGAACCTTCATTGGCGCGATTTAGGGAAGCAGCGTTAATGAATCCGGTGGACCCTTAAGCTAAAAGCCTCTTTCGCAAATCCTTTTGCCGAAGTCGTTGGGATGATGTAAATCTGAAGCAAGTGGCGAGTAAGGAAAGCCAGGAGGACTAACGGACATTCGTTGATGGGGATTTTTGGGGAATGAAGGGGAGGGGAAGGATGATGATGGGAATGGGGAGAGGATGAGGAGATGAAAGCCGGGGGAGGATGAGGAGATGAAAAGGGGGCAGGATGAGAGGAATAGGGGGAATGATAAGAAAAGATGAAAATGGGGGAGGATGAGGAGATGAAAATGGGGGAGGATGAGGAGATGAAAATGGGGGAGGATGAGGAGATGAAAATGGGGGAGGATGAGGAGATGAAAATGGGGGAGGATGAGGAGATGAAAATAGGGCTGGATGACGATATGAAAATGGGGAAGGATGAGATGAAAATTGGGTTGGATGAGGATATGAAAACTAGGAGGACAAGGAGATAAAAATAGGGGAGTATGAGATGAAAATGAGTGAGGATGAGTACAGTAGAGGAAAATTTGGGAGGATGAGATGAAAATGAGGAAGGATAAGATGGAGATGTGGCAGGATGAAACGAAAATGGGGAAGGATGAGGAGATGAAATCGGGGAAGGAGGAGATGAAAATGGGGTAGGGTGAGGAGATGAAAATGGGAAAGGATGACGAGATGGAAATGGGAAAGGATGATGAGATGAAAATTGGGAAGGAGGAGATGAAAATGGGGAAGGATGAGGAGATGGAAATGGGTAGGGATGATGAGATGAAGATGGGGAAGGAGGAGATGGAAATGAAGAAGGATAAGGAGGTGGAAATGGGCAAGAGAATGAAACGAAAAAGTGGAAGGATGAGATGAAAATGGGGAAGGATAAGGAGATTAAAATTTGGAAGGATAAGGAGATGAAAATGGGGAAGAAATGGAAAAGGGCCGATGGAAAGATGGGAGATGATTGAAGGATTTTGTAATTGATAATTAGCGGCAGAAACTTTTAGGAGATGGATCAGATGGATTGAAATATGCGGGATAAATGGAAGATGTATGGGAAGAGAAAGGGAAAAAGAAAGAGGACGATAGATGAATAGGTGGAAGAATGAGGGATGGGCGAATTTTACTGGTGAGGATGATGGATGTGGAAAATTGATGGTGGTAAATGAAGAAAGGGATGAATATAAAGATGAAAATGGTAGGAAAAAACATGGCGAGTAATGACAAGGTTGATGGTAATGAATTGTAAAGTGTTGGAAAAATGTGCAGATGAGATTAAATGAAGTCCTGTGATTGGACAGTTTTATATAAATCTGGCAATGATGTAAAGAGTGATTGATAAAGAATTGAAGGTGGTAAGTGAAGAAAGTGTTAAGACGAATAGACAAACAGACAAAGACATGATGCCCGAAATTGATGAGCTGTACCGATTATAATGTCCAAGTTTAAGGGTATTCAAAGGACAGTACAATGTCCGGAAGACTGACCATATACAGTATACCTATGATCAGCGAACAAGCTGTACACTTAAAAATTTGCTGGAAAAAAACGGCGAAAATCCTGGAATAAATGTTGCCTGACATTTCCCGTTTTAAAAGCTAATATATTAAGGTAAAGGAGTGATATTACGGTCACCAACCTGTAAAAGATGATAAATAAATCCGGTAAAGTTACCCGCATATTACTGAAATACGGCTGATGCTATATTTTTTCTGAGAATTTCCGATTGAAAATTAGTTTTTTTTTAACAGTGTAGGACCAAAGATGACAAGGGCATGGCTGCAGGTAGACCTATAGGCTTCCCCATACCCGGCATCCCTTGCTCACAAGGATGTGAGATTTCAGGCACTATAAGACACTATCGAGCTTGAGTGGGTCTTAGTACAGCGGCATAGCAGACCAATTGTTCAAATTGGTCTAAAAGCACCAAAATTGGCACACATGTAGATTGATATATTCTAAACATTTTTGGATATGGAGGCATTCAAGATTAGCCCTTAGGAAGATATGGCGGCCATTGTTCAAAATGGCCGCCATTTAACATTAGCGTCATTACATAGACTTCATTATGTGTCGTTAGTTTGGTGCTAGATGGGCCAAAATTCCCTTTTTTTACATCAGAATTAACATCAATAAATGTTTAACAGATATTTAGATGAATCTTCTCAAAAATGGCCCCCAAACTGGCCGCCATTTTGTGGAAAAAGTGGACATTTGATGAAGATTTCAATACTCAATGACATAATACCTCTAATAACCAGTACCTGATTTCAGGAACACACTTTAATTGCTCAAGTTGCTTTTTTATTTCAAATTGCTGGCAAAATTGCTAGTCAAAATAATACACAGAGTACGGGAAGTTTACAGTATGGTCAGATTGTAGTTATATAGTCGACCAAAAGCCCAGTCTCTAGGCACAGTACTTGTGTAATCCTGCAGTACATACATGTAATACAATAACGTAGATTTTGCCACACTATGTTAATTATGATTCCGAACTTTTCAAATCTGGTCACCAGAATTATGAATGTCTACAGATCATAATGTTGGTTAGCAAGTTTTCTGTCCCAATCTACTGGCATTCGCCTTCACAGAAACATAGACCAGTGCATTGCAGTGAAGCGTTCTTGCACTTGCAGCGGTTTTTGCAGCCTTTCTTGCATCCGCAAGACACCAGCTCATAGCAGGCCTTGGATGCCTCAGGGAGTGTGGTCCAGAGTGGTGTGTAGAGCCCATCATCACTCCGATGCCAGCCCCAGTCTGTTGGTGGAGGGAGCACGGGCGTTGGTACCAATGCCTGGCCCCAGACATGACCACCCTGAAGGGCAGATCTCTTCACATGCTGCTCCAGAGCAGCGTAGGTTGGCGGGATGTTCTGAACAGAGTTCGTCTTTGCAAAGAGCTGCTTTCTCGCCTTGTTGACGTCCTTGCATTTGCTTGTGCGGTCATACAGGAGTATGACAAACCTCTCGATGACATGCATTGTATCCTCTTGGATGCTTGTGGGTGCATTTGCCAGACTCAGCAGGGCATCAGTGAGTTCTGGCAGCGTGTTCCATGTTGCCCAGGCAGATTTCTTCCCATGTCCGACGAAGGCTGACACAGTATCACACCCTGTGATGGCATGAAACATTGGAAGAGCACATGCCTTCTCTGGACCAAGGGAGGAAGCTATTTCATGGGCTGCAATGTAGCGGTAGTTCTTGCCTGTCCCAAAGGCTACCCAGAGTTCGTCTCCAGCTGGTAGTTTCTGGACTACCATCACTGCTAGGACCACGACGTCACTGTCTACTGTTCGAACCTGTATCTGGTGGTGACCATGTTGTGCAGCATGTGCTACATGTAGCATCATGCGGGTGTCTGCCTCTTCTTGGTTGCATGGGGCGAGTGAGTTGACATCCTCTTGCTGTGGAACACAGATCACCTGCTCCCCATCAGTGACGACCAGTTCCTTGCCTTCTTCTTGAAAGGACTCTGCAAGCATGGTGGAGAGGTAGCTGAAGAGCTACACTTTGTTGCTATCAACTCGCAGGAAACTTTGCCAACATAGGTTGGAAGAGGAGTTTCTTGAGACGTACTGTGTCTGACAGCTGGAGGCTCCTGTGTCTTGGTTGCTCCCTGCTTCCGACTTTGCTTGACACTGTTGAACTTGAGAAGCTGCGCAATGGAAAGAGCTGCTTGTGTTGAAGAGGAATGGCTTTGATTCTTGATGGTGGGGCCATCCAGCACCATATTTACCATTGCAACTAGTACGTTTGGCACAGAGTCCTCCTGACAGCCGCCCGGGAATGATCCACGGAATTGGTAAGTGTCTTCAAACATATATCGACGAACTATCTGTGCAGCACGCGCAAGGTGAACTGCCTCAGTGTCACAGTCTTGCTCGCAGGCTTTGCCTAGCGCTTCACCAATGTCTTCATCAAACGCTAGTAAAACATCTCGGCCTTTGCTGTGGGATATCAGGCCTGGTATCTGGGCTAACAGGCGCTCTTTCAGCCTTGTGCTATTAACTTTCTGGCACAAAACAACCCCGAGCTGTTCCATTCTTGTTGTGTATAGCTTTACAAGTTCTGCGAGTCTGAAGACTGGGGTGGTGCCCTCTTCTAGGTGGGTTTCCTCGATATACAGGACCAGTTCAGCCAGTACGATTCTTGACATTACACCTTCATGGTCAGTTTTCTGCTCGGCTTCTACAGTGGTCTTTGCACGATAGTAAAGAGCCAACAAACACTTGGAATGGTACTTGGCCTCCAGAGCCACCATATCACCCATGCTGAGCCTGGCTATGAGTTCATTGTCCCCAACTTGCGCTGCACACTTCCGTACGCGTGTGTCCACCTGGAAGGTTGTTACTTCATGTAGGGTCTCTGTGCCAGACTTTCCACAGAAAAAGCAGGAGGTGCCGCTGGTAGTGGCTTCTGAAGAGTGTGTTCTGGCGCGCTTGGCCTGGACATTGTCAGTACTATCAAATGCTGAGCTGCTTGCGATGCGTCTCTTCTCTGCTCTTCGTAGCATTGTGTTATTGTATTTGAGCATACATGTTTTATGCCACTTGGCCTGGTGGGCAACCATTGTCGCCTCAACACCTTGTCCTTCATCTAGTCTCTGTAACTGAACAGTTCTTGGCAGTTCTCCGAGTTCATCAAATTTGACCAAGTTTGCAGCCATTGTCGTGTATCCACTCCCAGGGTCTCGGCGTTTAGACAGTACTGGGCAGACAAGTGACTCTGTTGTCTCCTCTTGACATACAAGACACAGCTTCCAGTTTGTCTCAGGAGGTGTTGTGGGAGTACGTTGCTCAAAAGTATCGACCAGTTGGAACTTCTTTGCCATGGCTGCAGTCTGGAACAACGCGTCTCTGATGTCAGGTGGTGCTGCTGCTGCCTCACCTGCAAAGACACAAAACACCACCATGTTACCACAAGTTACTACTACAAGCACCATGACTATCAACACTATACTATTACTGCAGCCGCCGTCACTGCCACCAACGCTGCCGCTGCAAAGTAAAATTCATTTTCTTGTGAAATGGTAGCCAAATTATTTGGTAAGCACAGAAGTATGTGTAATTGTACAATACTTATCACCTCTAGCACACTTATCACCTTTAGCATCCACAAGAAGACAAATTATGGTACATATTCAATGACGCTAACGGTAAATAGCGGCCATTTTGAAAAATGGCCGCCAAATGTGCTACGGGGAGAATCTTGAATGCCTCCATATCCAAAATTGTTCAGAATGTATTAATCCACATGTGTGCCAATTTTGGTGCTTTTAGAACAATTTGAACAATTGGTTTCATATTTCTTACTATGCCGCTGGGCTATCTCGAACTCTCATCTTAGAGATTGCTATAGTCAAATTATTTTAGCGAGGCAGATTTGCACCGACTCGAAAGGGTGCCCTCTTGCTCGGAAAAGTTTCCTGATACCTGATTGGTCGGAAGTATTTTTGTCCGAACACCTTCATTGTTCTCAAACAATTACCAAGTAATGTGAATCGAAACTTATTTACTAACCTAAATTTCTCCTTGAGATATAGGTTTTTTCAATAAATAATGTGCAAATATGCCTTGCTAAAATAGATTAACTATAGGAAGGAACGTTTCCAGTAGGCAACCACAACCAATTACTTCTCGCAATTTTTGATTTTGGATATTGAATATTTTCTTTGTTTATTTTTAGATATTGGATATTTGGATATTTCCTTTGTTCCATACTTATAGATTCTTATTTGAATTTTCATATTCATACTTATCTTTAATATTTTATCTGTAAATATGCTCTCGGAGACATTACTTGATCAGATAAAGGCAATAACTTACAGGCTCTAGTAAATTATTGCTTCAATCATTATAATGGCCAACTTGTAGTTAATTAGGGTATAATAGTAAACATATTATTATTATTATTATTATTATTATTATTATTATTATTATCATTATTATTATTTCTAAATATCGTGCTGACTCACCGGAATCCTAAGATTTAAAAAATAAGGTCGGTCTTCATCATTTGGCATTTTCATGACATTTACCTATTATTTGAAGGTTTCTAAACTTTATTACTTTTTAAAGGCATTAATGGAATTTTAAATGGGGTCGTAACGAATCCGGGACTTTTTCAAGTATAACAATTCTCTTTGTCATGAAGTTGAAATTGTTTAGAAAATATTTATGTTGATCTACTTTTAAAGAGATTAGAACAAGGTTTTTTTGTCTTTTTGTTTTCTTTACAAAGCAATTGATTCACTTCGCGATGAAGATACAAAATCTTATTTGAAGAAATAAATTTCAATTGTTTCAGTATTTTCTATTTCATTGAAATTGGAAAGATAGGTGTGCTATGAGTACTTCTTAAGCGACGCACTGTATGCACTAGGCCCCTTAGCAGCACCCGATTTTTAGCTTTCTACTAAAATTTACTTCCGTTTCTTCTTCATTCGCTGAATGACCTCCCAGGTCCCGACACCAGTTCATATAGGTCAGAATCTATAAATCCGTCCAGATGGAATTATTATTATTATTATTATTATTATTATTATTGTTGTTGTTGTTGTTTTTGTTGTTGCTGTTATTTATTATTATTATTATATTATTGTTATATTATTATTATTATTATTATTATCATCATCATCATCCGTTCACGCTATGACATTATATGTATAATAGTTCGCTTCATTATGAAGTTACAAGACTTGTTAAAGTGAATATATTTCAAACATAACGATTAACTCAAGTTATAATAAGACTTTGTTAAACTGAATACTTTTATTGGCGTGAGGGTTAGGGATCAATGGAAGTTTAGTAATTGCATGGCCTTGAGGAGCAACACTATAATCTAGCCAATGGTTATGGATAATTACGCTGTTTACCCTGCCAAGAATAGCTTTGAGGTATTGTGTATCGGGGTTAAAATCAATCAGGCTGGAAACATTTCACTTGAAAAGTCAGGTTTTAGATTTTTTGAAATTTTTTAAATATTTTAGTTTAAGAAAATACTAAAAGTTATTTCCTTAAATTTAAAGTTTAAAAAAAAAAGGTTGTGGTGGCCTGGTGGTAGCGTCCTTGCCTAGTGATTGCCAGTCTGGGGTTCGAGTCCCGCTCGAACTCGTTAGTTCCTTTGGTCGTTGCAACCTCACCATCCTTGTGAGTTAAGGTGGGTTGGTTTGGGGGAGTCTATAGGTCTATCAGCTGAGTCATCAATAGCCATTGCCTGGCTCTCCTTGGTCCTAGCTTGGGTGGAGAGGGGGCTTGGGCGCTGATCAAATGTAATATGGTCAGTCTCTAGGGCATTGTCCTGCTTGATACGGCAATGTCACTGTCCCTAGCCTCTGCCATTCATGAGCGGCCTTTAAACCTTTAAATTTAAGTTTAAAGATAGAAATAAAAATTCTTGAATGTTTTTGTATTATCTTTTATCACCAAAATTTAATTTTATTTGCAAAGAAAAGTTAAATGAAACAATTTCCTTCATAATTTTCAAAATCACTAAAGTCAAATATATCAAATTAAATTTTATTGCGCATTAGCGATTTTCCGGAGGAATTATGCTTTGGTAATTATCATTAGATGAGAATAAATTGCCATGTGAATTACTAAGTCAAGTCCACTTCAGCCGATCCGTATATCTAATATGTAGTGATATCTTGACAAAAAAACTAAGTTTATTTGTATCTTTTTGACTTTTAAATGTACTCTCCGCAACTGTAATTGAGAGATAGTCTTAGTGATTCATATTCCTTTTAGTTTTGTTCCTGCTCGAAGAAAAGGTTATCGTAGAATAAAGATATTGCTGGTATTGCAGAGATACAAAAGGTAAATTGGGTTAAATTATTATTGTTATTATTATTATTATTATTATTATTATTATTATTATTACTTTCTAAGCTACAACCCTAATTAAAAAAGCAGAATGCTATAAGCTCAGGCCCTCCAACAGGGAAAATATCCCTGTGAGGAAAGGAAACTAGGAAGATAAAATAGTAACATTAAAATAAATATCTCCTTTATAAACTATAAACAACTTTAACAAAACTAGAGGAAGAGAAAAAAAGATAGAATAGTTGTCCCGAAGAAAAATAAAATAAGCGAATCAAATTAGAATGATATATTGTTAATTTACTCTCATCATTTATTTATTTCCTTATTTCCTTTCCTCACTGGGCTAATTTTTCCCTGTTGGAGTCCTTGGGCTTATAACATCTTGCTTTTCCAACTAGGGTTGTAGCTTGGCTAATAATAATAATAATAATAATAATAATAATAATAATAATACTGTTATAGAGGGCTATTCACCAATACCATATCAATCTGCCTATATATCTATATACAGACATATTCACCTATCTCTCTCCGGAGAGTGACGGCATGACAAATCAAAATCCATTTTAAGGGGACCATTTGCCAGTATTTGCAAAGCAGTTCAATTTTCCCCTCCAATTGAAAGACCGTCATGACATTTTCGTAGGATTTCTCAAAATGGGTTAAAAAAAAAGGGGACTCAGCAACTCATACAACCTGGACCTTCGCTCTTCCGTATCGTCGAATCAGACCTGTATATGTCGAGCACTCCTCGACTCGATCTCTCTTCGCCGGCGGAAGAGGAGATAAGGAAGTCGTTGGGTCTCGTTAGTTCTGTTTGCAGAACAAACGGAACTGATAGCGCCAACTCTCTCTCTCTCTCTCTCTCTCTCTCTCTCTCTCTCTCTCTCTCTCTCTCTCTCTCTCTCTTTCTTTTCTCGGGTTCCTGCTTCCTTGGGTGGAGCGACTGAATGATTTTATCTTTTTTTTTTTTGCGAAGTTTGTTTAGATTTTTTTAACCGTTAGATGACGAATTTTATCTACGATAATTGAATGTTTATTTCAGACTCTCTCTCTCTCTCTCTCTCTCTCTCTCTCTCTCTCTCTCTCTCTCTCTCTCTATATATATATATATATATATATATGTATATAATATATTTATGTATATGATATATATATATATATGTATATATATATATATGTATATATATATATATATATATGTATAGATATGGATATATATATATATATATATATATATATATATAGATATGGATATATATATATATGTATATATATATATCTATATATATGTATATATGTATATATGTATATATATATATATATATATATATATATACATATCTATACATATATATATATACATATATATATATATATATATATATCGGTGAAACCAAGATAATCATATTCATGAAAAGCTATTTTTTTATGTTTAGTCGGTTGTCAATCTATATTTACGCAGAGCGTCGAGTTTCAATCTCTTTCTGCTTGTCTTTGTTAATTAAAACGACTGATCTGGCCTGTTTGCTTGTGTTCAACTTGACTTTTACACGAATTGGTGATGTGAAGTGTTCCTGCCTGCCTCTCTCTCTCTCTCTCTCTCTCTCTCTCTCTCTCTCTCTCTCTCTCTCTCTCATGTAATTTAGTTTTTTTCTATTTTATCATTTCCTTTCTCGCATGTAACTTTTTGTCCCCCCCTCTCTCTCTCTCTCTCTCTCTCTCTCTCTCTCTCTCTCTCTCTCTCTCTCTCATTTAGCTCGTTACCCCTTCTCTCGCTCATATGTAGTTCCCCCCTCTCTCTCTCGCTCTCTCTCTCTCTCTCTCTCTCTCTCTCTCTCTCTCTCTCTCTCTCTCTCTCTCATTTAGTTTTTTCTTTTTTATCATTTCCTTTCTCGCATGTAACTTTTTGTCCCCGTCTCTCTCTCAGTCTCTTTCACTTTCTCTCATTTAGCTCTTTACCCCTTCTTGCTCATATGTAGGCCCCCCCCCCCTCTCTCTCTCTCTCTCTCTCATATAGTTTTTTCTTTTGTCATTTCCCTTCTCTCGTATGCAGCTCCATTTTGGTCCTCCTTCTCTCTTTCACTCTCACTTTCTCTCATTTAGTTCCTTCCCTTCTCTTTCTTATATGTAGCTCCTTTTTGTCCCTCCCCCTCTCTTTCTTATATGTAGCTCCTTTTTTGTCTCCTCTCTCTCTCTCTCTCTCTCTCTCTCTCTCTCTCTCTCTCTCTCTCTCTCTCTTTCTCTCTCTCTCTCTCTCTCTCTCTCTCTCTCTCTCTCTCTCTCTCTCTCTCTCTCTCTCTCTCTCTCTCTCTCTCTCAAGAAACCTCCTCCAGGGGCTTTTCCTTCCTGTAATGTTAATGTCTTTATGAGCGTTTTCGCTGACATGTATTCGCTGTCATTTCTTACGATCGCCCTGCCCCCTTTATTACTTTTCTTATCTACGGTCGTTAAGGAGCGCCATTATGGAAATGACATGTTTCTGGTCATTGTGCCAATTTTGAATGTTTTCCACCAGCCTAAAATGCGCTGTTGCTTTTTGAACCATCTGTTATGAAAGGCGTTATTTAGATTTCGTTCAAGTTAGGCCGCTGTTATTGTTTTCATTTTTTTTTTCTTTTTATGTAATACTTTTAATTCTTAGTTTTTAGACGCTGCGTATAAATCCATTGTAATTGGCTGTATTACGAAAGCTGTATCTATGTTTCGTAAGTTTAAGACTGTCGCAATAGTTTGATATCATAATGATATAAATCTCTTAATAGAACTATTATCTTCTTGAAACTAAACATTACTTAGCTTTCCATTTCTATGGCTCTTGAATTGTTAATTTTAAAGGTAGTAGGTTGGCCAGGGTACCATCCACCCGTTGAGATACTACCGCTAGAGAATTATTGGGTCCTTTGACTGGTCAGGCAGTACTTCATTGGATTCTCCTCTGGTTACGTTTCATTTCCACATGCCTACATATACACCGAATAATCTGGCCTATTCTTTACATATTCTCCTTTTTCTTTATACATTCTCTTCCTTGGGGGCACACTCGTACTCACTAATCTATCTTATTTCTTTTCCTCATATTTTTTTTTATTTTTTTTATAGTCTGTATATGAATTAGTTTTATTACTGTTTTATTTAATTGTTAATTACTCCTTTGTAGTTTATTTATATCCTTATTTCTTTTCCTCGCTGGGATATTTTCCCTGTTGGAGTCCTTGGGCTTATAGCATCCTGCTTTTCCAACTAGGGTTGTAGCTTAGTAAGTAAGTAATAATAATAATAATAATAATAATAATAATAATAATAATAGTAATAATAATAATAATAGTAATAATTATAATAGTTGATAATTGATAATTGATAATTAGTAATTATTAATTAATAATTGATAAATGATAATCGATAATTAATGATAATAATAATTAATAATTAACAACAACAACAATAATAATAATAATAATGATAGTAATAATAATAATAATAATAATAATAATAATAATAATAATAATAATAATAATACTTGTTTTAGCCATTCAATGTCAGAGTAGACTCACCCTTCTCTAAACATGGTTATTAGAGCACGAGTAATGTTCATGTCTCCGAAGCGTCCTCTTACAACGAAGTTTACTAATGAACAATTTCAAGAGTTTTGGCATTTTCTCCGAAATGTTCAGATTACTTGAATTTGTGGCTCAACTTTGAACCACTTGTTCATAGAGCCTTTAGCTTTTATGAGTCTTCTCATACATAGAGCCAATCTCTGGATGTTTTGGGATATCTTTCCCAACATTAAAGGGTCGGTTGCCCGATGCACACTCTTCAATGCCATGTATGAATGGCATCCTTTTTTTTTTTATTTTTTTTTTTTTTTTGTCCATATCATCGTTCACCTTATTTATCCATCTAATTATTTGCCTCTCTCTCGATCTCCTTCCCTCAACAAGTTCCTCTCAAGCCCTCCTCACTCCCTCCTCACCATCCATCCTCAACAGTGCCCATTCCATCTCAATTATGACACGCTTATCACCTATGTAATCTTTACTACGCCTGCCAGTCTTCTTATTTATCATTTTCCAATATTTCAAAGAGTGATATTCCCATAATCCATCTCATCATTCTCATGCTTTCCCATTTCGTCTTAGAGCCCACGTTTCCGATGCATACATTAACACTGGTCTTATTACACACCAGACTTATTCGGGATTTGAAAAAAAGGTGCGTTTTATTTGGAAAATATTTCATTTATATAGCATTTCTT
>NC_090733.1:151053004-151088004 GCF_036898095.1 Palaemon carinicauda
GAACTGTTGTATTACCATATTATGGGAGGAATAATTTTTATAATTTGATAGCTTTAAATTTTATAAATTTTGTGAGCAGTAGTAACCTGGATAAAAATAAAATTAAGTAGTGAGAATTTATTTAGGTTTTTATGTGAATAAATAGAACTGTTGTATTGCCAAGATTATGAAATTTTATATTTTAATAACTTTAAATTCTATAAATTTTGTGAATAGCAGCAACTGGATGAAAATAGAATAAAGTAGTGGGAATTTATTTTTACTTTTATATATAAATAAATGGAACTGTTTCCCCAAATATTCCTTGGTCCTTCTCTTTTTTGTTTGCTCGTCAGTATCAATCTTTTCGGCTAATTTTATATCTTATCCTGGAGGCTCTTTCTAATGGTGATGGAGAGTGTGGGTGAGACTTTGGATTTGGGGGTTTAAAAGCTTTTCTGGATTCATTGCTTAATTTCAAGGAAGATGCAGGTCGCAAAACAACTGAGAGAGAGAGAGAGAGAGAAAGAGAGAGAGAGAGAGAGAGAGAGAGAGAGAGAGAGAGAGAGAGATTGTTATGTATGATAGTGCTTTACTCCTTTTATTAATATTTATTTGAGAGAGAGAGAGAGAGAGAGAGAGAGAGAGAGAGAGAGATCGTTATGCATGATAGTGCTTTACCACTTTTATTAATGTTTATTTTAATGGACAGAGAGAGAGAGAGAGAGAGAGAGAGAGAGAGAGAGAGACATATTGTTATGTATGATAGTGCTTTACCACTTTTATTAATATTCATTTTAATGGAGAGAGAGAGAGAGAGAGAGAGAGAGAGAGAGAGAGAGAGAGACATTACACATAATAGTACTTTATTTATAACTTTTATTATCATTTATATTAATATTGAAATAAGGATATTGTAAAAATGTTTGCAATAAAGTCTTTATCTTTCTTTGCAGGTACGTTTATTTGAGTCTTGGAATCCAGTATTTCATCAGGAATGAAGTAAGTGTATTTTTAATCGATTGTTTATAAAGACGCAAATAACCGGCGCATGCGTACTATGGTTCTTATATATTACCTATAATTAAGGTCGCACACTATTTCAGTGTTGCTAAACAGGAACAGTAACGCGTATGAATATGATAATGATATCAATAGTTATGAAAAATTATATTTGAATTTACCCAGAACAGATAGTGGATAAATTTGTGATGAGTTACGTGTAGCACTATGTTAAATTCAATGTTAGAAATACCATTTAGAGTTGATGAGAATCTGTTTGATTCCCGTCTTTAACCACAAAAATCTAGTTGAAGTTGAGAGTTTAGTGAACTCTCGAAAACCCTCCAAATATATTTTTAAGTTTAAATTTTGTGATATAACACTGTAAGTAATGTATTGTTGGTTCATTCCTTTAGTTTTTTTTAACTCTTCATAAATTATCAGAGTAGTAATATTATCACCAAGTTTGATTATAATGATAATAAAGTAGTGTGAAACGGAAAAAAATGATTTTGTTCCTATAAATGCGAATTTCTCTCATATAATCGAATCTATATCAGCTACCACGTACCACCGTTAAAGTGCAAGTGCGCGCGCGCTCAAGAGAGAGAGAGAGAGAGAGAGAGAGAGAGAGAGAGAGAGAGAGAGAGAGAGAGTATCGTGTGTCGCTATAGTTACCGAAATATTCTCTAAAATGAGAGAGAGAGAGAGAGAGAGAGAGAGAGAGAGAGAGAGAGAGAGAGAGAGAGAGAGAGAGAGAGAGAGAGAGAGAGTCTATCAAGTCTAGCTACAATTACCGAGGTTATCTCTAAAATTATTAGGCACCTTTAAAAAACAAAACTTTCAGATGAAATAACAGAAATATGAACTTTAGAAGATCAAAGTTTCTTTTCATTCCTTTCTTCTCTAAGTGTTGTGCTATTACCATACAGAGAATTACGACGTGACTCGTGCCTTAATAAATAACGGTCAAAATTAGAATGTATGTAAGACAGATAATCATTTATTTTACTTATTAAGGCCAGTTATTATTATTATTATTATTATTATCATTATTAAATGCTAAGCTACAACCCTGGTTGGAAAAGCAGGATGCTATAAGCCCTGGGGCCCCAACAGGGAAAATAGCCCAGTGAGGAAAGGAAATAAGGAAAAATAAAATATTGTAAGAATGGTAACAACATCAAAATAAATATTTCCTATATAAACTATAAAAACTTTAACAAAACAAGAGGAGGAGAAACTAGATAGAACAGTGTGCCCGATTGTACCCTCAAGCAAGATTGTATTCCAAGGAAAGGCTAAATTAGATATAGAAAAATTAGAAAAGTATATATTAATATGTTCTTGAACGTTGAGCTGGGCTCAAACGTTGAGCTGGGCTCACACGTTGAGCTGGGCTCACACGTTGAGCTGGGCTCAAACGTTCAGCTGGGCTCACACGTTGAGCTGGGCTCAAACGTTGAGCTGGGCTCCACAAGGCACTAGAAGAGTTGGAAGACCCAGGGCTACATGGCTGAGGACTATGAAGTCCGAAGTAGAAGATGAAGAATGGAAAAGTATTGAATTAAAAGCTCAAGATAGAGACGACTGGCGAAATCTAACAGAGGCCCTTTGCGTCAATAGGCGCAGGAGGAGATGATGATGATAGTTTTAAAAGGTAAAGCTAATCTAAATTATATTGAAAGGTAATCATGAAATAGATATAATTATGAGTAAATGTAAAAGAAATATTAAAGAAAACTTTAGTGTAATTTTTCGTTTAGAAATTTCACTGGGAGATTTTGAATAAATAATTGTGATATAGTTTTAGTTGTAAAGCTAATCGTAAATTAGATTTAAAGGTAACCGTTAAATAGATTTGAAATTAAATATGAGTAAATGTAAAAGTAATAATAAATAAAACCGCAGTGTAATTTTACGTTTGAAATGTCACTGAAAGATCTAGTATAGGTAATTGTATAGGTAAATAAAAATAATGTTTAGAATAATTATGTAAAGTGAATGGGTTTAGATGCAAAAGTATTTAAATGGTAATTTCAGATTTAATTTAACTTTATTCAGGGCTTAGCGATTGTTGTTAATGGTTAATTATAGTAATATATGAATTGGCCGTATTTATAAGATGAATAATGCGGAAACTTTAAAAATGCAATATAATCTCAGAGTTTGAAGAATTGCTTTTTCATTGCAAAGTCAGAGTGAAAATTTTCATATTGCATTAGTACTGCAGTCACGAATGTAGAATGCATTTCATTACAAATGCAGATCTGAAGACTGACATTAAAAATTCATAAATAGAAAAGGGTTGAAAGAATTACACACTTAATCCTTTTACTTCTTTCTCTCTGTTATAACTTAAATTAAGGGGTCGGTTGCCTGTTGCGCCGTCTACAGAGCTCTTCTCTCCGTATCATCCTTCACCTTATCCTGACATCTAATTCTCTGCCTCCCTCTCGAGCTTCTCCCCGTAACAGGTTCCTCCCAAGTCCTCCTCAATCCTTCCGCACCGTCTATCCTCAACACGTGCCTACGCCATCTCAGTCTTGACATTTTTAATCCTCCCAGTTTGCCTAATACCAAAGAGTAGAATCTTATCAGTGAGGCTCGCGTCCTGAAGTGTATCTTTAATTAATCGAGTTTAATGAGCTCGTGAGGGTACCAACATCAGCTTCAATTGAATCCGTACTTTCATTCATTTCCGTGATGAATGATTGCAGTCTGTTTTAATAATGCTAGGGGGACTTCTCAATTGCTAGTGTTGTTTGTCGTTGAATGGAAGATATGTCTCGAACTGATTTACGTCTTGTTTAAAAAAGACATTTTGGAAAAAAAAAAATCAAATCGGTCGTTTTATATATCTCACATTTAAAAAAACGAATATTTGGAGGCCCCCCCAAAAGAAAATGGAAAATCAGTAATTTTTTTTTGATCTCACATTAAAAAAAAATTTGTAGCCAGGCAAAATTAGCAAATCAGTCCCTTTTTTAAATAAAGATTTGCATTTTTATGACTTATATGTCGATAGAGACAAGATGTCATTTTCTGACCTGCTGAAGTGTAAACTATACCTAACAAAATTAAAAATACAATTATATTTTTAACAGAAGGCATTACTTTCCATCCGAGACCAGAGACTGTGCTCATCCTTGTGGCAGGGTAAACTGTCGCATTATTGTGAATAAATTACCGCCAGAGACAAAACGCCATCAGTCCTCGCTTACGCTTCTAATATATTTAGGACGGGGGTACACTGGAACCCATTAGTCGAGAGGAAGTGATGCCTACTGAAGAAGGTTAGGGAGTGGGATGGGGTAAGGATCTCGCCTCCCCGGAGGCAGGGTTAGGGGGGACTGGTCTGGTTTGGAACCCTTGTGGTTGGAGGGGGATATGTACCCCTTCCAGGGAGGGTGGGGGGATTTGGTTGGGGTCTAGCAGAGAGGCTTCTGCGATGTCGGTGGCTTCGTGGGAAGCCATCCAGTATCCTTTGAATCGCTCACATGTGAAATTCAATTAGCCTCCATCCATTCGGAGGATTGGCAGGCATCCTTCGGTCGTTGTGGGCTCGAGTGGGCTGTGTAATACTTCAAGCAAAACTTCAAAAGGGGTTTGTGGCCGGGTTTCTTCTCCGCCATCCATCCATTTTGTGTTTCGCGTTTTACATGGCTCTGAAGAAGGTGGAGATGGGGGGAGGGGGAATGGTGTGTAGGGGAGAGAGAGAGAGAGAGAGAGAGAGAGAGAGAGAGAGAGAGAGAGACTAGATGAAAATTCAAGAGGTGAAAGACGTTTCGGGGAAATGGTTATAAAGGATATACTGAAGAGGAAAATGAATGGGGAGGGACATGCGCAACATGGAGTAACTGACGTAAATGGAATTGGAGAGAATCAGATAAAAGGGAGATGGAAGAAAGGAGCAACATAGATGAGAAACCAGAGATGAACAAGACCCTAACGGAAGAATTATGCAGATATGACGAACGAATGAAAACATGTGGGAACGCAAGATAACTAAGAGGATGGCGAAAGAGCTGGAAACATTGTGAGGAGAGATTAGAAGATAGTTTTATTTCCGTATCATACAGTCTAGTTATCAAGGCGTCCGTGTCTAGCGTTGTATTTAGATAAATATTTTGGTTTTGCTTTGTGTTATTTGATGAATCTACATTGGGGTTAAGTCTTTTGTTTTATTTAATTTGCTTTGTCTATGGAAAAAATCCTTGAGATTATTATTATTATTTTTTTCAAATTTATAATTGGACAGAACTTACAAAACACTTGTTCAATAATAAATTTCCTTCAGTTTTCCTTTATCTCTGTTAAATGGTAGATATTCAATGCTTTTATTTGTTTGCCTTTGTCCAATGGTAGATTGTTAGGGATTTATTTTTTCTTATATTGTTTGTTGAATAATAAGTTTATACAGTTCTTAATTTTTTATTCAACTAGCTTTGTCAAATGATAAATTTTCAGAACAATATCTGTTCATATATTTTGCCTTGTCCAGTAATAAATTTCCATTTTTTTTTTTTTGCTGTATTTAGTTTATCATTATTTTTGTCACAGCCATCACTATCCAAACAACACAACTGCCACCTTTCTTCACATTTCTTCATCATCATTATCATCATAATTATTATCATCATCATCATCATCATCATCGTCGTTACCTGAATGGTGCTGCAGTCGCAAGAAAGATTATTCTTATATGCTGTATTTCATCCAGAGAGAGAGAGAGAGAGAGAGAGAGAGAGAGAGAGAGAGATAGAGAGAGTGTGTATGGGGGAAGGGTTCCTCACTCCCGTAAGCCATCCCCCTCCTTCCTTCCTCTTCCACCCTTCTGGCATTCATTTCAAGACCACCTTATTCAGCTGTGTGGCTTTGTTTTATAGCTTTGTTAAAGAGAGAGAGAAAAAAAGGGATAATTTATGTAAAAAAGACACCTCGCTTCTTTCTCATTTACATAAGTACTTTCCCCTTTGTTTTCACTTCCATTTTGACGTAATTATTTTCCCGTGTTTGTTCATTAGTTTTCACAAGAGTGAGTGGCTAAAGCAATGGACAAAATGAAATGATGGAAGAGATACACCACTGTGGCTCGTGAAGGAAAGAAGTTTATAAGTCGACTTTAATGCGTAATGGGACATTGATTGATTTTCTTATACTTTAAAATTAACATTTTATTTTCAGTTTTAACTTGAGGAAGATTTCATATGTTTACTGCTTTTAATTTGTCTGTGGCAAATTTGAATGATATAAATACAGTGCTGTATTATAAATTTATACAAAGTATGAATACACGTGTATCAGAAGTAATAAGGATTATAAATTTTAATGACTTGTCTTAGAACTTTGGCTTCAGGGTTTTCATCAATGTCTTAGAACTTTGGGTTCAGGGTTTTCATCATGTCTTAGAACTTTGACTTCAGGGTTTTCATCAATGTCTTAGAACTTTGGCCTCTAGGTTTTCATCAATGTCTCAGAACTTTGGCTTCAGGGTTTTCATCATTGTCTTAGAACTTTGGTTTCAGGGTTTTCATCAATGTCTTAGAACTTTGGTTTCAGGGTTTTCATCAATGTCTTAGAACTTTGGTTTCAGGGTTTTCATCAATGTCTTAGAACTTTGGTTTCAGGGTTTTCATCAATGTCTTAGAACTTTGGTTTCAGGGTTTTCATCAATGTCTTAGAACTTTGGCTTCAGGGTTTTCATCAATGTCTTAGAACTTTGGCTTCAGGGTTTTCATCAATGTCTTAGAAATTTGGCTTCAGGGTTTTCATCATTGTCTTAGAACTTTGGCTTCAGGGTTTTCATCAATGTCTTAGAACTTTGGCTTCAGGGTTTTCATCAATGTCTTAGAACTTTGGCTTCAGGGTTTTCATCAATGTGTTAGAACTTTGGCTTCAAGGTTTTCATCAATGTCTTAGAACTTTGGCTTCAGGGTTTTCATCATTGTCTTAGAACTTTGGCCTTAGGGTTTTCATCAATGTCTTAGAACTTTGGCTTCAGGGTTTTCATCAATGCCTTAGAACTATGGCTTTAGGGTTTTCATCAATCAATTTCGAATGAAGTTCTCAAAATGATTTTTTATTCGTATCTTTTATCAATTTAAAGATGAGAACAAAAAAGAAAAATAAGGTTAATATTGATATTAACAGGAACTTCCGCACCACCCCTGCTAATTAAGCGTGTCAGGAGGTCAGTAGATTAGATTGGGTCCAAGTATTAAGTGGAAGGGGATTGGGGATGGGTTAGTTTGTGGATGGGGGTTATAAGTGGGGCTGGGTATAAGAGGTAAGATGGGGTTGGGTGGGGGTTAGTTTTGGGGAAGGGTGTGTGTGAGGTTTTTCATTAGGTGCTCAGTAGGCCAATAACTCTCCAAGAATGAACAACCAGCAGGGTTGGTGGGGGGTTAAGAGGAAGGTGAATGGGGTTGGGGGAGATAGGAGGGGTTGGGGGGTTCCTGGTTTAATGCTGGTTGGGGAATTTAATCAGTGTCTCCCAAAATGCGGCCTTACCATTCATTTTCATGTTTGTTTAAGGTTAAAATAAATAAATAAATGAATAAATACATAGGTAAATAAACATGGCTTCTTTGAATAATTTACGATTAAAACGATGTATTTGAAGAAACCATAAATCATCTTGCAGAATTTTAAGTCTTAAGATTTTAGAAAAGGTTTTATCAGTATTATAGTTCTCTTGCTTAAGGGTGCACTCGGGCACACTATTCTATCTTATTTCTCTTCGTCTTATTTTGTTAAAGTTTTCATAGTTTATGTAGGAGATATTTGTTTTAATATTGTTACTGTTGTTAAAATATTCTATTTTTCATTGTTTTCTTTCCTCACTGATCTATTTACCCTGTGGGAGCCCCTGGGCTTATAGCATCCTGCTTTTCCAAATAGGGTTGTAGCTTAAAAATTAATAATAATAATAATAATAATAATAATAATAATAATAATAATAATAATAATAATAATATATTTCACTAATATTCGATCTTTCTTGTGTGACTGTGTATACACTATGTAATTTGAGAGAGAGAGAGAGAGAGAGAGAGAGAGAGAGAGAGAGAGAGAGAGAAGACGTCACTACGTGTCTTAACAATTTATGACATGCAGTGTATATTTCATAGAGATTTCCCATACATACAGAAATATCAGTTTTGGAGAACCCGGGGAAAAAGCATTTCGCTCCTAGATTTTGTGAATCCATTGTTCACGTTTTGCTCTTAAAAGCGGTGTTCTCCCTTTTATTACATCAACTTTTTTTCCTCTCTCTCCCTCCCTCCCTCCCTCTCTCTCTCTCTCTCTCTCTCTCTCTCTCTCTCTCTCTCCGTTGACCCCTCTATCTTTTTAATTTAATTTTCCTGTTTTAACGCTTTTATTTTTATTCATAGCTCTCTCTCTCTCTCTCTCTCTCTCTCTCTCTCTCTCTCTCTAATTTAATCTTCCAGTTTTAACGCTTTTATCATTATTTACAGGTCTTTCTCTCTCTCTCCCTCTCTCTCTCTCTCTCTCTCTCTCTCTCTCTGCAATTATATAAAAATAAACGAAATTCAGCTATTTGTTGTATGTGTGGGTGATTTTAGTTTAGCAAATAATTTTGTATTTTCAGTTTGCCAAATATTTTGTATATTAGAAATATTCATTGACGAATTGCGCTACAGCTTAAAGTTTACTGGAAAATCATATTTACTATTTACTATTCTGTTGAATCAATTCTTGTAGTTACAATAAATTTAAATAAAAAAGTCTCAATAAGTTAGCCATGTAGTCCCTGGCTTATCAAACCTGAAGCTTTTGGACAGGCCTACGGGCAGTAACTTATGTCTGAATTCCATTTTGAAATACTTGTATGAGAAGTGTTTATTCATACAGCGCATACTTATCCAAACTATTTTGCTACGTATTGTAATTCTCTCCTGGAAATGAGTCACTACTCTAACACTAGTTTACGCGACTCGTTAAAAATGACAGCTAAGTATTTACATAGATATACACATATACGGACCCCTTCCCCATCGTATGACTTGTCTCTCCACCCCTTATCCAAGGGACGGAGAGAGCTGAGCTTAATTTTATATATATATATATATATATATATATTATATATATATATATATATATATATATATATATATATATATATATATATATTATATATATATAATATATATATATATATATATATATATATATATATATATATATATAGAGAGAGAGAGAGAGAGAGAGAGAGAGAGAGAGAATAGGGGGGTTATAGAGAAAGATCTGGGTGACATGAAATGATATGCAATTTCTTGAAAGATAGTATCAGTTTACTATAATTATTTGTGGTTAATTTCGAACATTTAGAATAAAATGAACCCTTCTGCTCGAAATATGAATTATGAACGTCAGGATGTGAAAAGGACGATGAATAATTACTCAAGAATTTCTGAAAATTACAATAGTTTATTGCAAATGATACACGATGACTTGACTTGAACAAAGCTTCTGTTTTAAATTACTGGTCTTTGAGTATGTGGTTTTAAGCCTTGCCGATGTCCGCCAGGCATCTTTCCGTTCATCAGCGCTCTTCAAATTCCTTCTGTATCAATCATTCGTAAGCACAAGATCTTTAAGAATCATCTCCTTTCCCTCTCCAGTCATCTCGAAAGCTCTCATCCAATCTTGCTTAATCTTCTTTGATGCTGTTGATGCTGCCTTGAATAATATATGAATAATATCTGAATAGTAATATCTGAATAATATCTCCTGAGGGATGAGACGATGTAATGTTTGTTTATCCGAAAATGATTTACTTTCTGTATCTTTCTCAAATACTCCTGGTGTCTTTCAATCAATGTTCGAAGATTCGGAAACTAAGTTCGTTTGATCTCAGTGTAATGAACCTGGGATTAGCAATTTTAGGCCTTTGAAGATACAGAATAAGGATAATAATGATTATGTTTATAATATCCGATAGGATGGACATCAAAAGCAAACATGCAAGGTCAGGTTATGTTCCTGTATGATATCTGATGGGAGAACCATCGAAGTAAATATCTGTAATATCCGATAGCAAGGTTATCAAAAACAAACATTCAAGGTCAGGGCATGTCTCATCTTTATGATATCCGATAGCAAGGCTGTCAAACCTAAACATGAAAATTCAGAGTGTCACTGTATGATATCTAATAGGAGGGCCATAGTTATAAACATGCAAAGCGAGAGTATGTCTGTTTATAGTATCCGATATTTGGGTTATCAAACATAAACGTGCAAAGTCAGTGTGTGTATTAAGGAAGAAGTCTAACATTGTTGTGAAACATCTTTTGTGTTCGGATTATTAGTCATATATAAATTAACACTTCTTCTTCTTCTTCTTTTTCTTCTTCTTCTTCTTCTTCTTCGTCTACATCTTTTCTCCCACTTCTATGTGGGGTCGATGTTTCTGGTCAACTTTCTTCTTCTACCTTTGTCCCACCCTCATCACCGCTTAAGGGGAACGCCCTAGCATTAATTTCATTCTGATTATACTCACTGACTATAGTTCATATAAAAATTAACACTGTGATAGCATAATGGGTCCTAATTTCAACCATACCTCGCGCTTTAATTAAAATTACTAGATAAACCGACCTTACCGTCCATATGAGCTGTCGATTGAAGGTTTAGGGAATTACCAAGATCTACCTACCGAGTCATCAGTAGCTATTGCCTGATGCTTCCAGGTCCTTGCTTGTTTGTTGATGGCTATTTAACGCTGATCGTAAGTGATGAAGATCTATCTTATAAGACATTAAGCGACAGCACAATAACATATCCATTGTATCAACCATATCATTAGCGAATTTTAAATTATTTTATCATTGTTCCTTTAACAATGAAGCTCATCCATAATTATTATTATTATTATTATTATTATTATTATTATTATTATTACTTGCTAAGCTACAACCCTAATTGGAAAAGCAGGATGCTATAAGCTCAGGTGCCCCAAACAGGGAAAATAGCCCAGTGAGGGAAGGAAAAAAGGAAAATAAAATATTTTTAAGAACAGTAACAACATTAAAATAAATATTGCCTATATAAACTATAAAGACTTTAACAAAACAAGAGGAAGAGAATTTAGATAGAGTAGTGTGCCCGAGCGTATCCTCAAGCAAGAGAGCTCTAACCCAAGGCAGTGGAAGACCATGGTACAGATGCTATGTCACTACCCAAGACTAGAGAACAATGGTTTGATTTTGGAGTGTCCTTCTCCTAGAAGAGCTGCTTACCATAGCTAAAGTCTCTTCCATCCTTACCAAGAGGAAAGTAGCCACTGGACAATTTCAGTGCAGTAGTTAACCCTTGGGTGAAGAAGAATTGTTTGGTAATTTCAGTGTTGTCAGGTGTATGAGGACAGAGGATGATATGTAAAGAATAGGCCAGACTATTCGGTGTATGTGTAGGCAAGGGGAAAGTGAACCGTAACTAGAGAGAAGGATCCAATGTAGTACTGTCTGGCCAGTCAAAGGACCCCATAACTCTCTTGTGGTGTTATTTCAACGGGTGGCTGGTGCCCTGGCCAACCTACTACCTAAAAAAGTATTTAAACTTCTTAGAGCTACGTCAAATACTTCATGCTGACAAAAAGCATTTGCATGTTTATAATAGTTTTAAGATTTGACTCTCATCATCTATCAATTCCTTTTATCCCATTATAATCTTGGGTATTTTTGAAGCGTTCTCCAGTAATCATTTATTATTTGACAACGTTTCCAGATAAAGATGTAATTTGTGTTAGGCTTATTTATTTTCCTTTTGATATGAAGTACCAAGATAATGATATATATCTCTGAAATTATTTCATAAACCCTTTGATGTAAGCTTTTAATTTTGGATTTTATTTGTCGAAATGTTAATAAAGAAACCTTTTCATCCAGAATCTAATATTCTTATTTGTATCTTTAAAAGGACTGCGATATATCATACACACAAAACATAATTATACTCATTCAGGTATTTACATTTCCCGTACATTTATTCATGTGTTAAACTGCTATCCCGACTCAAAGCCGACGGTGTGTTAAATCTTTTTATTTATTTCCTTTGTCCGGAAGCCACAAAGGCTTCCCCGTTACTGATTTTATTAAATGCAACAGAAATGCTATGATATTATGTTTTTGGTGCGGTTTGTTTAGTAGTGAAGATAAGCTGCCCTATACATCCCGCTCAGTCCCCTTCTTACTTGTGGTGATTCCGAAAAGGACGTTCATTTATATTACAAACCCTACGGATTTAAACGCCAGGTTTCATTTACTCCTCTTGTGTTGAAATTGTTGCCGTTTCCTTGGTCATAAATTCTTATTTGATAATTTTTATAAAGTTTGAATATGAAATCCTGTATAATGAAATTTTATTAGAGCCTTCATTGTTACAGTTTTTATTTGTTTATTTAGTTCTTTCACAAAATATGAAAAGAAACGGTATAGAATATTTTTAAAATATCGCCATAGCGCTTCAAACTTTCCATTTTATTTATATTCATATTTTTTGTTGTAAGATTTTAATGTAGTATTTTATAGCATGGCAATTATTAAGGCTTCTCGTGTTCTATTGTTCACTAGCTTCATTTTTTCTTATAACTTGAATTGTTCTTAAAATTTTTTTAGCAAAGTTCCGTCTTCATTATAATATTTTTTCTTTCCTCCAAAGTTTATTATATTTGTAACGAAATTTTTTTATGAATCATGACATTCAACCGGCTTCCATTAATCTTTCCATTTTCGTATAATTTTTTCTTCATTAATTTCTGTTGTTTATAGATTAAGTATAAAAGGAAATTTAATTTAAAACCATAAAAGTGAAGAGGTTCTTATAAAAGTTAAATAGCTCTCAGAAGATCTGCTTCTGAAATATATCTAAGAATGCCTTGACTCTTCGCTCGAAGGATGAATGTGGTAGTAACTATTGTTTGACATATATTTAAAGCCATTCTCTTTTAGTCAAAGCTCTTCAATGTTGAAAATCTAAGCACGCGTGCTTGCACGTAAACACACACACACACACACACACACACACACATATATATATATATATATATAAGTATATATATATATATATATATATATATTAATATATATATACATATATAAATATATATGTATATATATGTAAATATATATATATATATATATATTATGTATATATATACATATATATATTATATATATGTGTGTGTGTGTGTGTACACGATATGTATTTGTGTTTGCATGTGTAGTACGCATACATTATGATGATATAACATTAATATTAATAACTAGAAAAAAGTAGTTTGTGTCATTTCGTGCTTAGTGTTTGCCTCCCCCCCTATTTGATATAAACAACCTTTTCCGGGTCGAAAGTACCAATGATAAATCGTTGTTTATACATTGTGTACCTCGCCATTATCAGTTAGGCCTGAAGGCCATGTCATATATCTCCCGATGATGGATAAGGGTCGTTAGTTATCGGAATTGGTCTTTCTTTTTTTTTATCTTTTTTTTTCCTTTTTTTATTATTATTCGGCAGTTGGCCTCATTTGTTACTGGAATTCGGTTTTTTGTTCCTCTTCTCTTTTTCTTCTTGTTGGTAATTATGGACAGATGCTTCCTTTAGTAATCGAAAATGTTTATTTGTTTATATTGTTCATACTTTCTTGTTTATTTTTTTGTTCATGTTAGATGGTATTATTAAAAGTTAAAGAATTAATGTATTCTTAATTAAGATGTATATTCTTTTCTAAAATTTCGCTGGTGCCTCTATTTTATTTTGGCAAATATAATTCAGCCATGATTACCGAGTATTTTAAAACGCTTCATAAGGTAATAATGATAATAATGAAGATGAAGATGTAAACATAGATTTATTATTATTATTATTATTATTATTATTATTATTATTATTATTATAATAATGATATTATTATTATTATTATTATTATTATTATTATTATTATCATTATTATTATTATCATTAATAGTATTATTATTATTATTATTATTATTATTATTATTATTATTATTATTATTATTATTGCCGAAACATTATGAACCAAACCTCCAGATCTGTAAATTGGAGCACGCGTGATATTTTTTTTTTTTTTTTTTTTTTTTTTATTGATTGATTGGATGAGTTAGGGTCCGGTAATCCGAACTAAGGGGGCCCATCTTTCAAAATTTATCACATTTACTTATACCACAAATTGCGAGTTTATATTGACGACGTATATGATGCAGGGTACATTCAACTAATCTCTCTCTTTGAGGGTGAATATTCCCGATTCCATAAAATTTGTATTAAAAGATTTTAACATGGATGTGATATGGATATTTAAATTTGTGTAAACTAGTGAGTAAAATATTCTTAGCGTATGGATGATAACCTCACACCCAAAATCATATATCAGAAACCTTAAAGTTATAACCTTCTGGTGCTACATTGACAAAGGAGAGAGAGAGAGAGAGAGAGAGAGAGAGAGAGAGAGAGAGAGAGAGAGATATTTTAGTGTGTAACACTATATCCTATACACGAAATGTATAAACGAATAAAATACCAGTACTTGGCGCCAGCCACCCGTTGAGCTACTACCGCTAGAGAGTTATGGGGTCCTTTAATTGGCCCGACAGTACGACCTTGGATCCTTCTCTCTGGTTACGGTACATTTTCCTCTTTGCCTACACATACTTTGAACAGTCTGGCCTATTCTTTACATATTCTCTTCTGTCCTCATACACCTGATAACACTAAAATTACCAAACAATTCTTCTTCACCCAAGGGATTAAATATTGCACTGTAATTGTTCAGTGGCTACTTTCCTCTTGCTAAGGGTAGAAGAGCCCTTAGCTATGGTAAGTAGCTCTTCTAGGACAAGGACAGTGCCATAACCTCTATATCATGATCTTCCACTGTCTTTGGTTAGAGTTCTCTTGTTCGAGGGTACACTCGGGCACACTATTCTATCCTCTTATTTTGTAAAAATTATTATAGTTTATATAGGAATATTTATATTAATGTAATTGTTTTTAAAATATTTTATTTTTCCTTGTTCCCTTTCTCCACTGGACTATTTTCCCTATTGGAGCCCCTGGGCTTATAGCATCCTTCTTTTTCAACTAGGGTTATAGCTTAGCAAGTAATAATAATAATAATAATAATAATAATAATAATACATGGAGGCGATAGGTTTCGTATTATCTGTCTCTCTCTCTCTCTCTCTCTCTCTCTCTCTCTCTCACGCAGAGAGAGAGAGAGAGAGAGAGAGAGGAGAGAGAGAGAGAGAGAGATGTAGCGAGGAAAATTATGTAAAGTGTTAAGACAAGGCATCAAAGCAACTGGAATAACCTTAAGAGTGATACAAGAAAATACTTCGAGAGAGAGAGAGAGAGAGAGAGAGAGAGAGAGAGAGAGAGAGATATGTGTAGCGAGGAAAATTATGTGAAGTGTTAAGACAAGGCATCAAAGCAACAGGAATAACTTTAAGAGTGATACAGGAAAACACTTCGAAAGAGAGAGAGAGAGAGAGAGAGAGAGAGAGAGAGAGAGAGAGAGAGAAAGCTATAAGGAAGGATGGATCATAGAGGACAAGGTCTTGGGCGAATGAACGTCGACAATGTGTCTGATTTAACGCCCCGCCGAACACGCCTGTAATTCATTCTCTTTTTTTTTTACTATCTTTATGGCCTTCTCCTGCCTCCTCGCCTGCGCTCTTCTATTCTCTCTTAGATAATTTTCTTAATTCGTACTTTTTATTGTTTTTTACTTCTTTCATGGTTACTTATCTGGTGTTCCTTACTGTTTCATACTTTTACTCATAGTGACTGTAACATTCTCTCTCTCTCTCTCTCTCTCTCTCTCTCTCTCTCTCTCTATGTGAGAATAAGAAATATATCGCTTCATCTACTGGTTTTTTTTTGTTGTGTATTTGGTGATTAGGATATATTATAACAATGAAATATATTCTCTCTCTCTCTCTCTCTCTCTCTCTCTCTCTCTCTCTCTCTGTGAGAATACGAAATATATCGCTTCATCTACTGGTTTTTCTTTATTGTGTATTTGGTGATTAGGATATGGTATAAAATTGAAATATTCTCTCTCTCTCTCTCTCTCTCTCTCTCTCTCTCTCTCTCTCTCTCTCAGTATACCCTTCTTTCAGATTATTTTAATTTGTTGACAAATAAACAATTTTCAATGCTGTAAGTACATCCTTCCACAATTTTCATATTTTTTTTTAGTTTCAAATCCTTCTTTCGTCTCTCTTCTTAGTACTCTTTCACTTTCTTTTATCATCATCGTTATCGATAATCTTGACCATTATAATTGTGACGCCAAGTAACTTACAGTCAGTGTAACAAACAAACTCCTCTTCTTGGATGTAAATGGGAACGTGACTCTTTCCCCCTTTTCTTATGCGTCACATAAACATGAAATAAGTATGACGTCCTTTCTTTATTGACAATTGGATATCGCATTTCATTTGAAAATCTTATAAATGTCAACTGTTTTTTTAGTTTTATATCGTAAATAAACATAATCGGAAAAAGATGTAGACAAAGAAGAAGAATCGTAATTAAACATAATCCTTCCGTCATATTATGACTAATTCCTCAAATCTTCCCTTCTCACTCTGATTCCTTAGGGATTTTCCCATTTTCGTTTACTCCATATTTGACTTTATAATATACCCTAGTCCTTACTGATTGTTCCCATTCCTGCCATCCTCTAATTGTATTCCCTATTATTCCAATTTCTCTTTGACTCATTACTGATTCTCTTATTCCTTCTATCATTTTAAGCTTCTTAATCTTCCCCCAATCCCTCAGTGATTCCTCCTATTTCTCTACTCTCCCCCTGACGCTTAGACATTTCTTACTCTTATTAACCCCCCCTCCTACCATCCTCCTCCATGCACCATCCTTACTCCCCCCCTCCCCCAAACTGTTCCCAAGTGGTATTCTTATGGAATGACCTCGTATTTTCCTTATGACCTTTCCTTTGGTCTTAGCCTCGGAATATTGGCTTTCGGGGATGACTTATGCTGGTTTAAAGACGGATATGGCAATTCTTTTTTTTTTTTTTTTTTTTTTAAGGAGTTGACGTTTCGAGTTGGACATATTCTCTTTATGTATCTTCTTCTCTTGTTTCTTGCTGAAGAGGCTCTTCAAAGGCCATGCGGTACTCTTTAGTCTTGCCTACTTAACGTTACGGTGAATTAAAGCAGGGTTTATGCCGTGAAATAAAACCCCGCTATTACGGGAAAACAAAGCATGGTTCTTATGGTAAGATAAACCACGGCATTTAAGGTAAAATAACGCTCTGCTTTTGTAGGGAAATATAGCATGGTTTTAAGGTTAAATAAGGCATGTCCTGCAGGAAAATAAAGAACGACTTTTAAAGTAAAATAACTCGTGTCTCAAACCGGTAAATAAAAAGCGGCTTTCAAGGTAAAATAACTCGTGTCTCACACCGGTAAATAAAAAGCGGCTTTCAAGGTAAAATAACTCGTGTCTCACACCGGTAAATAAAAAGCGGCTTTTAAGGTAAATAACGTTCGGCTCTAATAAAGCACAATTTTAGGGTTAAATAGAGCACGTCTCTTGCGGGAAAATAAAGTAAGGGTTTTATGGTAATATAACTCATGTCTCAAACGGGAACATAAAAAGAAAAGCTGCTATTAAGGTAAAATGGTGCACTACTCTTACTGGAAAATAAAGCACGGGTTTTAAGTAAAATAGCGCACGTCTCCTATGCTAGAATAACGCACAGCTGATAAAGTAAAATAACACAATCATATCTCTTACGGTAAAATAAAGCAAGGCTTTAAGGTAAAATAAGTCGTGTCACTTATAAGAAAATAAAGCACGATTTTAAGGCAAAATAACTCAAGTCTCTAATAGGAAAATAAAGCATAGGTTTCAAGGCAAAATAACGCATCATGTTTATAACAGAAAATAAAGCATAGCTTTAATTTAAAATAACATATCCCTCTCATGGGAGAATGAAGGATGGCATCTAAGGTAAAATGACACACAGCTCTTCCTATGAAATAAGACTTGGCTCTTATAACCGGTTCAGTGGCTAGTATTTTACAACTTCAGGAATCAGTCATGATTAATGTTTGAATATACTTTGTACCTCTCACTTTGCGTGCGGTGAAATACTTGATGTAGAAATTGTTCCGAGAATTTTCATAAATTGATTAATTGATAGGAACTACCGTTCTTTCTCTTATTAATGGCATGGCTCGGTAATCGTCTATGCTCTCTTAAATGACTCATATTACAATCTGTATCTTCCACATTGCTTCTTTTGCTGTAAAGTAATCGTGAAAGATCAGATGGTAAAGTGTGTGTGCTTGTAAATATTGAATAAACAGTACTGGATTGAAAGATTATTTGATTAAATTTCTAAAGAAATTTTTATTTTATGTAGATTATTAAACACTGGTTTATTTGATGACTAGATAAAGTTAAGGTTAAAGATAATATTAGATGAAATAGTCGCCTGATTTAATGGTACGTCAATTATTCCACGTTAATCTAAACGTTTTTATATATGCGCATTACTATTTCCAAACTGACTAAGTATTCTTTATCATTTCATTTGACACATTTTTTTATATCCAATTGTAGACAACAACAATGCACTGTTTAATTGATTAATTGTCCACCTACAGTAAAGTTATAGATATAGAGTTTTGCCTAAAACGGGAATCGAATTTAAAAGAAGACAGACCCAATAGCTTTTTTTTTTTTTTTTTTTCTATTCACTGCATATCTACTTACTGGATATTTCTATCTCTCTCAGAACTGTTCTCAGCTTTTCACCCGAATCGGGAATAAATTGTTAAAAGTACAGTGATAATATAATAACTTAAATTGGCTAATATTATGTTTTTGAGTGACTTATTGAAAAATATGATTCTGTACTATCTTTGACTAAGATTCAGTTAACTTGAGGTAGATAATAAGAATGATTTATTAATGTTATTATTATTATTATTATTATTATTATTATTATCATTATTATTATTATTATTATCATCATCCAATTTTAATATAGCTGAAATTATAATTATGACGAAGAGCTTAACCGACAGAGCTATCATGGATTTAAATTAAATATGAATATCATTCGATTGAAAACATTATTTTTATTAGTCTAATTTACTTGGATTTTAATATCTGGTGGGAAATAATTATTCCGATTTGATTGCAAGTGCATTTTCGTGGGTGCTGAGGTAGGGGGTAGGTCTGGGGGCCTGGCAGAGGGTGTCAAAATGAGTTTTGCTCTGGGGAGGGTCTGTGTCAGGGTTGCCGGTTTGGCCTATTTTCAGGCCAAAAAACTCAAATTTGGCCTTTAAAAAAATTGGTTGGCCTTTAGCTATAAAAAAGAAGTCTTAAATACTATATATTTGGCCTTTTTCTACTAATGAGTTGGCCTTTTAAAGCTTCTGTTGATTAGAAGTTGGCCTTTTCTCATATAGAAAACTTGGCAACACTGGTCTGTGAGATCTAATTATATACTAAATTGTCGTGCAGGAAAGCAATATCCCCTGATTACGTTATGCCTATTACGTAACTCAGTTTCCTTTTTCATTCATTTTTTTTTTTGACCATTTATACATTTTGTTGTTTAAGCTTTAATGTGCTTTCAGTAGGAGAACGGACGTTTTTGATACCAGGTCTAATTAGTGACGGGTAAAATTCGTAGATATTTTTTTAGTGTTTTTGTTAAGAACAGTGTTGAGGGAAATTATACTTGCGAGGAGGCCATTTTCTTTTAATAAATAAATATATTATGGGAAAAATATTTGGTGATATATTTATATTATTGAAATCACTGTTTCTCTCTCTCTCTCTCTCTCTCTCTCTCTCTCTCTCTCTCTCTTTGTGTAACAAGTCCTTACAATTTTCTAACTACTCTCTCTCTCTCTCTCTCTCTCTCTCTCTCTCTCTCTCTCATTTGTAACAAGTCCTTACAATTTTCTAACCATATCTCTCTCTCTCTCTCTCTCTCTCTCTCTCTCTCTCTCTCTATCTCTCTCTCTCTCTCTCTCTCGGCAACATGGGCGCCCTAACTTTCTTGTAATACTGACTTTGTCGTGTATGGGTTCAAGGTCAACCGACTCAAACTACTCTTCGTGTTTGTTTACTCTGAGTATCACGACTCTGCGATTTATTTTATCAAAGAGGTAAGATTATCTGAGCTCAATGTTCTGTGTAAATTGTTATATCTCAAAGCTCTTATTCTTCAATTGTTTGTCGACATTTTCAGTGTCTTTTTACTTCATTATTACACAAAGTCATGCATGATAAATTATTATTATTATTATTATTATTATTATTATTATTATTATTGTTTATTATTATTATTATTATTATTATTATTATTATTATTATTATTATTTCCTAGTTGGAAATGCAGGATGCTATAAGTCCAGGGCTCCAATAGGGAAATATAACAAGGATAGGAAGTAATAAATGATATAAATGATATAAAATGTCTCGAGGCCGATACCAACGAGAGAGAGAGAGAGAGAGAGAGAGAGAGAGAGAGAGAGAGAGAGAGAGAGCTCATTTATCACAACGGAAAAACTTACCTTCACGAAGGTGCAATCTATCAGGTAGCATCTGTCTCATGACGTCTTCCAATCTTGTCCTATCTTCAGCCCCCCAATGAAACTCGCCCAATACCCCGCAATTGTCAACATCTGGTGACCGATGACGTAATGGTTATTAAAGGAAGAGTGAGATATAGGGGTGTTGTTGTTGATGTAACCCCTCCTAAAGAATGGATAGGTTAAATGATATTGAAAGATAAATTCCATACAATAATTATCATTCATTTATGAAATTCCTTCCTGGAAAAGTCATGATTAGTTATTCTCTGTTTGAATGTTATTAGCGCCTTTTACTCTCTCTCTCTCTCTTTTTTTTTTTTAGTTATTATTTTTCACCGGAACCTTCAATTATAATTGCCATTTTGATAGTTAATGATTCATTTTTCATGCTTTTTTTCAGTCCTCACTTTCCGTAAAGTACGTTCTTCGAATTAATTAATTGTAGCGCAAACCATTTCTGAGAGAGAGAGAGAGAGAGAGAGAGAGAGAGAGAGAGAGAGAGAGAGAGAGATAGAGAGAGAGAGAGAGAGAGAGAGACGGGTATTATCATGTAAATGAACATAGCAGTCATTAACGACACGGAGAATGGAAACTGTAATTAATGCCAAGGGAGGAATCGATTCCAAAACGTCTCTTTTTTTATATAATTATTATTGGAAATAAAACCAACAGATTCGGGTAATGAACCTCGTTGATTCGGCCGCTTGGAAATTTCGCTTCTGCGATCATCTCCACTGCCAGACGTATAACTATTCGGTCTCCCCTCGTCCCTCTGGTAGGGTGAGAGGGAGTAATCATACCTTGTTGTAGTTAGGGAAGGTGAAGGGGATGGGAAGGATTTAATGTGTGTGTGTGCGTCAGTGTGCATAACTAAATATTTAGCCGTCATTTTTGACGGGTCTCGTAAACTAGTTATCGAATATTGTTTTAAACTTTAAACCTCCTTCTCCCCTTAAAAGCAGATGGGCTATTACTTTGTCTCCGTAACTTTAACTATCTGATTAAGCCACCTCTTGTCAAATTTTCCAATGAAATTTCAATTGCTGTAATTTTATATCTTATATCTTCCCTATTCATCCCTCTCTCACACAAGCTGATTAAATCCTCTTCATCTATGTAAAAGCTGATTTAAATTTCGATTTTCAGCAATTTCAGCGATTGGTAAAACTCCTCCCGGTAAAGTTTTTGAAGCTGCATTACCGTTCCTGTATTATTCAGCGTTTTTTTTTTTTTTCCATTTTTATCATTCTGCTGAGAGAATCTGAAAATGCGCGGAATCACTCGCAGTCATTTATGAACCTGAATACATTTTAACCTCGAAAAATGTTCTAGTAATTAGAGGGAAGCAGCCGTACGGTGTATGTCGGCTATAAGTCTGAGGAGGGGAAAGGGGGGGGGGGGAATGTAGGCTCGGGTCGTGGTATGGGAGGTGGGGTGGTGTCCTAATACCCCAGCTGCAGCCTATTAGAATTCAAGCGACTCGCTCATGTGTGCTCGTCCGTTTGGGAATAGTTTGTTTCTTTGCTGTTCCGCTTGGCTTTAATTGTCCAATCTCTATTGAAAATGGGAACTGCGTTGACATCGGGCCAGGTTCGAAGCTGCTTTAGGGAATGGTGGATTCGAGGAAAGGGGGGCTCTAAATGAGTTGAAAGTTCGAAACTGCTTTCAAATCAAAGGAAATTCTTAGCTGCATTTGAATGCTGGAGGGAGTTTGAAACTGATTATTGACAAATGAAGCAGAATCGAATTGGCGTAAAGTGTCGAAATTACATTCAAATGAACATATTACGTTCGAAGAGTTCTTTTTTTTTTTTTTTTTTTTTGTATATGAAAGAAGTGGTTTCAAAGGGTCTAAAGATTCGGAACTGCTTGAAAATCGAAGAAGATTCAAAGCTCCTTAGGAATGTTGGAGTGAATTTCAAACAAATTAGGTTCTAAATGGCCTAAAGATTCGAAACCGTCTAAATAGTCATAACGCATCTAGTTTAGATTTCTTTAAGAGTGAAGTGGAAGGTAACTTTATAAGGAGGGAACGGATTCAGTACCGCTTTAAGAAATGGATTTAAAACTTATTTTTATAAAGCATTAGATTTCAAATTGCCTCGAAAACAGAAGGGATTCGAAACTCTTTCAAACATAAAACAAAATGTTCATAAAGGTAACAAAAAGAGAAAAGAAAAAAATAAAGCTGCTATGGCACTTCTGAAACACAGCACATTTGAAACTAAACAATCTTTGATATTATTTTAAGAAGAAACTTCTCTGAAATATTTTCTTATTGCTTTGAAATACGTATATCAGATAAGCTGTTTTGAAAGAATATCGATTTAAAGTTACGGTAAATTAGAGAGAGAACCGTTTTCAAAACAAAGTTCGAAACCAGTTTAATTGAATACGAAACGGTCTCGAAAACGAAACGTAATGAAACCTTTTATTTTTGGTTGATCAGATTCTGCGGTTGATAAAAGGACCAACTTTATTATTATTATTATTATTATTATTATTATTATTATTATTATTATTTTTATTATTATTACTTGCAAAGCTACAACCCTAGTTAGAAAAGCAGAAGCTATAAGCCCCGGGGCCCCAGCAGGGAAAATAGCCCAGTGAGGAAAGGAAAAAAAGAAAAAGAAAATATTTTAAGAACAGTAACATCATCAAAATAAATATTTCCTAAACAAACTATGAAAATTTTAACGAAACAAGAGAGAGAGAGAGAGAGAAATAAGATAGAATAGTGTGCCCAAGTGAACCCTCAAGCAAGAGAACTCTAACCCAAGACAGTGGAAGGCCATGGTACAGAGGCTATGGCACTACCCAAGACTAGAGAACAGTAGTTTGATTTTGGAGTGCCCTTCTAGAAGAGGTGCTTACCACAGCTAAAGAGTCTCTTCTATCCTCACCAAGAGGAAAGTGGCCACTGAACAATTACAATGCAGTAGTTCACCTCTTGAGAGAAGAAGAATTGTTTGGTATTCTCAGGGTTAAGTGTATGAGGACAGAGGAGAATATGTAAAGAATAGGCCAAACTATTCGGTGATATGTGTAAGAAAAGAAAAAATAACCGTAACCAGAGAGAAGGATCCAATTTAGTACTGTCTGGCCAGTCAAAGGACCCCAAACTCTCTAGCGGTAGTATGCGGACACATTTCCTTCTATCTAAACTTACGGTCGATAGAATATAAAAATAGCAAGTGGGTTTGCCCCACCTTGTACACTTTTACCATAATTCATTTTCAACTTTCCTTCCTTGTAATTTTCAATTTTAACTTTTAATAGCAACATCAGATTAACTTATTATCTTCTACCCACTTCCAGCCGAGTTAATCTGATCTTAAGGATATTGAAAAAAGAATTCATCTTGTACAAAGCATATTTTAGTTATATAGTCCCACATCATATTAACTATAGCGGAAGACTGATGCTTCCATGATCTTTAATCACTTCGGGTATTTTTCTTTTTTCTTTTTTGTGTGATGTTTTTTATTCATTTTAAGTTTATTTTTATGCTCCTAAAAGATGAAGCTTGACGATATAAAGTTGTAATTAGATTTTTTCATGAGGAAAAATCATGGAAGAGTATAATATCCTCGCACAATATAATACCTATCACTTCATAAAAAAAAAGAAGAAAAAAAAAAATCTGAGCAGGACGCGTCAAGATACCGCCCGTATTTCTCATCCTCAAGAAATGAAAACAAAACTGCTCTATTGTATCAAGCAACTTAATCCTTTAGCTGATGCCGCGTGTGCTTTACTTGGCAAGGTGGTGGGGAGCTGGGGGACGGGGGTAGGGGAGGTCAGGGGTTGGGGAAGGGGGAGCCATTGGATAAGCCCTCTAATGAGTAATCAAAGGCGCTGGCTGCAATTAAGCACCCTCTGCATGCCAATCATGATCACAGATCGCTTGTTGAGGCTAAATTTGCTCGTCCATTCCCGACATTCTCGAACATGCCGCCCGTAATATATATATATATATATATATATGTATGTATGTATGTATGTATGTATGTATGTATGTGTATATATATATATATGTATATATATACTGTATATATAAATATATACTGTATATATATATACATACATATGTATATGTATATATATTTATATATATATGTGTGTATATATATATACATATATATATATATATATATATATATATATATATACATATACATATACATATATATACATATACATATATATATATATATATATATATATATATATACATATATATATATATATATATATATATATATATATATATATATATATATATATGTATATATATAGTGTGTGTGTGTGCGTGTGTCATAAACGTTTTTTCTTCCTTTGAAACACGTACCCATTTAAAAATAGTCCTGGTAAATGACTTCTGAAACTTGTAGGTCTTTGAAGAAGGCTTATGTACGTGTGTATGGAGGCTAACTTCGAGTTTAGTCGCAGTGAGTTTTGTCCCTAAGATATTGTGTAAAGTCTACCGTAGATAATTTATCCCTACAAAAGTCTGAAAAGTACCTAAAATGGGCGATTTATTCACGCACAGGGATTGGAAAAAGTCTTTTATCCCTTCAAAAAGTCCGAAAAGTCCCTAAAATGAGTAATTAATCCACAAACAGGGATTGAGAAAAGTTTATCCCTACAAAAAGTTGGAAAGTCCCTAAAATGGGCTATTTATCCACACGCAGGGATTGGGGGAAAAGTCCGCACTGTGAAGCTTTTTCTGATGATTTATCTCTATAGCTATTTGGGAAAGTTTTACGGTTGGCAACACTGGAAGGAAACTGGTTGGCCAAGAAGTTTGAAAGATTTAATTTTTGAGTATTTAGTAAATAAATAACCATTATCTTAAACAGCCGTTGACGTTGAATAATTTGATTTATTTGAAAAAAAAAATAGGTTAGCTTGCCCTACATAGCTTATTTTTAGCCCTGTATCTCTCTCTCTCTCTCTCTCTCTCTCTCTCTCTCTCTCTCTCTCTCTCTCTCTCACACATCTGGCCTCAGGCTTATTTGGAAACTAGCGCCCTGAACGTAGCTTATCTTTAGTCCTGTATTCTCTCTCTCTCTCTCTCTCTCTCTCTCTCTCTCTCTCTCTCTCTCTCATATCTAGCCTCGTTCTTTTTTGAAAACTAGCGCCCTGAACGTAGCTTATTTTTAGTCCTGTATCTCTCTCTCTCTCTCTCTCTCTCTCTCTCTCTCTCTCTCTCTCTCTCTCATATCTAGCCTCGGGCTTATTTGAAAACTAGCGCCCTGAACGTCTAGGCATATCTGACTTTTGATGTTTTGCCTATATGTATAACTTATAGATTCATAGCTTTTCCCTCGAGAAGAAACCCCCTCAAAAGAATCGGACTCTTGGGATATATTTCCGGAATATTGCCTCCATCTCCATATGTGGCCTAGCTAGAACGTAATAACCCCTCGCTCTCTTTGTTTATAAGAACAGATGTATATATATATATATATATATATATATATATATATATATATATATATATATATATATATATATATTTATATATATATATATATTTATATATATATGTATGCATATATATGTGTGTGTGTGTATTTATATATATATATATATATATATATATATATATATATAAATTTTATATATATATATATATATTGTTTGGGAGGTAGAATTATTTGTAGTTTGGTTGTACAATGTGAAAGAAACAGAACAGTCTTGGAGTTGTAAGCATACACGTTTTCATTTTACTTATTAGGAATTTGTCTTATTTCTTTACTTGTCATTCATCATGATCCAGGCCTACATGGCCGAGGACTATGAAGCGTGAAATAGGAGATGATGAATGGAGAAGCATTGATATAAGCGCTCCAGATAAAGACGACTGGTGAAATCTAACCTAGGCTCTTTGTGTCAATAGACGTGGGAGGAGATGATGGTGATGATGATGGAACAAGGTGTTGTAAAATGGCTTTTACTTTCCGAGCCAAACACATAATGCAAATTTTGTTTTTGTTCGTTGACTTGCTAAGTAAACATTGAAAATGTTCTCCAAATTATACGTTTTATTTATGACACGAACTTCATGTAAAACTTAAACAGCTTTCAAACACTTAGAGTGAATTTGGCATTAGGAGAAATAAGAGACTAAAACGTGCCATTAGGAAACATGAACATTTTCAAAATTCCTTTTCACTTTTTTTCCTCTTCTCTATTCATACGCTTTGACATTTCTCAATGAAACAGGATCTGAGGAAATCTTAATTGAATGTGAATTTTGATGGGATATTCTGAGTCATGGTTTTTATTTTTGCCTTATGGCATCGAGATGGAGAAATCTCTCTTTGCAATAAGGCTTACGTGAAATTGATCTTTCCTGGAGGCTGGGAAAAAAATTATAATCTCAATAAGGTGGGAAGAAACCTTTTATCGCCATGGGAGTGAAAAAATCTCTCTTGTACTTGTATGGGAAGAAATCTCCTTTTCAATTATGGCAGACAAGAAATTCCTATTTTGATCATTATTGCTAGAAAGAAAAAATGATACCAATAAGGGTGGGAAGAAGCATCTGTTAGCTACAGTAGGGAAGACAAATGTATCCTGCATGCCAGGAAAGAATTTTTTCTTTCCAATAAGGCAAAAGTATATACCCCCTCTCCCATCCCTGTTTTTCACCAGCCATCGGATCGTCAAATGTTTTGGATTTGAATCCATTCCAGTCATGAAAGGGATGGGAGATGTTTGAATCCATTCCAGTCATGAAAGGGATGGGAGATGTTTGAATCCATTCCAGTCATGAAAGGGATGGGAGATGTTTGAATCCATACCAGTCCTAAAAGGATGGGAGATGTTTGAATCCATACCAGTCATAAAAGGATGGGAGATGTTTGAATCCATACCAGTCATGAAAGGATGGGAGATGTTTGAATCCATACCAGTCATAAAAGGATGGGAGATGTTTGAATCCATACCAGTCATAAAAGGATGGGAGATGTTTGAATCCATACCAGTCATCAAAGGATGGGAGATGTTTGAATCCATACCAGTCATAAAAGGATGGGAGATGTTTGAATCCATTCAAGTCATCAAATGGATGGGGACGTTTAAATCCATTCCAGTCATGAAAAGGATGGGAGATGTTTGCATCCATTCCAGTCATTAAAGGGATTGGAGAAGTTTGCATCCATACCAGTCATAACAGGGATGGGAGATGTTTGAATCCATTCCAGTCATGAAAGGGATGGGAGAAGTTTGAATCCATTCCAGTCATATAAGGGATGAGAGATGTTTGAATCCATTCAAGTCATGAAAGGGATGGGGACGTTTAAATCCATTCCAGTCATGAAAAGGATGGGGACGTTTAAATCCATTCCAGTCATGAAAGGGATTGGAGAAGTTTGCATCCATACCAGTCATAAAAGGGATGGGAGATGTTTGAATCCATTCCAGTCATATAAGGGATGAGAGATGTTTGAATCCATTCAAGTCATGAAAGGGATGGGGACGTTTAAATCCATTCCAGTCATGAAAAGGATGGGAGATGTTTGCATCCATTCCAGTCATGAAAGGGATTGGAGAAGTTTGCATCCATACCAGTCATAAAAGGGATGGGAGATGTTTGAATCCATTCCAGTCATATAAGGGATGAGAGATGTTTGAATCCATTCAAGTCATCAAATGGATGGGGACGTTTAAATCCATTCCAGTCATGAAAAGGATGGGAGATGTTTGCATCCATTCCAGTCATTAAAGGGATTGGAGAAGTTTGCATCCATACCAGTCATAACAGGGATGGGAGATGTTTGAATCCATTCCAGTCATGAAAGGGATGGGAGAAGTTTGAATCCATTCCAGTCATATAAGGGATGAGAGATGTTTGAATCCATTCAAGTCATGAAAGGGATGGGGACGTTTAAATCCATTCCAGTCATGAAAAGGATGGGGACGTTTAAATCCATTCCAGTCATGAAAGGGATTGGAGAAGTTTGCATCCATACCAGTCATAAAAGGGATGGGAGATGTTTGAATCCATTCCAGTCATATAAGGGATGAGAGATGTTTGAATCCATTCAAGTCATGAAAGGGATGGGGACGTTTAAATCCATTCCAGTCATGAAAAGGATGGGAGATGTTTGCATCCATTCCAGTCATGAAAGGGATTGGAGAAGTTTGCATCCATACCAGTCATAAAAGGGATGGGAGATGTTTGAATCCATTCCAGTCATATAAGGGATGAGAGATGTTTGAATCCATTCAAGTCATCAAATGGATGGGGACGTTTAAATCCATTCCAGTCATGAAAAGGATGGGAGATGTTTGCATCCATTCCAGTCATGAAAGGGATTGGAGAAGTTTGCATCCATACCAGTCATAAAAGGGATGGGAGATGTTTGAATCCATTCCAGTCATATAAGGGATGAGAGATGTTTGAATCCATTCAAGTCATGAAAGGGATGGGGACGTTTAAATCCATTCCAGTCATGAAAAGGATGGGAGATGTTTGCATCCATTCCAGTCATGAAAGGGATTGGAGAAGTTTGCATCCATACCAGTCATAAAAGGGATGGGAGATGTTTGAATCCATTCCAGTCATATAAGGGATGAGAGATGTTTGAATCCATTCAAGTCATCAAATGGATGGGGACGTTTAAATCCATTCCAGTCATGAAAAGGATGGGAGATGTTTGCATCCATTCCAGTCATGAAAGGGATTGGAGAAGTTTGCATCCATACCAGTCATAAAAGGGATGGGAGATGTTTGAATCCATTCCAGTCATATAAGGGATGAGAGATGTTTGAATCCATTCAAGTCATGAAAGGGATGGGGACGTTTAAATCCATTCCAGTCATGAAAAGGATGGGAGATGTTTGCATCCATTCCAGTCATGAAAGGGATTGGAGAAGTTTGCATCCATACCAGTCATAAAAGGGATGGGAGATGTTTGAATCCATTCCAGTCATGAAAGGGATGGGAGAAGTTTGAATCCATTCCAGTCATATAAGGGATGAGAGATGTTTGAATCCATTCCAGTCATGAAAGGGATGGGGACGTTTAAATCCATTCCAGTCATGAAAGGGATTGGAGAAGTTTGCCTCCATACCAGTCATAAAAGGGATGGGAGATGTTTGAATCCATTCCAGTCATGAAAGGGATGGGAGATGTTTGCATCCATACCAGTCATAAAAGGGATGGGAGATGCTTGAATCCATTCCAGTCATGAAAGGGATGGGAGATGTTTGAATCCATTCCAGTCATGAAAGGGATGGGAGATGTTTGAATCCATTCCAGTCATGAAAGGGATATGAGATGTTTGAATCCATTACAGTCATGAAAGGGATTGGAAATGTTTGCATCCAATCCAGTCATAAAAGGGATTGGAGATGTTTGAATCCATTCCATCCATGAAAGTGATTGGAGATGTTTGAATCCATTCCATCCATGAAAGTGATTGGAGATGTTTGAATCCATTCCGGTCATGAAAGGGATGGGAGATGTTTGAATCCATTCCAGTCATGAAAGGGATTGGAGATGTTTGCATCCAATCCAGTCATGAAAGGGAATGGAGATGTTTGAATCCATTCCAGTCATGAAAGGGATTGGAAATGTTTGCATCCAATCCAGTCATAAAAGGGATTGGAGAGGTTTGCATCCATTTCAGTCATGAAATGAATTAGAGAAGTTTGCATCCATTCCAGTCATGAAAGGGATTGGAGATGTTTGAATCCATTCCAGTCATGAAAGGGATTGGAGATGTTTGAATCCATTCCAGTCATGAAAGGGATTGGAGATGTTTGAATTCATTCCAGTCATGAAAGGGATTGGAGATTTATTAATCCATTCCAGTCATGGAAGGGATTGGTGATGTTTGAATCCATTCCAGTCATGAAAGGGATGGAAGATGTTTGCATCCATTCCAGTCATGAAAGTGATGGGAGATGTTTGAATCCATTCCAGTCATGAAAGGGATGGGAGATGTTTGAATCCATTCCAGTCATGAAAGGGATTGGAAATGTTTGCATCCATTCCAGTCATGAAAGGGATTGGAGATTTATTAATCCATTCCAGTCATGAAAGGAATTAGAGATGGTTGAATCCATTCCATCCATGAAAGGGATTGGAGATGTTTGAATCCATTCCTGTCATAAAAGGGATTGGAGATGTTTGAATCCATTCCATCCATGAAAGGGATTGGAGATGTTTAAATCCATTCCATCCATGAAAGGGATTGGAGATGTTTGAATCCATTCCATCCATGAAAGCGATTGGAGATGTTTGAATCCATTCCATCCATGAAAGCGATTGGAGATGTTTGAATCCATTCCATCCATGAAAGCGATTGGAGATGTTTGAATCCATTCCATCCATGAAAGCGATTGGAGATGTTTGAATCCATTCCATCCATGAAAGCGATTGGAGATGTTTGAATCCATTCCATCCATGAAAGGGATTGGAGATGTTTGAATCCATTCCATCCATGAAAGGGATTGGAGATGTTTGAATCCATTCCATCCATGAAAGCGATTGGAGATGTTTGAATCCATTCCGGTCATGGAAGGGATGGGAGATGTTTGAATCCATTCCAGTCATGAAAGGGATTGGAGATGTTTGAATCCATTACAGTCATGAAAGGGATTGGAAATGTTTGCATCCAATCCAGTCATAAAAGGGATTGGAGAGGTTTGCATCCATTCCAGTCATGAAAGGGATTGGAGATGTTTGAATCCATTCCAGTCATGAAAGGGATTGGAGATTTATTAATCCATTCCAGTCATGAAAGGAATTAGAGATGTTTGAATCCATTCCATCCATGAAAGGGATTGGAGATGTTTGAATCCATTCCTGTCATAAAAGGGATTGGAGATGTTTGAATCCATTCCATCCATGAAAGGGATTGGAGATGTTTGAATCCATTCCATCCATGAAAGCGATTGGAGATGTTTGAATCCATTCCATCCATGAAAGGGATTGGAGATGTGTGAATCCATTCCATCCATGAAAGCGATTGGAGATGTTTGAATCCATTCCGGTCATGGAAGGGATGGGAGATGTTTGAATCCATTCCATCCATGAAAGGGATTGGAGATGTGTGAATCCATTCCATCCATGAAAGCGATGGGAGATGTGTGAATCCATTCCATCCATGAAAGGGATTGGAGATGTGTGAATCCATTCCATCCATGAAAGCGATGGGAGATGTTTGAATCCATTCCGGTCATGGAAGGGATGGGAGATGGTTGAATCCATTCCAGTCATGAAAGTGATTGGAGATGTTTGAATCCATTCCATCCATGAAAGCGATTGGAGATGTTTGAATCCATTCCATCCTTGAAAGCGATTGGAGATGTTTGAATCCATTCCATCCATGAAAGGGATTGGAGATGTGTGAATCCATTCCATCCATGAAAGCGATTGGAGATGTTTGAATCCATTCCGGTCATGGAAGGGATGGGAGATGTTTGAATCCATTCCATCCATGAAAGGGATTGGAGATGTGTGAATCCATTCCATCCATGAAAGCGATGGGAGATGTGTGAATCCATTCCATCCATGAAAGGGATTGGAGATGTGTGAATCCATTCCATCCATGAAAGCGATGGGAGATGTTTGAATCCATTCCGGTCATGGAAGGGATGGGAGATGGTTGAATCCATTCCTGTCATGAAAGTGATTGGAGATGTTTGAATCCATTCCATCCATGAAAGCGATTGGAGATGTTTGAATCCATTCCATCCATGAAAGCGATTGGAGATGTTTGAATCCATTCCATCCATGAAAGGGATTGGAGATGTGTGAATCCATTCCATCCATGAAAGCGATTGGAGATGTTTGAATCCATTCCGGTCATGGAAGGGATGGGAGATGTTTGAATCCATTCCATCCATGAAAGGGATTGGAGATGTTTGAATCCATTCCATCCATGAAAGCGATTGGAGATGTTTGAATCCATTCCATCCATGAAAGCGATTGGAGATGTTTGAATCCATTCCATCCATGAAAGCGATGGGAGATGTTTGAATCCATTCCGGTCATGGAAGGGATGGGAGATGGTTGAATCCATTCCAGTCATGAAAGTGATTGGAGATGTTTGAATCCATTCCTGTCATAAAAGGGATTGGAGATGTTTGAATCCATTCCATCCATGAAAGTGATTGGAGATGTTTGAATCCATTCCGGTCATGAAAGCGATTGGAGATGTTTGAATCCATTCCATCCATGATAGGGATTGGAGATGTGTGAATCCATTCCATCCATGAAAGCGATTGGAGATGTTTGAATCCATTCCGGTCATGGAAGGGATGGGAGATGGTTGAATCCAATCCAGTCATGAAAGGGATTGGTGATGTTTACATCCATTCCAGTTATGAATGCGATTGGAGATGTTTGAATCCATTCCAGTCATGAAAGGGATTGGAGATTTATTAATCCATTCCAGTCATGAAAGGGATTGGAGATGTTTGAATCCATTCCATCCATGAAAGCGATTGGAGATGTTTGAATCCATTCCATCCATGAAAGGGATTGGAGATGTGTGAATCCATTCCATCCATGAAAGCGATTGGAGATGTTTGAATCCATTCCGGTCATGGAAGGGATGGGAGATGGTTGAATCCAATCCAGTCATGAAAGGGATTGGTGATGTTTACATCCATTCCAGTTATGAATGCGATGGGAGATGTGTGAATCCATTCCAGTCATGAAAGGGATTGGAGATTTATTAATCCATTCCAGTCATGAAAGGGATTGGAGATGTTTGAATCCATTCCATCCATGAAAGTGATTGGAGATGTTTGAATCCATTCCATCCATGAAAGCGATTGGAGATGTTTGAATCCATTCCATCCATGAAAGGGATTGGAGATGTGTGAATCCATTCCATCCATGAAAGCGATTGGAGATGTTTGAATCCATTCCGGTCATGGAAGGGATGGGAGATGGTTGAATCCAATCCAGTCATGAAAGGGATTGGTGATGTTTACATCCATTCCAGTTATGAATGCGATGGGAGATGTGTGAATCCATTCCAGTCATGAAAGGGATTGGAGATTTATTAATCCATTCCAGTCATGAAAGGGATTGGAGATGTTTGCATCCATTCCATCCATGAAAGGGATTGGAGATGTTTGAATCCATTCCATCCATGAAAGGGATTGGTGATGTTTGCATCCATTCCAGTCATGAAAGGGATTGGTGATGTTTGCATCCATTCCAGTTATGAATGCGATGGGAGATGTGTGAATCCATTCCAGTCATGAAAGGGATTGGAGATTTATTAATCCATTCCAGTCATGAAAGGGATTGGAGATGTTTGAATCCATTCCATCCATGAAAGCGATTGGAGATGTTTGAATCCATTCCATCCATGAAAGGGATTGGAGATGTGTGAATCCATTCCATCCATGAAAGCGATTGGAGATGTTTGAATCCATTCCGGTCATGGAAGGGATGGGAGATGGTTGAATCCAATCCAGTCATGAAAGGGATTGGTGATGTTTACATCCATTCCAGTTATGAATGCGATGGGAGATGTGTGAATCCATTCCAGTCATGAAAGGGATTGGAGATTTATTAATCCATTCCAGTCATGAAAGGGATTGGAGATGTTTGCATCCATTCCATCCATGAAAGGGATTTGAGATTACAGAGCGAAACGGAATAAATAGTGGCAGTTTTGAACCGGTTTGAGAGATGCAGCTGATAAAATTTTGATTGGTTAAAGGAAATGAATTGATGGAAAACATCGAAGTCTGTCGGAATGTCAATAAATCCCTCTTGGACCTCTGAGAGCTTTTCATATTTGGACGACAGAGAGCGTTTGAAATTACTTATTCAAGAGTAAGAATTATTAATGTATTTCTTCTTTCAAATTAGTTGATGCCGGAAGGATTTCAATAATATTTGGCGGCTTACATGAGAAGTGTTTTGTGGAATGTTTGTAAAACTTTAATGATTAGTTATTTAGTTATGAAAATAAAATAGTTTCATCCTTAAGGTATTAAAAAAACAGATACATACGAGCACACAAGCAAAAGCTATTAGTTCATAATATTTTTTTTTTTTTTTTTTTTTTTTTTGTATTTCCATTTCTTACAATTTTATCATTGTTAGGCTTTTGTTATTTCAGGTTGTTCTTTTTTTTTCGTAGGTATTATGCAAGTCTTATTTAAACATATCTATAGTCCTCTACTTTATCATAATTCAATTTCTCCTCGCATATTCCTTCTAATTATTCAACGGCGAGCTATTGGTTACTTTTATTTTTTTTATCTTTTTTTTATTGCTTTAGGTTACCAAGACTGTACTGGAGCCTACGTATATATTCAATAGCCGATGCCTTAATTAAAGATAATAATCACTCCTGAAAACCACAGACAAAAACCAAACAAATTTGCAGAGGAAGG